>NC_136495.1:7366589-7394089 GCF_053919585.1 Euprymna scolopes | reverse complement strand
AGACGACATTGTTAAATACCAGTGGCAAGTAAAGTACAGGACGACTGGAAACAAATGCCGAGATAAGCGGAGAGCACATACAGCGCCTAGAATTCACAAATAGTCACCCATCTGATACTAACCAGGCTCAACGTTGCTTAACTTTGGTGATCTGACGCGAACCGGTGTGTCAACACGATTATGCCGTGTATGTATATATGTGTGTGTGAGTGTGTGTGAGAGAGAGAGAGAGAGAGAGAGAACCAGATTTGCAATGAAAGCCAATACTCTCCGTTTTTTTTTAGAAAAAACAATGACATGACGACACGTGATTTTTTGATAAACGTGTTGAGTATTGCCCCTCCCCAACCTACACATAAAAATGAAATTCTACGGTTTTTAGGAGTTTACGTGTGAACATCCTAAAAACTTTCCATGAGAAAAACAAAAGGAATATGTATATATATATATATATATATATATATATATATATATATATATATATAGCTAGGGATATCAGTTTTATATATAACCTTAACGTAAAATCATCCCGCGTTTCCGGGCCATTTGTAACATTTTAGAACAGTAAACTAAATTCTTTTGCCATTGATCCTAAGTCCAATTGGCAATACCTAATAAACCTTGTCTAATAAAAGAGTAGATCATCGCCCCTAAGAAACTGCACAGAATTTATCTTTCATAGCAAAAAAGCAAATGGTTAACTTTCCTAAATCTCGATAATAGCTTAGAAACAGGAGATATTTTATGTCTCTGCTTTATTGTTATTTTCATAGCAAGTGCTCGTTTGAGCTCCAATCTATGGTCCCTCCTCGCCAAACTTGAACAAAGTTTCTTTCTTAGAAGTGCACGCCTGTAGAACTGTCTTCCATTTTCCTACTTTTCAGCTGACTGCAATCTGATTGTCTTCAAGTCTAATGTAAACAAGTTCTTGATGAGCCGTTCCACTTAAGTTAACAAATTTACCGAATTTCCATTACTAACGATTACTATATTGTCCAATTGACTACTGTACACTCTTTAACCCTTATCCTCGAGTGGTCCCTGGGCCTTGATAAGTGGTGATGCTATGCAAAAAAATAGTCTCAGAATTAGCACAATGGTCAAACGCATTTCAAGATTCAAAATAAAGTTTTATTCAACAATTAAATCATTTTGTTTTGTTGTGTTTTGCCATGTGCGGTGTCGACATACAAGAGAAAAATTAAGTCATTAAATGATTTACGAGATGTTCATGGTTCTTGGATACAAATGTTAGATTTTTAGAATCATGTATAGTCGGGAGGACTTATGTATTTCTTACAAAGTCAGAACTTGGGTAAAACTTTAACAACGAATGAAGAGAAAAACCTCTTCCGACTGAGGAAAATGTTCTTTAAAGAGAAAAATGTTTGTTCTTTTTTAACAAAAAGGAAATAAAATTTGTTAGTTCAGTATTGTATTGTCTGATGTGACAAAAGGTTATTTTTTTGGAGAATAAATCCAGTGAGATTTGATAATTAATATTAGCTGCAAAACATATTTTTCCTTTTGTATTTGTGCCATGTGCTTAGCCTGGGTCCAAAGCTCTCAGATGGTTTACTGTCAACCCGCAGGGAGAAAAGAGGCAAAGAGAAAGACATGCAAAGTCATGCTGGAAGTTTAATGTCACACACATGGACGGAGTCGGATGGTGAGTAGCTTACTTGTAAAACTGCATCCCGGCATGTAGTTCGGACCGGGTCTCCAGCTCGAAAAGAATTGGTCGATAGTACAGTTAAAGATCGAAGCCACAGTCGGCTCGTGGAAAATTTCCTTAAAGGGTAGATGGTTGGTTGGTTGTTGTTGTTTTACGGCATATCAATCCTTTTCAGGTTATTTATGGCTGAAGCCAGTGTTTTGGGAAGAAAAATTTTTTAATAAATATATTTGTTTTTTTTTTCAAGTCGGTTTCTATTAACCCATAGTAGGGAGCCTAACAGGTACTATCACTCCAGGTCAGAGTGGACCTGGGAGCAATGGCAATTAAGGGACAGCTCCACACTCTCCAAAGCCCGCAAACTGGGGCTTCACCATCTGATATAGTTTAAGGTCCAGGACCTTAAAGGGTAGAACAGAAGCATCTGCCACTTACATCTTTCCTCTCATCCTCTACCAACTAGTTGTACTTTCCCTACCTACATAAACTCCCTGCAGTACGGACTGCCCTTGATTCTTTGGGACAAGGGCAGGCATTGGGTTCGCAGACAGGTCTGTGTTCAACATCCGTGTGTGGGAGGTTTCGGATTATCGGATTTGAGGTGTCATCAAGATGCCGAGAGGCTGGCTTTTCTGAGTCAAACCTTGACAGAAGAATCTGCATGGAACCACGGGTTTGAAGGTGTCTTTCCTGACCTCATCTTCGACCACTTGGTCGAGGCACATCACAGGCCATGGGGTGACATGTACTTCATGAGAGTGTGTAACCTCCCAAGATCCAGCAACGTTTCATGGTTTTCTAGAAAAGAATTGTATAAGGAACTAGTGAGGGTGGCTGCCGACGACCCGCTCGTCAGGCATTTGGGTTTGTCAAAAGAGGAGATCCACTCCCGGTGGAACTGGGCACCAGATTCGAGTCATCTCAACAACTCTGAGTTTTCCTTGACCTGGCGATTGGTTTAAAACACTTTATCCCTCAATGCCAAACAATACAATGGCAAGTGAGTTCACTTAGGTGTCCCCATTGCAGAACCCCAGCTGAGAAAACACCAAAACACACATTTTTCAAATGCAACCAGTACTGGGCATATGTCAACAAGGTTATGACTTGCACCAATCCTGAGCATCTTTGTCTGCTCAATGTGTCCCATGTTATCCATAGTACCGAGCCGCCATGGGACAAGAAGAGACGAATGGTGTTTCTTGCAATCCTAACTATAGCTAGAATGGTGATATGGACGTCGCAACTGAATGAAAAGCTTGCTGATCAGGATCTGATCTCATTCTTCAAGCACCAGCTGGAAGTCAAAATCAGATGTGATAGGAAAAGATTACATCCCAGAGCAGGTGAAAGAAGATGGTTAAAAATAGCGAGCCTGTGTGTACAAAGAGGTGCCAAGTTGGAGTTTGTGTTTCCTTCCTGGGCATGGCACACACTTTTCCAGGTCCTGTCAAACTCTAGATCCCTTAAGGTAAGCCTTAGATTAAGTTCTTAGCTTGCCAAATGAATGTCTTCCTCCATGCCTGATAAGAAACCTCCAAGATGCCCACACCCCAACTTTTCTTTTTCATCCCCTAACCCTAATCCTAACCCTAATAATTGACCTCATCTTGGAGCAACATCATATACACCCCCACCCCACATTTTCTCTGACCTTGTCTAAAATTCAGCCCTAGTTAGATATCAACCTGCTTGTTTTCTGGCTTGATGAAAGCCAAAAACAGTGGGTGGTCTACTATCTAGAAAGGGTTGAGTAATTTTACTAAAAATATTTGTTTATTTTTTGTTTTATGAATATTTTTCGAAATAAAAAAATATATAACTCCTGACTTGTCAAGTCGGCATTTCCAGTTGCCATCGAGACCAGGGGTGGCAGAATGCGATACACACTCCACTCTCTACTGCTGCCTGCCTCCTGGGACTTCCCCTCACAATCTAGCACTCCAGATCTTGAACCTGTTTCAACTCCAGCTCACTTCCAATGACCCCAGCTGACTCCTGCAGGTCACTAGCTTACTCTTGCGGTTTCTAGTTCATCTCTGCAGCTTTCAGCTTACTCCTGCAGCAACTGGTGCTTCCAACTCACTCCAACAACTCCCCAGATTACTCCTGCAGCCTCCAGCTCACTTCTGTACTGCCAACCACCAACTCCTGTAGCCCTTGATGTCCAGCTACTAGCTTCAGTTCGTCATTCAGCTACCTGTGTTATATATTCGTTATCATCGAGGTTATCCTTGAGGGGTACCAAATTGAGCTTTCGTTACATTTGAATATGTTATATAGAGTTCTTCATTTAGGGGCACTTTTTACGTTTGGGTGTATACACTATATAACATCAAAGATTCCGTGTGATTGTCTCTAATATAAATGGTTGTGTGTTTGATTATCATAAAGGGAATCGTGTGTGTGACATGTAATTTCTGAACCTACCTCTGATTCTGCAAAACGAACCATCTGGAAATTTCTCATCCTGGAGGGAGACTTGATACCTGTTTGACGAAGATTTATCACTCCAAGACGATGAATGTGTTTTATAGTTTTTTATTTCACTTTCCCCAGAGGTCCTGCAGCAGGTGTAAAGTGAAATCTGCTTGTGTGGTTCTTCTTCACACACGTCAGCGTTCGTCTCCCCCCTCTCCAGTTAAGAGGGGGAGACCACGGAAAAACGTCCGTCTTCTTCAAAGCTCAAATCAAATCTCCCAGATCTAGCCAACCACGTCACACATACGTAATTTGGTCAGCTGACCTTTGGTTCTGGTAAACGTGTCTACCTCCACGTTTACTCACCTCTCTCTCTCTCTCTCTCTCTCTCTCTCTCTCTCTGTAACACCTGTACCAGTGCCCACTGATGTCCAGCTACCCGGTCCAATGCCTGCTGACGTCTAGCTACCTGTTCCTACCTCAAGGACTCAAGAATCTCAACTTGCAGGATATGTGTTCTTGTCCCAGCTATTCCTGAATCCATAGCTGTAGATTTTACTTTATTTCTTTGTAAACAATAAAACATTTCCTGTCGTCGTCTTTTTCTTTTTTTACTCACATTCACACCTAGCAAGGCATATCACCACTTGGACGTAAGGGATCATGCTTAAGAAAGATTAACAAGATGTTGGTATATGTTACATTTAAACTTCTGCATATCAGTACAGTCAGGTAAGCAGATAGCAGGAAGGGAATTCCAAAGTCTAGCTGTTTAAGAGCGGAAACCATATTGTATGTCACTAAGAAGGTTGTTTCTGTTGAGGTGGTTGACTACTTCTTTATTTAATATGGATTCCAACAACTTACTCATGACACATAGTGTACTAAGTAAAAACATGGGTGACCTGAATTTTAATGAACTTTCTGTAGCATTCAACAAGTTATTCATAGGATAAAAATAGCTTTAAATCTTACATTATTTATGAATATAAAAAAAAAGACACTCCTTTAAAATGAGATCTTTAAAACAAACTATCAAATTTTAGTCTTTAAATAGAAAAAAGACATAATTAGAAAAATAAAAAACCACGTGATATGTTTATAACTAGATCTGCAGACCAAAAATTATTTTCCAATTAAAAGTTTAGTTTCTTGTATCATTTATAGAGCATTATTGTTTTGTTTTGCTGGCATATATTAATATCCACTCTTCTGTATCTGTATGTTGTATTTTGCGATAGAAGTATGCTAATTTGTTTGAACGAGGAAACATAATGAGTTAGTACTAACGAGAGTTCAGTGTTTTCTGAGAATGTTCTAGGTGAAGAGAAGTAGAATTTTGTCTGTGAAGTAAGTTGAGTGGACATATTGAGTAGACATATTGAGTGGACATATTGAGTGGACATATTGAGTGGACATATTGAGTGGACATATTGAGTGGACATATTGAGTGGACATATTGAGTGGACATATTGAGTAGACATATTGAGTGGACATATTGAGTGGACATATTGAGTGGACATATTGAGTGGACATATTGAGTGGACATATTGAGTAAACATATTGAGTAGAAATGTTGAGCAAACATACTGATGATACAATGCTCTATAAAAATCATGAGGGAAAAATGAATGTACAAATATCTAAGGCAACGGTAGAAAACCTAGAAAATGCTTTTCAGTCTTTACCTTTTTTAAAATTTTCTTACCAGTTTGTTCAAGCTGGGAATGAGGCATCCTACTGGATGCCAAATATTCACCCGCTAACTCAGGTATTCCACCCGAGAAATCTTTTTTAAATTCTGACCGTCCATTTGAGTGCAATTGTTTGAACCTCTCTTGCACTTGGTTCACCGGATATATTTGCCAGGTAGTTTTTTTAACTTCTTTTTCATGTAGTCAGTGGCTCCTATAATGACTGAAATGATAGAGATCTTCCTAAGATTCCAATTTCTTTTCATGTTATATAAGACCTTGGTATAGAGCTGTAAATAGTTGGTAACATTTAATGCTACTGAGACTTAGCTGCTTTCCTTTAACAATTGCAAGAAGCCTTATCAAATATTGACTGCCATGATAAACAACGCCTTACCTGAAAGCTCATCTTTCATACTCTTTGACATAATATTCACTAGCAATATGAACTGGACCAATCGAAAATAACAAGCAATGTGATATGTTTGTCTGCAGACTAAAAATTATTTTCCCATTAAAAGTCAACAGTTTCTTGTATCTTGTTTTGTTTTGCTGGTGTAAATTTGTAGTAGATAAGAAATTCATGTGCGCAATGAACGAGCATAATAAGCTACCACTTTTCTTTCTTCGTCCTACGTTTTTTTTTTCTTCTTTCCTTTCCATTCTTTTCTTGATTGGAGAATGGAGCGTTGGATTTTAGCATCGAGATGTGATTTGAATGAACGCTAAAAAGTAAAAGGTTTTCATTGCTACCCCTTTTCTTTCTCTGCTTTGTTGAGATTTGCTCTCTTCATCAAGTTGGTTTACATAGAAACTTGTGAACTAAAAATATTTTCCAACCAATAAAAAACGTTTCAAACAAGTACATCAAGTCTGTTGCCAAGGTCGCTGGAAAAATGGTAGGATCCTTCTACTGCGCCAGAAGATATCTCACTACTGATGCAATTCTCTACCTATATAAAACCCTAGTACGTCCAAGGATGGAGTACTGCTGTCACAGTTGGGCAGGAGCTGCTAAAAACAGCTTATCCTGCCTTGACAGACTACAAAATAGACTTCGTGGCTTAGTGGGGGATGCCCTTTTCTCTACCCTGCAACCTCTCTCCCACAGAAGAGACGTTGCGAGCCTGCTTTTGTTTTAGCATTACTTTCATGGCAAGTGCTCGTCTGAGCTCCAATCTCTGGTCCCCCCTCGCCAATCTTTCACGAAAAACACCCGTCTAGCTGAAACCACTGTCAATAATTTTCCCCATTCTTTATCTGTGTATAAATCAAAATGTAGATTCCATGAACAAAGCTTCTTTCTTAGAGGTGCACGCCTGTGGAACTCTCTTCCATTTGCCTGTTTCCCATCTGACTATAACTTGGATGTCTTCAAGTCCAACATAAACAAATTCCTGATAAACCGCCCCCTTAAGTAAGACACTTTATCAAATCTCCATTACTAACGATTACTACGATTTAATCCCATTGATTACTGTACATGCAATAACCCTTATCCCCGAGTGGCTTCTGGGCCTTGATAAGTGGTGACTACCATGTAAAAAAAAAAAAAATCAAAAAGTAACAATCCAGTATGAAATTAATCAAGTCTATAAGACAACAACTTCGTCAACTTATTTGAAAGTTATTCTCGGGGGGGGGGGGAACATCTGTGCCGCGATGCAATGCATCTCGACCCTGCTGCTTGTGAAGTTTGTTGGAGGCATTTACATCGAAGGGGTAAACGGGCTTGTAGCTTGTCAGATCATCTACCATGAAAATACTTGTAAAACAGGTAGAAGGATGCAATATTTCGAGGGAGAGACTAGTAGCTGATGCACCAAATGTGACAACAATACTCCATACATTGGCGAATGTTGGCCTTATAGATGTACAGGATACTTTCAGGCGTAAGTAGCTTTCTAGCATGATAAAGACAGCCCACCTCCTTTGTTCAACCAGGCTACATCACAGCATTATCAGGTTGATATATATATATATATATATATATATATATATATATATATATATATATATATATATATATATATATGTAAATATCAAGTTTACTAGAAAGTTCTTTAAGATTTTAACTTTTAAATTCAGATGAACATATCTCAGTTCAAACAAAAATTTATTGATCGAAATAAGCACCATCAGAATCAACACACTTTCACCAACGCAAAACAAGTGTTTTTATGCCAGCAACATAAAAATTTTGCGTTTCGGTGGCAATGAAGTTGTTGAAAACGTTTTTGATATCGCTTAGGTTTTTGAAGCATTTCTCACGCAGGAAGTTGCCAAGATGCTTGAAAAAGTGATAGTCGGTAGATGAGAGGTCTGGACAGTATGGCAGATGAGGAAGACTTTCTTTGCAAATTTTCTGCATGATTGATTCCCATGTGTTGAAACTAGTAAAATTAAAAATTCTGCCAAACTAAGCGAACAAAATTGATGAGGAATTGTTTTGGATAAACACTGCTCGTCAATTTCCAATTTCAAAAGTGGTCGGAAGCAATCATCAAATATTTCTCTTTTGATCATTTTTTGCATCAACTGAAGCAGAAAAGAAATGACGACGACGGTTGTACTTACTTGATATTATTGCCATCCAAATTTTTTTTAATATCATTTAAACTGTCTTGAAGAGATCGAAATTCAAAAGAATTGAAGTCATTCACAGCAAATGTCTACAGAAAAAAAAAAAAAAAAATCTAAGTGATTTCTCTCAAGTAAGAATGTGAATGTTTTTATTTCATTTATGGAAGAAGCAGCACGTGTGTGGACGGAGGTGCGGGGGTGGGGTGCAAATTGACAGCTAATTCATACATTCAACACAGATCTATGTTGGGGGAAAGTTTTCTTCTTTGCTAAGAACCACTAATAATCCTGATTTTAGTTGTATTTTATTCCATCAAAGCTACCTAGTATTTACAGATTGCTTTTGATAAGCATTCCAAACCAAAGATATATTTATATCTCACTCATTTTATTAGTAATATAGTGCATCTTACACAGGTTTCATTGAATGGTGAAAATTACCAAACAATTCATCAAAGACACATTTTTTCCTCAAGAAAAAGATTTCTTTTTTCCTTAGATTAAAAATGATGAAAAATTGGTAGAAAGAAATAGAAATCTTTAAAAATTATATAAGAGTAAAGATCTTACTCGTCATTTAAATTGTTAGTACCCTTCTGGGAGGGGGGGGAATTCAGAGTCCACAAGGAGAATTTAATTATATATCGCCATATTTCTGAATTTTCGTATTTACGTTTGAAATTGATTATTCATAACAAATGCGTAATATTAGTCATACAATATTAATAGAGAAAAAAAACCAAAAAAAATTTTTTTTAAAGTCATAAAAGCAAAAAATATTTGTTAAAAATTGTAGGTTATTTTATTTATTTTTATTGCATTTTAACCCCAAACAAGGCACAGTGCAACTTTGATGTATAGAGCTACTATATGGGACATAATTTGCAGGAATACTATGTAGGGAGTTGAGCAGCAGGATGTCTGTTTACATTGCACTTGAACTTCTGCATGGTAATATAGTCAGGGAAGCAGGAACCCAGAAGGGAATTCCAAAGTCCTACTGAAAAAACTATTGGAGTAGAAGGCTTTCTTACAACTAGGGATAACTACTGTATAGGGGTGGGATTTTTCTGCTTGTCACGTTTATTGGGGTATTTACGTCGAGGGGGAACAAGGGCTTGTAGTTCGTCAGAGCACCTACCATCAAAATACTTGTAAAACAGGCAGGAGATGCAACATTTTGTCGATGGGACAGTGGTTAAAGCTTAGCTGACAGTGCGGGACCTATTAGGTTGGTGACTCTTTTGAGCTCTGTCTAAGGGGGGGAGACTAGTCACAAATGCAGCAGCTCAAATGTGGCAATAATACTCCATACATGGACGAATGGTGGCCTTGTAGAGGTACAAGATGCTCTCAGTAACTTTCTAGCATGATAGAGAGAGAGAGAGAGAGAGAGAGAGAGAGAGAGAGAGAGAGAGAGAGAGAGGCCACCTTCTTTGCAGTAATGCCCTCAATGTATCTGTTCCAACTCATGTTCCCTGTGAACGTTAAGCCGAGGAGTTTGAACAAAGTACTTTCAGGTAATGTATCATTAGCCATAGCTATTAGTGATTGAGAAGGCTTTTTGTAATTATTAAAAGGAAAAAACTTAGTACAGTCAGGAAAGCAAGATCCGTTAAGGTATTTGTTGAAAAGTTTGGAGAGAACTGGAGCAACCTCAGCAGAGCATTTTTTAATAATACAGCCAGAATGAGATCGGGTCCACATGCTTTTGAGGTGTCTAGGTTTTCTATGATATGCACTTGAGAAGGGTTGATTTGCAGATCGTATAGTGTGGTGTCTGTCCGCAAAGGAAAATCAGGGAGGGAGTGGTTTGCTGGGTCCAATGTGAAGTTTGAGACAAACCAACCGGCAAGCATATTAGCCTTCTTGGTTGCCATGTCAACAACCTCATGATTGTTGGAAAGTGAGGGAATTGTTGATTGGTCTTTATTTATTACACTGTTGTAGATTTTCCAGAAATCACTAGTTCCTAATTTCTGCGCTTCAATGTGTTTTCTGGTGGTTTCAGCATATTCTCTCTTAGCTGTTGCTATTTCTTTCTTACAATTATTTCTACTTTCTATAAAGTTTTATGTGTTTGTACTGGACTTATGTGAGAATTCTGTGGTAGGCCTGCTGCCTTTGAGCAATGGCAGCTGTGCAAGTAAAAATAAACCATTGGGGAGAGTGGGGCTTGCTATAGAACTTCTGTGTGAAACATGTGCTTCAATTGCTGCTTTGAACCATTCAATTGTCTCATTTGTACACTGTTCTGCAGTATATATATATATATATATATATATATATATATATATATATATATATATGCGTAGATCATCGTATAACGATTTGATCACTGTCTGTCTGACGTAATGAACATTTAAATTAAAATGTTTAAAATTCAACGCTATTTCACACGGTTAATGGTAGCCGAATAGATACGGCCTCCGCTAATCGAGCCAGAGATGTCTCGTGTCGCGGGGTTCGAATCGTTCGACTGGTAGTAATCGTGACACCCTGCACTGAAGAATCCCGAAAGGATGAAACACTAGTGTCTGTAGGTATTTAATTATTATAGTAAAAAAAATAATTATATATATATATATATATATATATATATATAAGTTCATAAATCTATTCAGCTAACTGTTAATTTGACCATATGGACATATCTTATAAATAAACAAACAAATAAATTAATAAATAAAGAATTTGAAAACAAGAAACAAATGAATGGATAAAAAAAAAACGAAGAAACAAATGAATGGATAAAAAAAGCAAGGAATAAAAAAAATAAATAAAAAATAAATAAAATTGATAATAAATAAATAAATTAATTAATTAATAAACTTGACAATAGGAAAATGAAGTCCCCACCAGAAAAGAAAAATAGCCATAAAAACCTAAGTAGGAAAGTAGCGACAATAAGAGTATAACACTACTTTGGATTAAATCGAAATATATTGCCGCATATCACCTTTCAGTTTTACAACCTTGCATACCCCCCCAAATTAATCAAAATTACCCACACCATAGAAAATAGACACCCCACAAACCGTTAAAATAAATTACCACAAAGCAACAATACACCCTCTATTTAACCATAATACATATACCCCTTAATCTCAATACTAT
The DNA here is from genome assembly GCF_053919585.1 of Euprymna scolopes. NCBI lineage: Eukaryota > Metazoa > Mollusca > Cephalopoda > Sepiida > Sepiolidae > Euprymna > Euprymna scolopes. The sequence goes on along the minus strand of NC_136495.1, from coordinate 7,382,599 downwards.
GTTAAAGACCATATACAGTGATGATCATATTTATTGGCACGGTAAAATAAAAGTTAAATTTTGTCTAATAAATTCTAAAAAAGGGATTAAATTAAAGAAAATAACAAAGTATATTATGTATTTTTAACTGGCCTTTCCGATGCAGCAATCGGATTTTAGAAAAAATAAATAACAAAGGAACAACAAACATAATTGCAAAAAACCCTTGTTCAAAATTATTGGCACGATTTATTTAATAATCAATTGTATAGCCTTTGGCCTTGATTACCTTCCTCAGTCGCTTTTCATAGTTTACAACCAAGTTGTTGCACTCTTCAGTAGTAATTTTAGCCCACTCTTCCTGACAATAATCCTCCAATTGAATAAGATTCTTAGGCTTCCTTTGCATTACCCTCAATTTTAATGTTCTCCATAAATTTTCAATTGGATTAAGGTCTGGGCTTTGTGATGGCCACTCCAAAACATTAATATGATTGTCCTCAAGCCATTTCTTAGTCAGTTTAGCCGAATGCTTTGGGTCATTATCTTGCATGAACCACCAACGACGACCAAGTGAGAGCTCTTTAGCAGAGTCTTTCAGGTTTTCATCCAATATTTTAACATAATCTTCCTTTTTTATACTACCTGTGACCTTAACAAGTCGCCCTGGTCCAGAGGCAGCAAAGGATCCCCAAAACATCAAACTGCCTCCACCGTGCTTCACTGTGGGTATGGTGTTCTTAGGCAGGAAAGCTTCGCCAGATTTTCTGTAAATATAAGACACTTTATTATGGCCAAATAACTCTATTTTCGTTTCGTCAGTCCATAGAACACGTTTCCAGAATGCAACATCTTTATCAATATGACGTTTTGCAAAGGCTAGCCTTGCTTTCAGGTGCATAGGCTTCAATAAGAGAGTCTTTCTCGGACGACATGCTTTTAAACCAGCTCTCTTCAAAACTCTACCAACTGTATGTCGAGATACATTCACTCCAGAGGTGCTCTGTTCATCAACAATCTCCCCAACAGAGATCCTTGGGTTTTGTTTTACTTGTCGAACAATTTTCCGTTCATCTCTTGGGGAAAGAATCCTTTTTCTCCCTCTACCCTCTAAACTCATAATGTGGCCTTGCAATTTGAACTTGTTTATTATGGCTCTAACAGTGGATTTGGGAAGGTTTAGCTTCTTTGAAATCTTATCATAGCCCTCCCCATTGGTATGGCATGCTACAACAAGCTTCCTGACGTCTTCGCTGTGTTCCTTAGTTTTAACCATGGCGATTGAAAATTATAATTTAGTCACTTATAATAGTTTAAATAAATCGCTATCTAAAAATTATCTGAAAAAAATTATTCACTGAATTAGCGTTAAACAAGCATAATATGGCTATAAAAAAGTTCAGAAAGCACGTAAACCGGAAATTGATTGATATTATACTGATACTAAAAGAAAAACAAAGCCGTGCCAATAATTTTGAACAAGGGTTTTTTGCAATTATGTTTGTTGTTCCTTTGTTATTTATTTTTTCTAAAATCCGATTGCTGCATCGGAAAGGCCAGTTAAAAATACATAATATACTTTGTTATTTTCTTTAATTTAATCCCTTTTTTAGAATTTATTAGACAAAATTTAACTTTTATTTTACCGTGCCAATAAATATGATCATCACTGTATATTCTTATATATCATACTATATATAATAAGCTTCTCCTTATTTATTTAGAATTCAATAAAGCTTCCCCCAACATTCTATAATTCCTCTTAATCTTTTTCATCCTTAATGAACCTTATGCTAGACCCCGCATCTCCCCCATGCTACCTAGCACCTTCTCTACTCTTCTGATGAGAAGCAATAGGCTTCGAAATGCCCTAGCATAAAGAGTTCCTTCTATGCCCCAAATTTTGCCTGTATTCCATTATTCAATAAATGATCCATTCTATATCTACCTATATATAGTTTTGTGTCTTCATTTAATACTCTTGTTGTCCTATAATATAAGCTCCAATAATTATTGTTGAGCTTGGCATTATCCGGATAAGTCTCCCTTTATGCAATTGATCTTTCTCTTTTCCTTTTACATTAAGCTATATATATATATATATATATATATATATATATATATATATATATATATATATATATATATATATAAATTTTTTGAAGTACAAAATTTTATGTACATTTAAAGATGACAGGCAGAGAACTCTCTAGAGTTCCTTCAACTATCATCTCATCAAGAGAAAATCGATAGTATAATTATTTTGAATTATACTATCGATTTCCCCCTGATGAGATGATAGTTAAAAGAACTCTAGATAGTTTTCTGCCTATGATCTTTAAATAGATACATATCTATATAATTACAAAACGTCGTGGACCGTCCAACCACCCTCACTTGCATCTTGTCCATCAAAAACGTTGTTATCATGGAAACCAGCTTGTATTTAATAAAATTCACACTCCTTTTCACATTCCAACTATATTGAGTACACATAAACTTCAGTAATTGTTTAACTTGCAGACATAGTTTCAACTGCTAATCCAAGAACTCATCCATTTTTTCAACATTTTTAAGTCTACTCTTCTACAGTAATCTCACTCTCAACCATTCTTTCAATGTGACTAAACCAACTAAGTTTCCTGTTCTGCACACGTCTTCCTATACTGTGCAGATTTAATCATCCCTTGAGATTATCAGATTCAACATTTGTTTTTAAAACTCATAATACAATTTTTTTTTTTTAATATTTTTACATAGGCGTCACCATTTTTCAAGGCCCAGAGGCCACTTGAGGATAAGGATTAAAGAGTGTACAGTAGTTAATTGAACAATATAGTAACCGTTAGCAATGGAAATTCAGTAAATTTGTTAACTTAAGTGGAATGGCTCATCAAAAACTTCTTTACGTTGGACTTGAAGACAACCATATTGTAGTCAGCTGGAAAGCAGGAAAACGAAGACAATTCCACACTCCACAGGTGTGCAGTTCTAAGAAAGAAGCTTTCATCAGTCTCTTATTATTTCACACCATGCAAAACATGTCCTCAACCCTAACTGGCTTACTTGCCTTCCTATAGATGAAACACTCACATCAATCAGGAAATTTCTTCAGCCTTTCGGTAACAAAAAATAAGTAGTCATGTGAGCACATGAAAATCTACTGAAAAAAAAAAGATTAAAGAGTTATCGTTCTTACATAACGCAACATGCCTAAACTATACTTTGATATTTAGATCTGATTTTGACCTTTTCATTTCTTTCTGTACATTTTTCTTTCTTTTTCTCAATCATTAATGTAAGTAACATTCAATTGATTTTATATCCAAAATGACCTTTCTGTCTGGAGCAGATTTCAAATTTAGGGATTTATTAGCTTGGAAAACTTACATGTATGAAAAAAGATTATGAAATTAGTGACGTGGTGTTATTTCTATCATTATTGTTATTATTGTCGTCATTACTGCTATTATTACTGCCTTTATTATCTGGATTACCTTTAATATAGTTATTACTATTTATATAATAATGATATATATATATATATATATATATATATATATATATATATATATATATTTACAAGGTGGTCACCACTTATCAAGACTCGGAAGCCACTCAGGGATAAGGGTTATATATATATATATATATATATATATATATATATATATATATATAAAATGATGATTTATATATATATATAAAATGATGATTTATATATATATATATATATATATATATATATATATATATGTATGTATGTATGTGTATGTGTGTGTGTGTGCACGTGTATTGTGAAGCAGCATTCTTTCATTTAAGCAAATAAAAAAATAACAGAATTCTTCAGTTTAACTATAAATTCATTATTTTCAATTTTTATAATGATCTTTTTGACTTAATCAAAAACCTTAATGTATATTACATATGTATAACGGACGTTTTTGATTCTTCATCGAAGCATGTTCGGGAGACAAAAATAAATGAACAAAAAAGTTGAAGAAAATTTCAAAAAGCGGCAAAGAACGTGCAGATGAAGTCAATTACACACCAAAAAGTCAAAAAGCATGAAATCCCACAGTTCCAGAACAGACATTAACAGTATACATACATATATATATACATATATATATATATATATATATATATATATATATATATATATATATATATATATATATATGTGAGTGATGAGACGATTAAAATATTTTTTCCGATTCTGATACAATTACTGATTCTTTTCTAAATTCCTGATTCTAATACAATTACCTGTGCGAATTTCAATTCTTTATGAATCTGTAAATATTTAATTATAAAATGGTTATTTTGTTGTTATTACAGTAAAAAATACATGTTAAATGTGCAGCTATTTTCTCAAACGTAAAAATACACTTGCTGGAGGAGGGGGATGATCTATAGCTTTTAGCTTTACTGGTAGTAGAAAATCAATAAATATTGATTATTTTATTATTACTACCAGCAGTGGAAGATTTTGTTTCAGATAAAATAAATAAAAAAAGATAATTAAAGGAATCGGTTTTGGCATTGGAAAATAGGCACAAAGTTTGTCCGATTCCCATACCAATTCTGATACCCCAAAAGTTCTGATTGTTCCGATTCCTGATTCTCATTCTGATTAATTGTCCCAATATATATACTAGCATGGATACCCGGCATTGCCTGGGTGGACATGAAATTCGGTTTAGACAGAGCTGCTATACTAAGGATATTGCGGAACCACCAGGCAAGAACAGACGGTGACAACCTAGACCTCCCCCCCCCAAATGAATCAAAACAACTTTTATTTCAATCAAAATAGCAGCAAGTGCTCACAAAAAAAAATAGCCGTGGTAAGCAGGCTCCAACCTGAAATGCAAAAGAGAGAAAGAAAAGTGACAAAGGTTTTTGCTCACCGAACCACGACGACTTATGACGTTATGACTCTGAAAAAATAACATTTATAAACATAAACGCATACATGACTAGCAAAAATGGCATAGCAAAGATGACCCCTCTTGCAATAAAATAGTCAATGTCAGTAATAATAATTCAACATAAATTTAATAATAATTCAAAATAAATTTAATTAAATATATTATCAATATAAATCAACTTTAAGTAACAATCTTAAATAGAAGAATTAAAACAATTGGGTTTGCATTACTGTACACATAGATTCAAAAAAGTTGTCAAAAAACAAATATATAACAAATAAATGTTATCAAAGGCAAGATAAGTTACTTTTCTACCTAACTGGATATGTTTTTAGTATTTTTATTTAATGTATCATGTTTATTCAGTTCAGAAAACATACAGTGTTTACCGATGTATTGGAAAATTTAAAATGGCGCCTGACTCTGTTTGACACGGTAAGTTTGGGAAAAGGAGTTAAAAATAAAAAATATAAAAAATACTGTTAAAAACCAACCGAATATATGTCAGTCTATGTAACAGTAACATATATTGAGCGAGTTTCTAACAGTATTTTGTCTAGTTTTTTTATTTTTAAGTCCTTTTCCCAAACTTACTGTGTCAAAGAGAGAGTTGGGCGTCATTTTAAATTTTCCAATACATCGGTAAAAACTGTATGTTTTTTGAGCGGAATAAACATGTTAAATTAAATAAAAACACTAAAAGCATATCCAGTTGGGTAGAAAAGTAACTTATCTTGCCTTTGATAACATTTATTTGTTATATATTTGTTTTTTGACAACTTTTTCAAATCTATGTGTACAGTAATGCAAACCCAAACAATTCTCTTGCTATAAACATTAACTAACATACAGCTATTTCGTAAAATCGATTTTCCTTAAGGTAATATGCAAATGAGGTTACCTCTTGAACATATATTTTGTAAGAATCATACTATATATATAAAAATAAATGAAATAAGAACATAATGAACTTTTTGTATATATTAATCAAATTGTGAACAAACATACAAACAAACAGACAGAAATACGAATATATATATATATATATATATATATATATATATATATATATATATATATATATATATAAAATGGGTTAAGAAATTCCAACGAAAGAAAGATGTATATTTAAATAAGGGAGTAGTCACCAACAATGTGTATTTTTTAACATTATTTTATTATTCCGTGTCTTGGTTTTTCATTGAGAATTATGTTTGGATCATTGTAATAATGTTTTTAAGTCATGTTTTTAAGTCAGTTAAGTAAGTTCAATGACTTAAAAACATTATTACAATGATCCAAACATAATTCTCAATGAAAAACCAAGACACGGAATAATAAAATAATGTTAAAAAATACACATTGTTGGTGACTACTCCCTTATTTATATATATATATATATATATATATATATATATATATATATATATATATATATATATATATATATATATATTTGAAAAAGACAAAAAGGAAAAACAATTAATCGCTGGAAGAAATAATCAAACAAATGATTTACCGGTTTCGTTTGAATGAAACCGGTAAATTATTCATTTGATTATTTAAAAATATAAATTGTGAATATCAGATGTGAAAACCTTTCCATAGGCTGTTGAAAACTTGTTTTATTATGCACTTTTTCTGATGAGCTGCCTAGTTGGTATAATTATAATTAAGCACCATTATATAGTGAAATAACAGCTATAGGCCAAAATAATTTTATACAACTGCTGCCAATAAAACCCTAACTTTTTGAAATGAAGAATAAAATGAATGTCTGCTGATAAAGCAGTACACTATAAGAAATATATATATAGAAGTAGTTGCTTGTCTAGCCACACTGATGAGCTGTGAAACAACGAAACAGTACTGTATGTGGATGACTATAATGCTCTCTATCTTGGGTTTAGCATATTGGGAAGTGATATACAAATTACCATTAGCGTATTAAGTGATGCTCTTTGTGCAAACAAATTGAGCTTAGGTATTTGGACAATGTCAAAATATTGTTAATTCGCTGCCTGCATAGTAGCAGCCAAATAGCGCAACGGTTATAAGCTCCGACTGTTGTTTGGGCGGTCGGGTTTTGATCCTGGTTTGAGGTAGTTGCTTGTCTAGCTGCACTGATGAGCTGTGAAACAGTGAAACAGTACTGTATGTGGATAACTATATATATATATATATATATATATATATATATATATATATATATATATATATATATATATATATATATATAGTCTTTGAAGTTTTTAACCTTTAAAACTATACAAAAAAAAATATTTTTTATCATTCGTTAGAAAACCATCTAGTCAGTAAGTCATTTAATCACCTGCAATCACTGCATCAACTCGCTCTCGAATTTACTATAATACCAATAATTTATTTTTCAAGGGATCATCAGTTGTTTACCATGAAACACTGTTTCGGGGATTTAAAAACAAAACAGTATATTACATAATGGCTCCCCAGCAGTGTTGATCAAACACCACCACCCTTAATCTTAGGAAGAAGACATGTTACAAACATTTGATCCAATTTCCTATTCTTAATTGCAATTACTAACCTTTTCATACTATAAAAATGACTTTCTTACCTGTGCGATTCATCAATTTCCACATTTAAAATGGATATATTGTTTAATTTTTTAATTTATCAGTCTTGTATTTATAAGATTAGGATTAATCCATTTAACTACTTATCGCCCCCACTATGATTAGTATTTAGTATATTTACATTCTTATTTAAAATTAGATATATAAAGGTTTAAAATATTTTTACAGATATGCATTTTTTTTTTTTTTATAATATAAATTTATTATATGTAATTATAAATATATTTTATACATTGCTAATATAGTTTTGGATTTCCTTTATTAATTTAGTCTGGTTTATCTTAAACGATTCAAAAGCATCAGGATAACGAACAAATGCTTTATTTAACTGTTCAAATATTTTATTTTTATTCCCACCTTGTTTTATCATCCTTATTACTAAACTAGAAACTGGTGGTATAAAGTCTGTTAGTTTTAAAGTAACGCGAGCTATTCTCAAAAACTCTGACATAATGGTTCCATAAAAAATAAAAAACAGGACAGGTGCTATCTTTATGGGGCATACGTACTATTTTAAAGGGGAAAGCGTTTCTTTTATCAAATATTTTATAAAGAAAAATCCCATCCTCAATTTTTATATCTAAATCCAGAAATGTAGCCTGTTGTCCTCTATGTTCACAATTCAATTTTAATTCGTTTGGATATATAAGATGTTTATTTTTTTCGAATTCATCATTATCGTTTATACATATAAGGTCATCTATAAATCTCCTACATCCATGAAAGTTATATGTTTTAGATATATCTGTTTTTAATAGTGATGACATATATATATATATACTCGAGTCTATGTAAATACAAATTTACCCAAAATATATATATATATATATATATATATATATATATATATATATATATATATATATATATATATTTAACAAATAAATGACAAAGGCCTATATTCCAAATTTCAAGATGTTGTTCAACAGCACCTGTTTCGTAGTGCAAAATAATCATTTAAACATTGAAACAGGTGCTGGCAAGAATTTTGCATGCCAATGCACTTAAAGGGATAAATCGTAAGATGGACAACACACTGAAATTTGAAATATAGGTCTTTGACATTTATTTGTTATATGCTCTGTAATTACATTGAACTTCATAAATTAAAAGAATTGGTGTAAATAAAACGTGAAATATAATATATATATATATATATATATATATATATATATATATATATATATATATATATATAATTGAAAAAATAATATTTCTAGAATATGTGTGTGTGTGTGTGTGTGTGTGTGTGTGTGTGTGTGTGTGTGTGTGTGTGTGTGTGTGTGTGTGTGTGTGGTTTTGTCTAGTATTTCATGCTTATCTTAAAATGTTTTATCACATGATCAATTGTTCATTGCAAGGAGTGGCAAAAGTGAAAGACAAACGAAAAAAAAGTAATACATAATAAAAAATATAACAATAATAAAAAAAATATACATGAAACTGTTTATTCTTCCATACATATCCTGTTCTCTGCCCTACTTGACATTTTAGGATGTATAGTCCTTTAGTCCTTTGTTTCTAACAGTCCATCTTTTCTCATTTGCAGCATTGACCTACAAGAATAAAATCCGACCCATTATCTTCTCTATAACTTCATAGTAAGTTGCAGAGAACATCTAAGAAATCTTGTTAAAAATGAAACCATCATTGATTAAAAATACAGCTTAATCACGTTGACACACCGGTTCTCACTGGATCACCAAAGTTAAGCAATGTTGAACCTGGTCAGTACTAAATGGGTGGCCATTTTGGACTTCCAGGTGCTGTTTGTGCTCTCTGCTTATGTCGGCATTGTTTCCAGTCGTCCTGGACTTCTCCTGGCCACTGGACCCAAACAATGCCGATTCAGGAGAGGTGTGGAGGGAGATTGCACAACCCTTGCCTCACAATTACATGTGCAGCTGCCCCTACAGGGGGTATCCTTTGTCTTTCGAGACTGAATGGAGGCATCGATTGATTAGAAGAATAAATAAGTTTATTCAAAATAATAATGAAGTCTGTTTTTATCCAACCTTCAAGCTAAGATCAACATGTAGTATCTGTTCGGTTCCAGGAAACCATCCTTCCAAGTATTACTTCCACCTCTGAATGGGGATAAGTGTATAGTTTGTGGCCTAAAATGCAACAAATTAGTGCCCTGTGGTAACGAAGAGCCAAGTATGTTAGCTAGAATAAATATGCAGTTTGCATAGCTAAGCAAAAAGAATGTTATAAAGTCAGTTTTGGAAACAAAAACATAAATATTTGACAAGGAGAATTTAAAACCAAAAATAAAATTGGCCTCGTTTGCAAACGTCAAAGATGATGCAAATGGAGTTTCAGAACAGCTGAATATAGGTTAACGACCGATCGAGGCAGCAAGTTTTTGATTCAGTTACAGAGTTGTTTGCATGGCGATAGCATCGCCTCTTTTATGCCTGGAAAGCAAAAAGGGATGTTACAACTTAAGATGTATTACGTGTGAGGAGAACTTGGCATTGTGTGACTGATCACCACGGTGTCAATGAATTTGAAATAAAACGATTTCTGCAATTGTAAAAAAATGGTATTTATGATTATTGTTGTTTAAAGAATGTTTACTGTTGAGCGAAGTTATGTTTATTTTATACTAACTTTGCTGTGGCTCAGTTTGTGTAAATGGACCCCCCTTCCCTCAACAAAAAAAAAAAAGAAAATTATTTTTTTTTAAGAAGGAATTAGTGTGGAAAACTGTTTTTTTTTTCTTTTTATTATAGAAAAATATCCGTAAGTTAATTAATAAAGAAAATAGTTTTTGTATTTATTTATTTGCGGACTGTTAGCATCATCTCCTATAGTTGTTGTTTCATGACGATCTGTGAATACGTAAGTAAAGGAGGACTGAAAAGTAGGGGAACCGGGTGCAAAACGAGATACTTAAGGGAAAAAGAACTGTCGAGTCAAAGATAACATTGACATATAAACCATATTCTGTCTATTGAACATTCAAAGTATTGGAAAACAATGCCACAACAAAAAAAAAGATGAGAAATTATTTTCAAAAGAAATACAGATGATTTATTCAGCTAACTGTATTGCCCCGTTTTGCCCCAAGCATGGGGCAAAACGAGACGGATCTTGGTCTGAATAAGTCAGTCTTCACAGAGCTAACGAATAAAGATTGGGGTCTTGTTACATTCGTCTAGACCTGCACAGCCGTAGTGTGCCCATTTCCTACAGTCCCCTTGACAGGCTACCCAACTTTCTGCACTCTCAGAGTAAAGTTCGTCACAGATCAAAATGGATAAATTTTGAATACTTACCCCTTTTTTGATGTACGGGGCTGAATAAAACAATGGTAGACGTTGGTGGCAAGGCGTTACCACGTGATCTCTTGATCAGACTCCTCACGAAAGAGCTCTCTCTGTCTCTCTCTTTCTCTCTCTCTCTCTCTCTCTCTCTCTCTCTCTTTCTCTCTCTCTGTTTCATCTGTGGTGTTTCGTTTTACCCCGCTATCTCATTTTGCCCCAGGTTCCCCTAGGTAGACGATTTTTTTTTTACTTTTGTGATAGCAATTTATTGTAGCAAGCCACATGGTAAAACGGACAAACGGACACAGAAAAACGCAAGAGAAATAATAATTGGAGTGAGAGAAGAGCAAGCGAGAGAGTGAAAGAGAGAGTGAGAGAGAGAAGGAAAGTTGAGAAGAATATATACAGAAGGAGAAAGAGAGAAAGATAGAGAAAGAGAGAGAAGAGATAAAACTATTGTATATAATGTTGCTTGTTTTTTATTTCAGCATAAAAAGAAATGTAAAAAGCGTGCGAGCAAGAGAGAGAGAGTGAGAGAGAGAGAGAGAGAGTTAGAGCGAGGAAATAAAAACTGGTGTAGATAACAATAACGCCGTAGTATGATTTTTAGAGAGAGATAGAGAGAGAGGGAGAGAGAGAGGGGGGGATAAAACTGTTGTATATAATGTTGACACCTTGAAATGTTTGTTGTTTTTTTTTTTACATAAAAGAACAATACCTACACCAGTTTTTATTTCCCCCCCTCTCTCTCTCTCTCTCTCTCTCTCTCTCTCTCTTCCTCTATATATATTCTTCCCAACTCTTTCTTTCTCTCTCTCCCACTCTCACTCGCTTTTCACATTTCTTTCTATGCCGAAGAAAAAAAAACATTTCACGGCAAAAAATATCTACACTAGTATTTATTTCCCCCTCTTACTCGCTCTATCTCTCTCTCATAATTGAAAACCTATGAAGGCATGATTAAAATCTAGCTAATCGTAGAAGAATAAGTAATTTAAATTACCCACATCAAAAGTAAATGTAAAAAATTTTTTTAAAGATTTAAAAAAAAATTATTAAACCAAAGTAAAAGAATTATAAACCAAAGTAAAAGAAAACAAAAATTAGCATCGTGTAAGGTTCGCTTTCCATTGCTTATGATCTCACTCAGATTGTTTGCGAACCCATCCGTGTACCCGATACTGACGGTCAGTATGTAAGTCTCCTAGATCTTTTCCTCCCAACTTGCCCTGAGCTATGTTCATCTTCTGGTCTGTCTCCACTGGGATCGTCTGACCACTCTGTTGTATCAGTTAAAATAAAAACGAAATGTAATAAGTCCTCAAACGTACAGTATATCGATACTCTACGGCTGACTGGAATAGCTGCTGTTCATTAATTACCTCTGCATTTCATGTTTAAAAAGGATGTGTCCTCTATAGTCACAGACCTGATGAAATGGTTAATTGTGGGTATAGACTGTTTCATACCCTTGAAAAAATTTCAACAGAAACTTAACAGCCAGCCGTAGTTCTCTCCAGAATGTGCTGCTGCACAGAAATCACTTTTTCCATTGCTTCCCACGAAACAGGTGTATTGAAACTAAAGCCACTTTCAGGATTGTCAGCAACCACTGTAAAAGAGTAATGAAGAATGCAAGAGAGTTGTATGCTCAGTCCGTCAAGTCCAAAGTGGCTGAGCAGCGGCTTGGTTCCCACCAGTTTTGGCAAATAACAATCAGGATCTTGAACAGAAGCGTGTGCTCTATCACAACTATCATCAATGGACCTGAGGTAATCTCGTCAGCATCAGACAAATGCACTGATTTTTCCCCAATTTGGAGGAGGGGGAGGGTGACGAAATTCAATTTAAAACAAAGAAACATTTAGCGAGTCAAGATAAAAAAATGTAGAGTCAAAAGATAAAATAAGGATGTATCGCATTTCTTTAGGATTAAGATAATTAAAGAATGTGTAAAAATGTAGAAAGGGTTAGAGTTTTTAAAGTTAAGATACCGGTGCAAATTTAATTTGGAAACTTCCTGTTTTCATGGGTGATTGTTTTTTAAAATTGTAGATATAAGAAAAAGAGAACAGTACTGACTAATAAGAGCACATTTAACAAGAAAAAGATTTAAATACTACAAAATGAGTACAACTGAAATGTTCAGAATTTAAGTCAAAGCTGAAATAAGAAAAAATAATTGCAATGTACAACTGTTTAGCATATTAAAACAAATAGACTTCAGTTAAATAAATAGAAAAATTGCTTAATTTTTAGTCCAGAGAGAATGACCATGCGTTCATATCATAATAGAAAAAAGAAAAACTTGCCCGCATGTCTATGATTCTGTCTTCTTATTTGTTTATTTATTACGTTTTCCCCTCCCCCTTTCTTTCTCTAGTTTCATCTACCTCTAAAGTTAGAATATTCTAGATTCCAAAGTTTAAGAGCCAGTTTACCTTATAATTAAATATGCAACACAATATTAGCTACTTATATTTTCTCTACCGCTCTCCCTCAAACCAAGACTGTACCCTAATAAACAAAGTCTCAGACAGCATAGATATAGCACTCTCCCTCGATACTAGCGCACAAATACATGTATTTGGTGACTTCAATGTCCACCACAGTAACTGGCTAGGATTCTCAAATCACACAGACGTAGCTGGTAGCGCCACATATAGCTTCTCTATATCTCATTCCCTATCTCAGATGGTTACATTTCCGACACGTTTCCCAGACCAGCACGATCAACATGCCTCACTTCTAGATCTCTTTCTGACAACAGTTCCCAATGACTGTACAACAAATGCCCATAGCCCACTCGGGAATGCTGATCACGCTGTGATAATGGTAGAAATCAGCCTTAATTCTCGCCCTAAAACTGAAGACCCACTACTCAAAACAACGAGGTATTACAAAAAGGCTGATTGGGAAGCCATCAGGGAGCTCATCAGAGATGCCCCATGGCAAAATATCTTTACTCTTCCAGCGGAACAGTGTGCAAATGAGACAACTGAATGGTTCAAAACTGCTATTGAAGCACATGTTCCCGCACGGAAATACTATAGCAAGCCCCACTCCCCCCAATGGTTTACTTCTGCTTGTGCAGCTGCCATTTGTCAAAGGCAGCATGCGTTCCGCAGATTCAACCGACATAAGTCCAGCTCAAATAAACAGAAGTTTATAGAAGCTAGAAATAATTGTAAGAGAGTGATAGACACAGCTAAGTCAGATTACTCTGAAACCACCAGAAAGCGCATCGAAGCACAGAAATTAGGAACCCGGGAGTTTTGGAAAATCTACAACAGCGTAGTTAATAATGGACAGTCAATTATTCCCCCACTAACAAACAATCATGAGGTTGCTTGCACGGCAACTGACAAGGCTAATCTGCTTGCCAGTCGGTTTGCCTCAAACTCCACACTGAACTCGGTACACCACTCACTCCCTGATTTTCCTCTGCGAACAGACGCCACACTTGACGACTTGAAAATCACCCCTTCTCAGGTACATGCTATTATAAAAAACCTAGACACCTCTAAAGCATGTGGACCAGATCTCATCCCGGCTGTGCTATTAAAAAAATGCTCTGCCGAGGTTGCTCCAGTTCTGTCCAAACTTTACAATAAATGCCTTAACGAATCTTGTTTTCCCGACTGCTGGAAAACCGCCTCTGTGGTACCAGTCTTCAAGAATTCTGGTGAAAGAACTGACCCACTAAATTATCGCCCCATTAGCCTCCTCCCGCTTTTCGCCAAAATATTTGAGTCCTTAGTTAATCAAGCCCTAGTCCAGCACCTAACAGCTGTTAAACTCTTGACTGACAAACAATATGGATTCAGGCAAGCCCGTTCAACAGCAGATATCTTAACTGTAGTCTCTGAACGTATATACCGTTCATTGGATAAAACAGGGGAGGGTAGAGCGGTGGCCCTTGATATATCTAAGGCTTTTGACAGGGTATGGCACGATGGTCTTCTAAGGAAAATTAGATCATATGGAATCACTGGAAGAATTCATAACGTAATTAAATCCTTCTTAAGTAATAGAAAAATCAAAGTTGTCCTCGACGGACGTACATCCAAACAATATGACATAAATGCGGGAGTGCCTCAGGGGTCTATCCTTGGACCTCTATTGTTCCTGATATTCATAAACGACCTCCCTAATAATATTGTTTCGGAGATGGGTATATTTGCCGATGACACCACTCTCTATAACAGATATGAGGGGAAAACAAATGAACACATATCCAAGAAAATGGCAGAAACACTAGAGGATGATCTCCAATCCGTAGTGGAATGGGGACAAAAATGGTTGGTCTCATTCAATGCTGCTAAGAATAAGCTTGTTTCCTTCAATAACTACAAAAAACCTTCTCTACCACCAATAGCAATGGCCAAGAACACATTGCCTGAAAGTACTTCTTTTAAACTCCTCGGCCTAACGTTTACAGGGAATATGAACTGGAATAGATACATTGAGAGCATTGCCAAGGCTGCTGCAAGGAAGGTTGGCTCCCTCTACCGTGCTAGAAAACTACTTACGCCTGCCAGTATCCTATACCTCTATAAGGCAACCATTCGCCCATGTATGGAGTACTGTTGTCACATCTTGGCTGGTGCATCTGCTGCTTGTCTCTCGCTCCTGGACAGGGTTCAAAAAAGAGTCGCAAACCTGATAGGTCCTGAACTGTCATCTGGGCTTCAACCTCTGTCCCATCGACGAGATGTTGCATCCCTCTGCCTGTTCTACAAATACTTTAATGGTGAATGCTCTGACGAACTGCAAACACTTGTACCTCCCCGACGTAACTACCCCCGACAAACCCGACAAGCTACTAAGTCTCATCCCTTTACAGTGGAGATCCCTAGGTGCAAGAAAGCCTTTTACTCCAATAGTTTCTTCCCCAGAACTGCGGGTCTTTGGAACTCCCTTCCGGGATTCTGCTTTCCCAACTGCAATGATATGCAGAAGTTCAAGTGTAATGTTAACAAACATCTTTCTACTCTTCTCCCTTCATAATGACCCCGCTAATTGATTCCCTAATAGTAGCCCCCTGCTTCAAAGTGGCACTGTGCCTTGTTTGGGGTGAAAATTGAATAAAAAAATAAAAAAAATAAAAAAAAAATTAAATACGATAATGCATCTTGTATCAATTTGAGCACTCGGATTTTGTATTAATTTAGATTAGAAAAATTCATTTGAAATTTGGTTGAAAATAATAT
>NC_136495.1:7206589-7361589 GCF_053919585.1 Euprymna scolopes | reverse complement strand
GTAATTTGGTGTTTTTGTTCAAGGAAACGTTCTTTTCTTCCTTCACTTTTTTTATAAAATTTTTCATTTGTATTTTTGTTCCTTTCTTCCTATTGAAGTTACAATATTTTGTTACCATATATAGTTGGGAAGAAAAGTGAAATAGAAAAGGATTGCTCTACAACAAAATTGACTCTCTACGACGTAGAAAAAATGGACAAAGTATGTCAGCATTGCTCAGCTGTGAAATTTAAAGGAGAGACTCCTGTAGCAAAAACAAATGGGACTTTTTTCTTCCTCGAATCAATGCCTCTTCCCTGTGCTATTTGGCCACATATTGACCAATCAGGGGTACGGTGCATTGATCCTTCCTATCCCCAAAAGAAATCGGTCAGCATCCGGTTGGAAGAGGAACAACTCGTCCTTACTGAGAGGGACGCCAAACAGAACGGACCTCCCTTTTTTTCTCTCTCTCCACCTCGGTGATTTCTAACAGTATCGACGATTCCACGGGGAATAACTACCGCGACACCACCATGTAACCTGAGACCAACTTTTAACAGGGAACATATTACATTCTCATTAATAAACCTTTGCTGTGTTACCTTTTATGAAGTTGTTGTGTTCGTCATTTCAGAGGCTTGTATTGAATTGTTTATTTTCTTAGGGTGTGCCCTAAAAGCATAAAAACCGTAAACTCCTGATTGTTGTTGTTCTTCTAGCAAGGTTGTGCTTGATAGCTTTCCACCACTGCCTCAGTTGCTGCAAGATTTTCTCTCGGACAAAAATCCCAACTGTAAAGAGTTCTTTTAAAATCTACGCAGTTACAACAACTGTTTTGCAATGACTTCATGAAAATGCAGCGGTATATGGATGAAATCCTTCTTTTAGTATTCAAAGCCACAAAAATTGTGAGTCTTTTGTCACCTGACGGCAAAGTTTATTCAAATCTACTTCTTGGATAATCTGAAAGAGGAACTGTGTAGTTGGGGATGTGTTGTGATAGTACACTCAATTAAGCTATTCTCTTAAGGCTGACTGAATTGTTACATAAGAGCTACAACCTAATTTGTCAACTGAAAAAAACAAAAAAGAGGATTGAAGAAGAAAACTTGGGAGACCAAAGTCTGCAAGGAGAGCACCCACAACGATTCAATGCTCCAACAACAAGTGTGAGATTGGAATATTAATGGAAAACGAACTGACAGCAAACCAAGATATTGTTTTGCATTTTGAAAATAATACATTGAAAAGGTTCTTTGAACTACATCCTCTCTACAATACTTTAATGTACACATTAATGTACCCCTAGGGTTCTCCATCTTATGGCATCTACATGAAGGTATTCTATGGGCGAAAAGTTACCCAACAGCAGTTTTATTCCTACCATTTGATGACTCGACCTGAAAACTATTGAAACTCTGGTACCGAAGGCTGTTTCAACAATGGCTGGTGGATGTGTACTGCAAGATTGAAACAGATCATTTACAGTGAGGCGGGAGCAACATACCTTAAGAGCTGCCAATTATGGCAACTTGAGGGATTCAATTCTTAGGAACGATGCAAATCCAGAACAGAGTGGTTAACGAGTGGTCCTTCCAGCAACTTACACAGGAGGCTCTTAATACATGTTGGAGCACCAAGGTGATGCCATTGCTTATGTTTGGCAAATGGATCGAGGCAACGTCTTTATTACTTTCACAACAAATCCAAAGTGGACGGAAATTACAGAAAATTTTCTTCAAGGACAAGAACCTCAGGATCATCCAAATATTGTTGCCAGGGTCTTTAGACAAAAGCTAAAAAATCTAATAGAATTTATTAAAAAAGGAGGATTTGGCTGGTTGAGGGCTTTCCTGTACAGCATTGAATACTAAAAGAGAGGACTGCCACATGCACACATCCTCATCTCTCTGACAAAGAGGAAGACCCTGACCTTCACACAAAAGTGATGGCACATATGGTACACGGATCTTATGGACCATTGAATCCAAGTTGTATGATTGACAACAAATGCTCCAGAATTTACCCTAAAGGCCAGGATTCTTATCTCAATTACAGGCAAAGGAAACCAGAAGATGGAAACCAGACTGGTATAATAAGGATGAAGAAAAATGGTTGGTATGTTCATCAAGAAATAAAAAATCAGTGGATTGTTGCTACAACAGGGTCCTCCTTCAGCAATTCACTGATCACATTAATGTAGAAATCTGTACCCAAGCTTGCATGAAGCACGGGTATATTTATTAGTATATTTACAAAATATATTGCCATCATGCACATGTCTTTTAACCATGTCTTGTCTCTTTCGTGCTAACCATGTCTTGTCTCTTTCGTGCCAACTGTGTCTTCTCTTTCGTGCTAACCACGTCTCGTCTCTTTCGGGCTAACCCTGTCTTGTCTCTTTCATGCTAACCACGTCTCATCTCTTTCGTGCTAACCCTGTCTCGTCTCTTTCATGCCGACCATGTCTCCTCTTTCATGCTAACTACATCTCCTTATAATGTCCATCTAGGGCCACCGACTCATTGGTATGCAAATTAATGCACATTTAACTACATCACCTCTTCCATGATCATCTTGCATAAACCTATGCCCGAGGCTTCCAGACACTGCTAGTCCACACTATACAGCTAAGCACACTGCTAGCCCATACTACATGGCTAGATGCAGGCAGCACTTACTATAAAATGCTCTGCTGAGGTTGCTCTAGTTCTCTCCAAACTTTTCAATAAATACCTAAACGAATCTTGTTTTCCTGACTGCTGGAAAACTGCTTCTGTGATACCAATTTTCAAGAATTCTGGCGAAAGAACTGACCCATTAAATTATCACTCCATTAGCCTTCTCCCGCTTTTCGCCAAAATATTTAAGTCCTTAATTAATCAAGCTCTAATCCATCACCTTATAGCTGCTAAACTCCTGACCAACAAACAATATGGATTTAGGCAAGCACCTTCCACAGCAGAAACCCTAACTGTAATTTCTGAACATATATACCATTCACTAGACAAAACAGACTAAGGTATGGCACGATGTTCTTCTAAGGAAAATTAGATCATATGGTATCACTGGAAGAATACATAATGTAATTAAATCCTTTTTAAGTAAGAGAAAAATCCAAGTTGTTCTCGACAGTCGTACATCTAAACAATATAATATAAATGTGGGAGTACCTCAGGAGTCTATCCTTGGACCTTTATTATTCCTGATATTCATAAATGACCTCCCTGATAAAATTGTTTCGGAGATGGGTATATTTGCTGATAACACCAGTCTCTATAACAGGCACGAGGGGAAAACAAATGAACATATATCTAAGGAAATGGCAAAAACACAAGAGGATGACCTCCAATCTGTAGTAGAATGGGGACAAAAATGGATGGTCACATTCAATGCTGCCAAGACTAAACTTGTTTCCTTCAATAATTACAAGAAACCTTCTCTAGCACCAATAGCAATGGCCAAGAATACATTTCCCAAAAGTACTTCCTTTAAACTCCTCGGCCTAACATTTACAGGGAACATGAACTGGAACAGATACATTAAGAACATTGCCAAGGCTGCTGCGAAGAAAGTGTGCTCTCTTTACCGTGCTAGAAAACTACTTACACTTGAAAGTATCTTGTACCTTAATAAGGCCACCATTCGCCCATGTATGGAGTACTGTTGTCGCTGGTGCATCTACTACTTGTCTCTCACGCCTGGACAGGGTTCAAAAGAGAGTCGCCAACCTGATAGGTCCTGAACTGTCATCTAGGCTTCAACCTCTGTCCCATCAACGAAATGTTGCATCCCTCTGCCTGTTCTACAAATACTTTAATGGTGAATGCTCTGAAGAACTACAAGCACTTGTACTCCCTCGGCATGAATACCCCCGACAAACCCGACAAGCAGCTAAATCCCACCCCTTCATAGTAGAGATCCCTATGTTTATATAATATTGTTTAGATATACGACCGTCGAGGACAACCTGGATTTTTCTCTAACTTAAGAAGGATTTAATTACATTATTTATTCTTCCAGTGATACCATATGATCTAATTTTCCTTAGAAACCATCGTGCCACACTCTGTTAAAAGTCTTAGATATAAAAGCCTTCTACTTCAATAGTTTCTTCTCTAGAACTGCTAGACTTTGGAACTCCCTTCCGGGATTCTGCTTTCCCAACTGTACTGACATTCAGAAGTTCAAGTGTAATGTGAACAGACATCTTGCTACTCATCTCCCTTCATAATACCCCTGCAACTTATGTCCCCGATAGTAGCCCCCTACTTCAAAGTGGCACTGTGCCTTGTTTGGGGTGAAAATTGAATAAAAAAATTTTTTTTTTTAAACTTGGTTAGACCCAGCCAACACTTACTTAAAAGTAATGACTATTTTTTTATAAATTCTTCATTTAAAAGTGACAACTTCTATCTAGAACATATCCAACTGTGTCCTATTTTAAGTTCTTTGTTTAAAAGCTACAACTTTTTTCATCAAAGTCAACTAAATTGCATTTTAAATACAACATTTAAATACAATGACATCTTTCTAGAAAATCATCCCGAATTGCATTTTAAATTCTACAAATTCTTAAAGGCAGCGACTTTTTTCAGAAATTCAACCAAATCGCATTTTACTCTTCTCCATAACTTGACGTTGGTATTTTTAAAAAATCTCCATAACTTGACGTTGGTATTTTTAAAAAATCTCCATAACTTGACGTTGGTATTTTTAAAAAATCTCCATAACTTGACGTTGGTATTTTTAAAAAATCTCCATAACTTGACGTTGGTATTTTTAAAAAATCTCCATAACTTGACGTTGGTATTTTTAAAAAATCTCCATAACTTGACGTTGGTATTTTTAAAAAATCTCCATAACTTGACGTTGGTATTTTTAAAAAATCTCCATAACTTGACGTTGGTATTTTTAAAAAAATCTTCACAACTTAACATTAGTATTTTTAAAAAATCTCCACAACTTGACGTTGGTATTTAAAAAGAATCTCCACAATTTAACGGTATTTTTCAAAAATCCAACTTGAATTGTACTTTACAATTCTCCATAGACGGCATTAAAAAAAAAAATCCAACTCGAATTGTACTTTATTATTCTCTATAACTTGACGATGGTATTTAAAAAAATTTATTGCTCTTCTAAAAGCTGCCAATATGTTTCCTGGTGCATTTCATCCATTTGTTGACACTACTTCTCTGCTGTAATAGTTCCGTCTGCATTAAAAAAAATGTAATGAATGAGACTGGTCACAGAACACCAAACACTCAGCATGACCTTCTTTGGGTGCAACTCTGGCTTAGGGATGTGTCGTGGAGTTTTGTTGGCATTTAACCACTGAGCTGAGCGTTGCCAGTTGTCATAAAGAACCCACTTTTCATTGCAAGTCACAACCCAGTCAAGAAACGGCTAATTCTTGTTGCGTAAAAGAAGGGAAGATGACACTTGATAATGTTGTTTCTTTTGGTTGTTGTCGTAATTCATGAGGCACCCATTTATCAAATTTTTTGTTTTTCCAATCTCTCTCAAGTGATTGGAAATCGTCATATACATTAGTCTAATTCAGAAGCAAGTTCTCAAACAGTTGTGCATGGATTGGCTTCGACTAAGGCTCTTAATTGATCGTTGTCAACATCCGATGACTAACCACTATGCTCATCAAAACTCTTGTCGCCGTCACAAAATTTCTTAAACCACCATTGTATTGTGCATTCAGCAGTGGTTGTGGGCCAAATGCTTCATTGATATCATGAGTTGTTTCAGCAGCTTTTTGGCCTAGCTTGAAGAAAATTGTGCGAATTTGCTATTTTACATCTTGTATTCAACGTCCTGAAAATAAGACATAATCATTTTAAAACGATTATGATTTAACCGATTAAATAGAGCAACAACAAAAAACAAAACACTTTTTAAATGATATATAAAGTAAAGGTATTATAATGAAAACTTGTTTGAAAATACATTATTTGAAATCAAAATTAAAAATTCCGCAAGAACTTTCTTCTCAGCCCAATACAAATTACATTTCATTAAAAGTTACTAATAAAAGTCAATGTTCATGTTCTAATAGTAGAAAATTCAGTGATAAAAGTTAGGAATATTTTAATGAATAAGTTTATAACATTAGTTTTTGATGAGCATACACTAATGTGAAAGATTTAAATAGTTGTATATCTATATGCTCGTTAATGACTATGTACGTGTGCTTATGACTGTATGTGTGAGTTGAGATAGCAACAACCCAAGGTCTGACAGAGGGTGCGGAGTGAGGGGGGGGGTGCTGAGGTTACATAGATCTTGGATCTGTCATGAATTTTGGCTCAACTGTTTATTGAAACAAAATCTAGCCTTATAGGAAGTTTAGGTGGCCCCAGAAAGGCCATTTCAAATAAATTTAGGAAATCCTCTGATTGGTCCGAAATATTTCTTGTTTTTATTAATTCAGGTGGATGCATGCATGAGTTTGGTTGTATTTTCATTTTGGACACCAAAGAGTAAACTTTGGTTGTCACAGTTTTTGGCAATACCCAAAGACGCTATTATCATCCAAATAGCCTTACCAAAGCCATGGACCATGCCACCTATTGTTGACTTCCGATGTCAGACATGCAGACATAATCTTTTGAAAACACAGTTTTGTTTGTAAAGAGAAGTTAAGTACATGTGTTTGTTTCAGCTGGCACCGCAGATATTTACATGTGCATACATGGGATAGGTATGAAGATGAGTGTCATATATTAATGTGTTTTGCTTGTGAGAGAGTCTATGTATGAACTGTGTTCAAACTCCTCAGCTCAACATTCATGTGCAACATGAATTGTAACAAATACCTTGAGGACATTGCCAAGGTTAGTTTGAAAAAAGGTGGGCTCTCTCTACCATGCTAGAAAATTACTCACAACTGAGAGTATCCTCTATCTAAGGGTAAATCTTAGAGTATCGCACACTTTTTCAGCATGAGAGTTACTTATGACATTACTAAGGCTAAATGACCAACCATCTATTAAAAATGCAAAACACATTATTTATAAATATATTGTAAATTATTTTTATATGCACAGTATATGCAGGTGTAAATTGTAAATTATTGCATCAATCTATATTGCACAGCACAGTTCTGCACATTTTTTCCCTTACCTTACTCTAATGACTGCATTAGATGGAATCCCTCAGGGATGCTTGTCTGGATAGTAGCTGAAATAGCAAACATAGATGCTCATCAGTCATGGTGGAGTGGTATTTGGACTTAATGATCTTCATGTGGGAAAAGGCTGACTCACTTAAATAAGTACACACAAAATAATGCAATCAAGAAGGTAGCACATTTACTGATGTTAGGATCCTCTGTAAGTAAGTCCCATAATTGTCCATGAGCTCTGCATCAGCTGATTGTCAGCTTATAGTGTCAGAATCTCATTCCTCACTCTAGAAGAGTTGAAGAGTTCAGGTTGCAATTTTCAATGCAAGTGAAACAACCTCAGCATCTTTTTAGAAAGGGCAGCACATGAATGTAGCGATTAGCTCAAGTAAAACAAGGTCTTTAAAGCGTTTGCCAAACTCTGACGGACAATTGCCAATTTGTTTTATCGAGCATGCACTCTAAAGATGCGCACATGACTGCTGTGAGGTTCTGAAAGTTTACTAGCACGAACGTTTTTTTCAATACCATGCGATCTACCTACAATGCACCCGCGCTCTATTCACCCATGCAGTGAGCACTGTTACTACATCTCAGTTGGTGCATCTGCCACTAGTTTCTCACTCTTAGACAAGGTGCAAAAAAGAGCCTCCAACTTAATAAGTTCTGCACTATAAACCAAACTCTAACATCTGTCTCTAAAAGGTTGCAACCCTGTGCCTGTGAACTCAAAACACTTGTACTTCCTCAATGTAAATACTCTGACTAAACCAACAAGCAGCAAAATCCCACCCCTATACTGTAGAGATCCCTAGATGCTGGAAAGCCTTCTATTCTAATAGTTTCTTCCCTGGAACTACTAGACTTTGGAATTCCCTCCTGAGTTCACACTTCCTTAACTATACTTCCATGCAGTAGTTCAAGTGTAATATGAACAGGTATCTCGCTGCTCAACTCCCTATATGGTATCTAGTGATGGATGATTCCAATATTTTTCCTGATTCCAATACAATTAACGAGTTTGATACAATTATCAATTCTGATTCTTTATAAATTTCTAATATTAAAGTTGTTATTTATTCTCGATTACCATAAAAACATGTCTAACGAAAAAACGCACATGTTTGGAGTGATTTTTACGTTTTCGTTTTACTGGCTGTTTAAAATCAATAAATATTCATTATTTCATTATTACTATCAGCAGTGGAAGATTTTGTTTTAAACAAAATTAAATAAAAAGATGATTTTTTTTTTATTACATTTTCACCCCAAACAAGGCACATTGCCATTTTGGTGTAGGGGGAACAACAACTGGGGTACTATCTAGGGATTTGGGCAGCAAGATGTCGGTTCATGTTACACTTGAACTTTTGCATGTCAGTACAGTTGGGGAAGCAGGGACTTGGAATGGAATTCCAAAGTCTAGCGGTTCTGGGGAAGAGACTACTGGAGTAGAAAGATCTTTTACATCTAGGGATCTCTACAGTGTGGGGGTGGGATTTAGCTGCCTGTCGGGTTTGTTGAGGGTGTTCATGTCATAGGGGCACAAGTGCTTGCAGTTCGTCAGAGCATTCTCCATTAAAATACTTGTAGAACAGGCAGTGGGATGCAACATTTCGTCGATGGGACAGAGGCTGAAGCTTAGATGCCAGTTCAGGGCCTATCGGATTTGCGACCCTCTTTTGAACCTTGTCTAGGAGTGAGAGACTAGTAGCAGATGCACCAGCCCAAATATGACAGCAATACTCCATACATGGGCGAATGGTGGCCTTATAGAGGTATAGGATTCTTTTGGGTGTTAATAGTTTTCTAGCACGGTAGAGAGAGCCTACCTTCTTCGCAGCGGCCCTGGCAATGCTTTCAATGTAATTGTTCCAACTCATGTTTCCTGTGAACGTTAGGCCAAGGAGTTTGAAAGATGTACTCTCAAGATAAAGAGTCGTTGGCCATTGCTATTGGTGGTAGAGAAGGTTTCTTGTAATTATTGAATGAAACTAGTTTAGTCTTGGTGGCATTGAATGTGACAATCCATTTTTATCCCCATTCCACTACAGATTGGAGGTCATCCTCTAGTGTTTCTGCCATTTCTTTAGATATGTGTTTATTTGTTTTCCTGTCGTGCCTGTTATAGAGTGTGGTGTTCTCAGCAAATATACCCATCTCAGAGGCAATTTTGTCAGGGAGGTCATTTATGAATATTAGGAATAATAGAGGCCCAAGGATAGACCCTTGGAGCACTCCTACATTTATATCATATTGTTTAGATGAGGATAACCTGGATTTTTCTTTTATCTAAGAAGGATTTAATTATGTTAAGTATTCTTCCAGTGATACCGTATGATCTAATCTTCCTGAGGAGACCCTCATACCATACCCTGTCAAAAGACTTAGATATATCTAGAGCTACCGCTCTGCCCTCCCCTGCTTTTTCCAGTGGATGGTATATACGTTCAGAGATTACAGTTAGGATGTCTGCTGTGGAACGGGCTTGTCTAAATCCATATTGTTGGTCAGTCAGGTTAGCATCTGTAAGATGATGGACTAGAGCATGGTTAATTAAGGTCTTAAATATTTTGGCAAAAAGTGGGAGGAGGAGGCTAATGGGGTGATAATTTAATGGGTCAGTTCTTTCGCCAGAATTCTTGAATACTGGTACCACAGAAACAGTTTTCCAACAGCCCAGAAAGCAAGATTCATTAAGGCATTTGTTGTAGAGTTTGGAGAGAACTGGAGCTACTTTGGCTAAGCACTTTTTTAATAGCACAGCTGGGATGAGATCAGGTCCACATGTTTTTGAAGTGTCAAGGTTTTTTATGATAGCATGCACCTGAGCAGGGGTGATTTTCAGATCGTCTAGTGTGGCGTCTGTCTGCATGGTAGGGGGTGGTTGAAAGGGTCCAGTGTGGAGTTTGAGGCAAACCGACTGGCAAACATGTTAGCCTTGTCGGTTGCTGATCAAACAACCTCGTGATTGTTGGTTAGTGAGGGAATTGTTGATTGTCCATTATTTACTACACTGTTGTAGATTTTCCAGAAGTCACAAGTTCCTAATTTTTGTGTTTCGATGCATTTTTTAGTGGTTTCAGTAAATTCTCTCTTTATAGTAGTCGCTATTTCTTTCTTAACATTACTTCTAGCTTATATATACCTCTTCCTGTTTAAATTGGACTTATGTCGGTTAAATCTATTGTATGCATGCTGCCTTTGAGCAATGGCAGCTGCGCAAGTAAAAGTAAACCATTGGAGAGAGTGGGGCTTGCTATAAAATTTCCGCATGGGAACATGTGCTTCAATTGCAGTTTTGAACCATTCAGTGGTCTCGTTTGCGCACTGTTCAGGAGGAAGAGAAAAAATATTTCCCCATGGGGCAATCCAAAATATGGTCAACTTTCAGGAAAATCGTTACAACTGAGAATATTTAGTGTACCTTAAATAGTATGTGACTAAACCGCTGACAATGTTTTTTTTACCTGACAACGCTGGGTACGTACAGCTAGTAAGAAATGAAACAAAATGGTGGTAGAAACCAACCCAGTAAAAGTCACAATAACAATTATTGAGGATAGCCTCTACAACCATTTTGTTTTATTTCTTTTTTTGAAATCATTGTCGAGACTTCAAAGACATTGTGGCCATTTTTTCTTGTTGTTTGGTAGTGTTCGCTATTACTTGCTTTTCGAACCAAATAAACATTTTACATAAAATAAAAACACTAAAAACTTATGCAGTTAGGCAGAAAAGTAAGCTATCTTGCCTTTGATAACATTTATTTGTCATACATTTGTTTTTTGACAACTTTTTCATACCTCTGGGAATTATAATACAAACCCGAAATTTCCTCCATATATAAATTACAACGTTTGTGTGTATGTGTTCTCTATAGAATGGCAAGAGATAGAGAGAATCTACATGAAACCTAAAAGTGTATTTATATGTAATTTTTTTTTTTCAGGGAAGATAGGGAAAGTGGTTCTAAATCTCTAAGTGCCTCCACCCCCACCTCAAAGATCTATTGAGGCAGAACCTCTCTTAAAGCCCTGTCCCATCGCCGCAGATGTTGCGTTCCCTGCCTGTTTTCCAAGTATTTTAATGGAATGTGCTCTGATGAACTCATTGCACTTGTGTCCCCTTGATGTACATATCCCTGACAAACTCATTTAGTTCTCTTAATGCCAGAAAGCTTTCTACTCTAAGAGTTTCTGTCCTCGAACAGCTAGACTTTGGAATTCCCTTCCTGCTACGTATTTCCCTAACTGTATTGATATGCAGAAGTTTAAATGTAACGTAAACCAACATCTTGTTCTTCCGTAAACATGGTCCCAAATAGTAAGTAGCCCTTACGCCTAAGTGGCAATGTACCTTGTTTGGGGTGAATGTAACGAAAAAAGATCCCTGCTTGGGATTTCTTATTGTGACGATATTATAGTATATAAACATATAATTATTTTTTATTATGGAGTTTTAACGTACACACATTTTTTTTTTTGTTTTTTTGCGAAATGAGTTTTTGGAGCGCTTTCGCCACTGCCGAGAAATTGACCAATCAGAAAGCAGCATTTCGCCGAGACCAAAAGTGACGTCGTCAAAGTTTTAAAAAGAGGCGCGATCAAAATGGCGGAGGAGTCTCTCGAAAGTGAGGTTTACTTCTCTTTTTTTTTTTTATGAGTTGTACATCTGTTTAATTTAAATCATTAGCTGCATATTTAACACTTTTGAGAATCTATATGAAACTAGTTTTGTTTGTTTTGCAAGGTTTCTACTACTTTCTACATAAAACAATTCGATCCCCAAACAACAACAACAACCCGTAATCTCGTTAGATTCGCCTGGTGGAACCCATTTTTTTTTCTGGTCCTATTTTTATTTCTTAGAAAAATTGTTTTTATTTTAACTTAGGTTTTCATTTGAGTTTCTTTTTGTAAAATCTTTAATTTATCTTTTTGTTATGTTTCAATTTATTTTATTTCGATAGTGTATATTTTTTCATTTTTGATTCGTCCGAAAATAATGTTAGTTTGTTGACATTTTTTCTATCGCAACTAAAAAAAAAAAAATCCTAAAAAATTAAAACTACAAAATTTCTAATGAAAAATTAGTTCATCTTTTGTCTTTAATTTAAAAAAATCCATTTGGAATTTTATAATGAAACCTTTTTTTTTTATATATTAAAAAAAAAAAATGTTGAAAGTATTTTAAAGGAAAAAAAGCATATGTTTTTATACTCGTTCCATTTTTTTAAAAAATATTTTTAGTGCATTCATTTTTTAAAGTTTGCAATTAAACATTTTAAAATAAAATTATTTACTTCATAAAAACCTTTTTTGTTTTATACGAAAATAATGGAAAATAAATCGACTTCTCCAAATTTCAAAATATTTTCTCATTTGTATTTCTCGTCTCTATGTAACTTACATTTTTTTTTTAAATTTATTAATCCAAAATTCATTGAAATAATGAAAAAAGATACTTATGCATTAATTGTACCGTGCTGAAACAATAATTTTATTTAGAAAGCCATTCTTAACATAGGAATGGGAAGATGTTTTGTAACTATTCTGTATTTTCACCGGTGCTTATGCAGAGAAGTTACCGTGCTATCTTTTTTTTTTTTTTTCAAGTTAAATTAAAATTTTCGATATTTTTTGTTTATTAAATTGTGAGGTTAAAGTACATAGTTACAAAATCCCCTCACCTCCCTATGTTAAGAATGGCTTTCTAAATAATAACGTTATTTCAACACGGTAACATTAAGTGCATAAGTACCGAAAGTGATTGAAACTGTCTTAGCAAAATCCTCAATGAAAAAATAAAATATTTTAGAAGCAATTTATATGATTTAAGATAAGGTACTCAAGCAATTTATATAAATAAAGATTAAGAGGTATTAGTGCACTTATTGATCCGTGCTGAAATAATAACGTTATTATTTAAAAAGCCATTCTTAACATGGGGAGGGTGTTTTGTACCTATTCTCAGCTGTACTGATTGAATAAAAAAACAAAACTTTAAACGTGGAAATACGATTTAAAAAAATATCGCGGATCAGTACAGTGTGATCCGCGATATTTTTTAAATCGTAAGTTTTACTTATTTAAAGTAATATTTTAATCGGTGCTAGTGTACTGACAGTACACTAGCAGTGAGCACCGATTAAAATATTCCCATAACAAAATCAAGGTACTTATGAATCGTGCTATAATATATATATTTTTTTTTAGATAGGATTTTCAAGTTCAATTTTTATGGTATCTTTTGTTAAATTGTTTGCAAAAATTAAACAAAAAACACACACACACAAAAAAAACCTCCCTATGTTAAGAATGGGTTTCTTTTTCGAACCGATGTAAACGTTTTATAGTGAGTCAAACCACTAAAAACGTAGGTAGGTAGAAGAGTAAATTAACATGGGGGGGTTGTAATTATTCTGTACTTTCACCTAAAAATATCGTAAAAATTGAAAATACTATTTTTAAAAATAGCACGGTAACATAAGTGCATAAGCGCCCCCTTTTTAACCTTTTTATTTTATTTATTTTTTTTTTTTTACACTTTTTTATCGTTTAGCCAAAGATTTATTTTTAAATCTTTTTAATAACCTTTTCTTTTATACAAATAATTTCGTTTAAAAAGTTACTAGTCATCGATTTTTATTGTTTACGGATTCTTTTTTTTTTTTTTTCTTTTTTTTCATTATTTTGATTCGATAATGAGCATTTTGTAAACAAAACGGGTGAAATAATAATTCGTTTTGTAAATCATTTTTGTTGAGAACAAAACAATATAAAATATCCCACACCCTTTTTAAAAAAAATATTTTTTGTTCATTGATAAACATTGTTTTCATAGTTTTATGATTTTTGTTTACGAAAGTTTCCATAACGTTTAGTTTTCATTATTTAAATGTATTTTCACGATTTCTTTCTAAAAGTTGAATTTCTAAATTCCGAATATATTTCGTGCAATGGCATTATTTTTGTGAAAAGAATCATAACAGCTGATACAATCGTTTTATAAAATATATTTATCATCAAGCAAGATTTTGTCTGTGCTTTCACACCTTAAATAACTTTGAGGCAGTTTTTATTTTTGTCCTCAGAGTTCCCCTTTTGTGGAGCTGGATTTTCCCTTTTTTATCTTACTACCCTTGTCGGGAGGCAAATAAATAAGGCTTATATTTCGAACTATTTCTCTATATTATTTTT
Organism: Euprymna scolopes; assembly: GCF_053919585.1. Lineage (NCBI taxonomy): Eukaryota > Metazoa > Mollusca > Cephalopoda > Sepiida > Sepiolidae > Euprymna > Euprymna scolopes. Next base: position 7,347,267 of record NC_136495.1, on the reverse strand, counting down.
TTAAATAAACGCAAATACTAAAAGATTTTTGTATATTTATTTTTATCATTAAAAAAGGGGACATTTTTAAAATAGCCAACAAAAGAAAAAAAAGTGAAAAAAAAAATGCAATAAATATTAAAGTCAAGATAAGTTATTCTTCTAACCTACGTGAATGTTTTTTTAAAACTGATTTTAAAGCGTTTATTTACTTTAAAATTAAAAGTAAAGTTTGAGTTAGAACTATAGGTACCTCCAACGCGCGCCACAGATTTACTATGTAACCGTAATTTATTATCATCCTAACTTTTGTATCATTTAAAACAAGAAGGATCAAATAAACTAATATTTTTTTAAAAAAAATTTTTGTATTTTTTACGACCTGCCCCAGCGTAGTATAAATAACTCCCCCCCCCAACCTCCCCATGTTAAGAACGGCTTTCGAGGTTGGGGGTGTTTATTCCGAAAGCCGTTCTTAACATGGGGAAGTTGGGGGTGTTTACGCTAGGTTGGGGCAGGTTGTAAAAAAAATACCAAATTTTTTCACATCATACGAAAATAATGTAAATGCGAGACAAATTACATTATTGACGCTTTAAAACAACGTTCCTATGTGATCATTTTGAAGCCGTAAACATACCCATGTTTAAAAAAATCAACTAATGGGCAGATTTTCATAAAACTTTCGATACCTATCCATTTTTAATTTTACTTGCATATTAAAGGTAAGTTTTGTTAAATATGAGGAAAAAAGATTTTTTGTGTTATACCCCTCCCCTCCATATTTAATGTTGTGAAAACTAAACAATAAATTTAGGCCCATAAAAATGACAACATTTTATAAAGCTGAAGTGTTTCAATAATTAAAAAAATAATAATATATATATAACCATTATAAAAATTTACTTACCTTGAAGTTGGAAATAAAAAAAATGGATATATAATCAATATTATCATGTTTAAAGAAAATCGTTTTTTTCTCAATAATATATTTACAATTAATTAAATTATAACATAAAAACAATTCCAAAAAGTAATTAATTTAAAAAAACAAAACAAATAAAATTCCAATATTCTGCGATATGAAGTTTTAAAATAGATTTTTGAGTAAGGTTTTCCAATTTTTAAAAAATATTTTCACATAATATAAAAAAAATGACTATTGGCAATTATAAAATAAATTGAACTATAACTTGAAATTATTTTTATTGTTAAAAGGTGTTTATTTCTAGGAGGGGTAAACTTGATTTTTGCGCCTATTTTAAAAAAAAATGTATGAAGGACTCTAATTAATAAAATTAACATAAACAATATAAAAAAAAAAAAAACGCTGCCTCCCTGATTCAATTAAAGCAGTTAGCGGTTTTCGTAAAAAGTATACACAATTATGCAAATGATGACATGGCTGATAGTGCATAAAATGTTGGTGATTTTACACAAAAAATTTGAACATCCTTTTTGGAACTAAAAAAAAAAAAAAAAAAAAAAAAAAATTGCCGTTTTGTTCTGGCTCAATTATCATTCCGAAATTGAAAATGAAACAAAATACTTGTAGAACAATTCATTTTCACATGATTGGTGATATTTATTGGATGGGTTTCTACCAGTATATGATTTAATTTTCGATTTTTGGGTGATTATCGAAGGTCCAGATGGCTCTAACAAAAATGTCATTTTATTTCTGCTCTAACTCAAAAGACTTAAAGCCACTTTTGTTTCGATGTATATAGAAGTAACACCTGAATTTTTACTAAAAAAAATTGGAGAATAAAATTGATGGCGTGTACACCAGAATGCTAAGAGCTGCTTTTAACAAGCATCTTACAAGAACAACTCTGTGAACATTTCCTTGGATTTGAATCCTGACCAGAGAGATAACCAGGTTTGCTGGACACTGCTGGGGGCTAAGGATGGAATCATCAGTGATGTTCTTTTGTGGTTCAGTCGGGAGACACCACAGAATCTACATCAAATGCATCTATGATGACCTACGATGTGTGATGGAGGATAGAACATGATGGTGTGCAAGAGAATAATCAGTGACATTATCACGAGATGATGATGAAGGGAAAAGGCAATCAAGTCAAACACAGATCGAAATTTCGGGTTTGTATTACAATCCACAATGGTATAAAAAAGTTGTCAAAAAATAACTATATAACAAACTAGCATGGGTGCCCGGCGTTGCCCGGGTGTTTGGAGTTGTATGTTGAGCAAAAAAAGAAAGCGGTCAATATTTTTAACTTTGACCACTTAACATTTATTGTTTTGGGCTCAAATCAAGTTATTAAGTTAGATCCATGTCCAAGAAATCTATATCTAAAATTTCAAGTGTTTAGACCCAAAATTGTCGGAGGAGTTTGGTAGAGTTCTCAAAGGTGAAATTGTTGAACTTTGACACCATAACAGCCAAATTTTTGGCCGAAAACCGATCACAAAGATTTTCCCAAATCTCAGTACCCTGCATATCAAATTTCGAGTCTGTAGGTTTAAAATTGACAGAGTTATTGCGTAGGGAAATGTACACACAAACACACACACGTTTACTTTTATAGATATATAGATAAATGTTATCAAAGTTAAGGTGATTTACTTTTCGACTTAATTGGATAAATGGATAAGTTTTTTGTGTTCTATCCAAAATGTTTATTTGGTTTAAAAAAAACAAGGAACATTGAAAACTACCGGAGAACAAGAAAAAATGGTCACAATGTCTTTTTACATCTTTGAAGTCTTGATAATCACTTCAAAATAAGAAATTAAACAAAAATGGTGGTAGAAACTGATCCAGTAAATGTCACAGTAACAAGTATTGGGTTCTACAACAATTTTGTTTTATTTTTTTTTTTTGTAAATCATTGTCGAGATTTCAAAGACATCGCAACCGTTTTTTCTTGTTTTTTGGTAGTGTTCAATATTATTATTTTTTTTTAACTGAATAAACATTTTACATTAAATAAAAACATTAAAAATTTATCCACTTAGGTAGAAAAGTAACTTATCTTGCCTTTGAAAACATTTATTTGTTATATATTTGTTTTTTGACAACTTTTTTGTTGCTCTGTGGATTGTAATACAAACCTGAAATTTTCTCTCTGTATTAATGTCAATGTATAAATAATATAAAATGAATATTATAATATCTAATAATATAAAATGAATATTATAATAAATAATAATGTAAAAAGAATATTATAATATATAATAATATAAAACTTTTACTACTAAAAACACATTACATTACAATTAGGAAATAAATTTTAAAAAAAATTTAAGTTTCTGAAGAGTTCTAAAAATAGAACAGAATTTTTTTTTTTTTTCGAGGGCTCTAGAAAGTTCCATCCGCAATAACTAAATAGACGGTAATAGTGTCAAAACTTCAGTTATTAAATCAGCTCTGAGTAGGAACGCTATTTTGGGGCAATCTTACAACTGTCCAGCCTATTTTTCCTGGGATAAAATCCGGTTGTAAGGAATTCTTGAAACAAGCCAATTACAAACACCCTCACTAAGTACTGGACTCTTGGTAAATATTGATTTTCTGATCTTATATTCTGACCAAAGTAATATATTATCATTTCTGAAACCTTATTTTTTTTACACCGTGTAAAAGTTAGATTAATCTAAAACCGGATTTATCTCCCTTACACCCTTTTCTTGTAAATATTTTTCAGTTTATCTCTTCAATAAATTCTTTTATTTTCTTTTTAACCCTTTTTTTTTTTTTTTTTTTAGTTTTTTATCAATATATGTTGTGTCTTCCCTTAGACATTTTCTTGCACATAGCAATATATACATATATATATATATACAGGGTGACTCCAAAAAAAACAAAAGCTAAATGGAGGCCATCTAGAAGATATGCTGTAGAACGGAGAAAAAAAGGCCAAAGACCCTAGTGTTTTGATGTGATGTTTTGAATATAATAAACTAGCTATGACCAAAGTTTCATTTCATTCGGACAAAACACGAAGAAACGGAGCCTAATTAAAATTGGGGCCCTTTTTTTTTTTGTGTGTGTGTGTGTGTGTGGGGGTTCACCCTGTATATACGCACATACAAACGTAACACTAATGCTTGTATCTTGTTGTAGTGGACCATCGTGCTTTGTTGGTATTTGTTTGAGATGCAGCATATTCTATGGATAAAACCAGACCAACCACTCCAGGTTGAATGCTAAAACAAGTTCAAAGCATCTCTGAATATTCTAAATGAAAAAAAAGTTTGTTTTGTCTGTAAGCAGCTGAGCTGACGTTTATTTCATCTGTTTTCATATGAGATTGCATGTGACAATGTCAACTAACTTGGCAGTGTGTGTATGTATGCTTGCCTATTGTTGGTTCCCCGACAAACGAGGGATTGGAGTAATTTACTCCTGTTTGTTTGTTCGCACTTTTCTCAATAACCACTACTTAATTTTTGCATAAACATTAATCGTGGTGAAAGTAAATTTTTGCTTGAACCGACTTTTCAGGATAACTCTGGTTATCCCACCTCCCACCCCCAGGGTTAGGGAGGGGCATTAAAGGAGTAAAATTGTCCCTCAAATCATTTGTCTGTTCATTTGTTCGTATTTTTCCCAATAACCATGCCTTGGATTTCTTTGAAATTTTGCATAAACATTAGTCATGTTTAAAGTAATTTTTTCACTTGTGAAGGGGGACCCTGCATGCTCAGTTTGTTTAATTTGTATGTGCCTCCACATGTGTAGTTGAGATTGTGCAAGTCTTCTGCCGCAAACATTTAACCTAGTGACCAAGAAGTCTGGTTATAATTAGTTTACACCGTGTTGCTATTGAAACGATTGTCAAGGATTCATGGTGCAGGTTTAGTTTCACTTTGATTTGCTTGGGTTCATGCTTATGTAGCCAGTGATTAACAGGTGCTCAGCTCTTAGAGCAATTCTTTCAGATTGGTTGAAATCTGGGTTTGATAGTTAATAAAAAATAATATTTTGTCAAAATTAACCAATCAGAATTTAGTATTTATGAAAATTGTTTTCCTGCTTTGTTTATTTGGCAAGTCAGACTTCTACGTATAGCTAACAAAGACTGAGCCTCAAGATTTTCTGGTGTGCATTAGTTCCTCATAGTTGATCACAGGTATTCGTTAATCTGAATGTGTCTAACATACACAGAAATCAAACCGCCTGTATCAGTTGTTCGATGCTTAGACACTGCATCCTTTAAAACTCACGTGCGCCAAAAATACACCTGACACATGTACATGTCTAGATGAGCTTTTGATGTGTCGTAGTGATGTATCCTGAGTATTGTACAAAATGATTTCATCATCTGTATGTTTATAAAGTTGAACTGTTTGCCACACTGGCAGTGAGATTAAAAGGCACCTTCCTATTCATGATGGAAGAAATGCAGTTTTCTAATTTACTCGGTTATATCGGTATAAACAACTATAACATAGTGCATATGAGCACGTTGGAAAATATCAGTAGCAGCCAAGGATGGATGGCTTGCGAAGAGATTAGCAGCAGCAGTAGCCCAAAAGAGTGCATATGCAAATTAGGAAATGTGAACGAGAAGAAAAAGGAAAAAAGGGAGAAAAAATGCACCACGTGGTCAGAGAAGCAAAGTGCAGGTTGAAGAAAATAGACATGTAAAGTCGAGGATGAGAATGGGTTAGCATGCTGTCGGAAGAAAGAGAAATGCAGTCATGCTAGATGGACATGTGGCAGCAAGAAACTTTAAGTGGTGTTGAGGCGGGGGCTTAATGGTAATAAAAACTTTTGCTAAAAAAAGAAAAAAGAAGCCAACCTGGATTTTTATTTATTTCCTTTGTTTATAACTACAATGTTATACAATGGCCAAAAGTTAACTAATTTGCATATTGCTTTGCAAAACAAACTCTAGTTATTTAGTTCTGTGATTTTATTATTCAATAATTGTATTCATTTTACTATTACTAGTTCTATCAACAAATATGCTCTAGCATAGTTAAGTGCTTTAAAAGGGGTTAGAAAAGAGTCTTTCCTGTACTTTTCAGTTAATTCATTTCTGGAGAATACGATTCTTAGTTTCCTTAATTTTTCTAGGCAACTCTGGGATATGAGTCTCACTAGTATTTATAAAAATGTATGCTACTATCAAAAAGAATTATTTTGAAAATGTTAATTTAAAAAAAAAAAGTTATGCTTTCCATTTTCCTCGTTCAAATCTTGTTTCTGGAAACTAGATGATTAACCAAGGATGTACTACCTTTTTGGAATGTCTGGATTTGTGCCAATGTTGTCTTTTTTTATAGCAGACTTAACCAAAATAGTTGATGTTTTATGATTACATATCAAATTTTTTAATAAGTCAGTATTTACATAATAAAAATGTTGATTAAATATTTTAACTTAAAAACAACTTTTTTTTGTTGTTTTCTTTAGGTTCTTCAGCAAAAGCACTTGTCAGCTTACGAGAAGGTCAGTATCATAGTTTTGACGACTCCTCAACAATGAACGCACAACTGTCATTGTTGCACACGATGGCAAGCCATACTGTGATCGATCGTATTTGTCTTTTCTTTCAAGTTTGATCAAGGAAAATCTAAAACATTTCATATTGTCTGATAAAGCAAATTGAAAACATTTCTGCAATTAAAAACTATTAAAATTACAAGTATCAACAACTTGTGCCCCCTCGATATACGTATCCCCAACAAACCCACTTAGCAACAAAATCTCACTCCTTCACTGTTAAGGTCCCTAAATGCCAGAAAGCTTTCTACTCTAATAGTTTCTTCTCTCGAACAGCTAGACTTTGGAATTCCTTTCTTGCTATATATTTGCCTGATATGCAGAAGTTTAAATGTAACATCTTATCTTTCCGAGGCATGGCCCCAAATAGTAGCCCTTACGTCCAAGTAGCAATATGCCTTGTTGGAGGGTGAACGAGAGTAAAAAGAAAACAAAAAAATTTATCAAATGTATGGATCCTCATATTCTGTTTGATATCCATTTTACATGTTGGCATGGGTTGGATAACTTTTAGAAATTCTCTTCCTATCTCTGTCCAGGTCTTTATTTATCCTTTCTCCCAAATACATCCTTATAATTTCTCCCATGTTTCCCTTGGCCTTCCAGCACCAACTGACCCTGTTACCACAAATCTTTTAAGATTTTGCCAATACAATTAACCATAGAATGTAAAAGCTCAAATTTCACTCTATTACACAATTTATTTTAACAGCTAACACAGTGAATCTTTGTAGAAGGGTTCATAGCACAGTAAACTAAAACTAGATATTTCTTTTAATACCAAATAAATAAATCAGATTTGGATCATGTAAAAACAGATGAAAACATGATTTGATATTAGGACAAAAGTTTCATTCAGGAAAGTTTTTAACATTAATTGTTTTTGTGAAACACAACTTAAAACAATATATTAAGCCAAACATCTTGACAACTGACTCCTTTTTTTTAAAGATGGGATTATCTTTATATGCACAGAGATATACACACTACCACACACAGCAAATTTGAAAAACATCATTAAAAATCAATCTTTCACCACAAAAATAGTAACTTCATTTGGAGTAGCCTGGAAAGAAAAACTATAAATCTAGCAATACACATGTAATATAGTAACCTGGAAAGAAAAACTATAAATCTAGCAATACACATGAAATATAGTAGCCTGGAAAGAAAAACTATAAATCTTGCAATACACATGAAATATAGTAACCTGGAAAGAAAAACTATAAATCTAGCAATACACATGAAATATAGTAGCCTGGAAAGAAAAACTATGAATCTAGCAATACACATGAAATATAGTAGCCTAGAAAGAAATACTATAAATCTAGCAATACACATGAAATATAGTAGCCTGGAAAGAAATACTATAAATCTAGCAATACACATGAAATATAGTAGCCTGGAAAGAAAAACTATAAATCTAGCAATACACATGAAATATAGTAGCCTGGAAAGAAATACTATAAATCTAGCAATACACATGAAATATAGTAGCCTGGAAAGAAATACTATAAATCTAGCAATACACATGAAATATAGTAGCCTGGAAAGAAAAACTATAAATCTAGCAATACACATGAAATATAGTAGCCTGGAAAGAAATACTATAAATCTAGCAATACACATGAAATATAGTAGCCTGGAAAGAAATACTATAAATCTAGCAATACACATGAAATATAGTAGCCTGGAAAGAAATACTATAAATCTAGCAATACACATGAAATATAGTAGCCTGGAAAGAAAAACTATAAATCTAGCAATACACATGAAATATAGTAGCCTGGAAAGAAATACTATAAATCTAGCAATACACATGAAATATAGTAGCCTGGAAAGAAATACTATAAATCTAGCAATACACATGAAATATAGTAGCCTGGAAAGAAATACTATAAATCTAGCAATACACATGAAATATAGTAGCCTGGAAAGAAAAACTATAAATCTAGCAATACACATGAAATATAGTAGCCTGGAAAGAAATACTATAAATCTAGCAATACACATGAAATATAGTAGCCTGGAAAGAAATACTATAAATCTAGCAATACACATGAAATATAGTAGCCTGGAAAGAAATACTATAAATCTAGCAATACACATGAAATATAGTAGCCTGGAAAGAAAAACTATAAATCTAGCAATACACATGAAATATAGTAGCCTGGAAAGAAATACTATAAATCTAGCAATACACATGAAATATAGTAGCCTGGAAAGAAATACTATAAATCTAGCAATACACATGAAATATAGTAGCCTGGAAAGAAATACTATAAATCTAGCAATACACATGAAATATAGTAGCCTGGAAAGAAAAACTATAAATCTAGCAATACACATGAAATATAGTAGCCTGGAAAGAAATACTATAAATCTAGCAATACACATGAAATATAGTAGCCTGGAAAGAAATACTATAAATCTAGCAATACACATGAAATATAGTAGCCTGGAAAGAAATACTATAAATCTAGCAATACACATGAAATATAGTAGCCTGGAAAGAAAAACTATAAATCTAGCAATACACATGAAATATAGTAGCCTGGAAAGAAATACTATAAATCTAGCAATACACATGAAATATAGTAGCCTGGAAAGAAATACTATAAATCTAGCAATACACATGAAAACAATTGAAATGATTTAACATATTTCAATAATTGCATACATAAAAAGAGCTTGATAAGCTAAGAAGGAATCTTTTTAAACTTTAAAATCCAATTAAATTAAGGAAGTTATGACTATTTTTGTGCCCTGCATTATTTGGATATTTTTCCCTCTTTCAGACCATATGCGTTTTGTCAATTTTTTTACACTACCTTTTCAGTAAAAATGACATATCTTTCGTTAAAACAGAAGATTTAACAATAAACTTTTCCATATAATTGTATTTTTGTGCAAGGAATCAGAATATGCTACTGAAAATCTCCAGAAATTAATGGTTTTCAAATAATCTGCAGTAAATGCACATAAATATGCTACAATTCCTTTTGAATGCCATGAATCTATTAACAGAAACGAAGTTAGAGAACTTAAAAGTTGAGTTGTAATACATTTTATGTACAAAAAACTGAAATCTAAATCTAGGACTGTTTAAAAATGTTTTTATTGCAATATGTTTTTGGTATTTTAGATTAATAGCTTCCGTTACCACTTCCTATCTGACCAACTCTCCAAAATATGTGATTCTACCTTTATAGACAACTAGTCTGGGTGCCCAGGTGTTTGGAGGTGTGTGTTAAGCTTTAAAAAAAAAAAGTGGTAGTAGGCAGGCAGGCTTGAACCCGTACCACAAAGGAGGAAAAGAATGTGAAAAAAAATGTGACGTTTTTGCCGTTGCATCCATCGCCAAACCAGAAGTGGGAAAGGTTTAAATTAAGGCTGGTCAACCGAAAAGAAGGGATGATTTTCGAAAATATTTGTGAAAAAAGCAACTTCTTGTAGAAAAGTGCCCAGTTTAGGGTGAAGGAATTAATGCTTTTCAGCCAATTTTTCAATATTTGTTGTTCAAAAGGTCGAGCTTCAAAACGATACCACCTCTGTCAAAAGTTTTAGGCAGACATCCAAACATACATACATTTAAACATGCAGGTGAGATTTATATTATAGATTATGTGTGAACACCTTGAAAAACTTTAATGAAAGATAAACTAAAATTATTTTAAAATTTAATGTAAATTTTGAGCCTTTCCAGCATTTTAGGGCAGTTAACTGATTTTTTATTTTTATTTTTTTTTTCTATGGTAGATAAATTCTGGGCATTTAAAAAAAAATCTTTTTTCTAAAAGGCGATTATTTGTAGTTTTAAGAAGGTCTTTGTGGAAGTATAAGAAGGTGGGGAGGTTGCCACTCTGACTTTGGGTTAATGATAGGGCTAAGGGAAATTATAAGTGAACATCCTTGATAGAAACAAAACAAAAACAATTTTAGAATTTAGAATGTAAGTTGGTTTCACATAAATTTAATGTAAAATAATTCACCATTTTGAAACCATGCTAGTATTATAGGACAGTTGACCAATTTATTTTTTTATGGAGATAAATCATGTGCGCTTTCCTTTAAGGAAATCTCTCTTTTTTTTTTTTTTTTTAATACTTATATGTAGCTTACCAAGAAATTTTGTTTGATGAGGAGCTTGCCACTGAGACTTAGCATTATTTTTAGGGTTAAAAGGTTTATGAGGAGGTTTGTCAGTCATACCTAGGGTTAGAGATAGAATTAAGGGAGTTTTTTTTTTTTTTTTTGTTAAGAGGGCGTTTAACACCGGCTGTGATTCTTTCTAAGAATTACACCAAACAGACAAAAATAAATGTTATTTAAATCAAGTGATGTCACTAACAGAAAATGTGACGTTTGGAAAAGTATCAAATATTTTTTGCCTATCTATTTAAATATCAAAAAAAAATTTGCAAAAGCTGATAAATTGTTTATAAATTTTGAATGAATTTGATTTTGATTTTTAATTACAGTTCATTCTTTTTCTACCGTTTTTATTTCTTAGCTTCATTAGAAATTGAGCACCTCCTACAAATATTTAAATATCGATTTTGCATTTTCTTTTTATTAGCTTAGTTTCCATTCAAAAATGATCCACTGAATACTTTGTAAAAAAAAATGAAAACTTGAAAAAAAAAATATAGAGGGGTTGTACCGTTCATGCATGTTAACCAAAAAAAAAGTCATATTTCAGTGCACATTTTCAGTTGTTCCAAGCAAAACACAATATTTTTAAAAAATTTGACCACTGATCAAATTTTTAAAATATATGGTTGATAACAAAATAGCTCTAACGAAACATGTAAGAGAATTTTTTTATAATCAGATTTTCAGTTTAAAAAAAAATTGATCTGAAATAAAAATCAACAACAAAAAAAAACATCTGTTTACAGCCGGCCATGCTATCGCTGCTGCTTCTAATGATAATGATGATGCTGTTACTAATACTACAGTCTACACTCAAACTTAAAACAATTTTTTTCTGGATATCATGTTTTTAAACACACAAGAGAAAACAACATACAATTATTCTTTTAATGGATAAAAAAGGTTGTTTTATTTAACAGTGGGTGTCCGAAGAAAATTTAAAAAAAATTTTCACTACTCATGTTGAAGTCTTTTTTTTTTTTTTAACACAACAAAAATGAATAGTCAAAAGTATTTCAGACACCCCAAACTATTAAACGTGACATTTCTTCTAGTTAGTTTCCAAATTTCATGAAAAAAATTCTTAATAAAATCGCTGTATGAGCATTTCCAAATGGAGAGGGTGGGGGTGGGGGGTCATTACAACAAAATCTTACCAAAAGCGCCGTTCTATGATGTTCACATTTTTATCGCTTTATTTGATTAAAGTTTTAAAAAAATATAATTTATGTTATTATTTATTAATTCATTTGAAAGTATATTCATTTACGAACAAAACGGTGGTATTTTAAAGACTTTGGTTTGTAAAATATGATTATTTTAGCAGAAGCCCCTTGAAATCTGTGATTATTCAAAGTGTTTTATCATCCATGGGTATTGCTAATAAATCAGACAAGCAAATGAATTGTAGATTTATAAAAAGATAAAATTTTATCAAAACAATCTTCCAAACAAACAAGATATTTGATGAAATGAATATGAATACATCTGGGTTCCGCCTCCCAAGAACAGCTGCTTCAAACAATTATTTCTCTTCTCTTCTGAGAATTGCAAAATGAAATTCAAGCGAAATGTAATAAAATATATATATATATATATATATATATATATATATATATATATATAGCCAGTAGAGTTTAGTTTCCTAGAAGTACATCCAATGAAACAACATGTGTCTACCAAAGAGTGCTCAATGAGTGAACAGAGCAGGTATATTAAATTTATTTATACAAACATTAATGGCTACATATGTGCATACATGTTTCTGTAATCACCCGCGTTGGGGGACTACGTCTTCAGGCCAAGAATTACCGTCGAAAACTGATATTTCAATCAAAAAACGTTTTCCTATTTTGTTTGTAAAGTTAGAATGTAACCTGGGTGGGAGTTATAAATCGGTGAGAGGACAAGTGAGGTCTTTGAAGATAATAAACATCTTCTTTTTCATTTCCCTTTCTCTCTATCCATCCCATCTTTTGGTTTTTATGGCATAAGGTACTTGAGAATTTAATATTTTTGTCTTACAGTCTGTAAATTAAAAACATTTCCTATGGTCACCGAGTACTGACCGGTGTCTTTCAATCAACACCCATCCACACACATACACGCACACACACACACAACACACACACAAACACGTTAATACAGATATCTAGAAGCGAATATATGCTGTTCGTTTTATTTTACTCACACACACGCACTTAAACTAGGCAATAACTATAACTACGCAAGAATAAAATTAAAATAAGGTAAATAAAACAAATAAATAAAAAAATAAAAAAAACAAAAAATAAAAACAAATAAACAAAGAAAATAAGAATAAACATAAAATCTCGAAAGTTATCTAAACTCCACATGTACATATATATATTAATATACTTATAAACGCCTACACCTTGCTACACCCGCGCATATACACACACACATATAGACATACATAGACATGTAATGGTTATATACAGTTATGACATGTTTACATCCATACCTACATACGTAGTAATATCCATACATGGAATCTCAAATCCAGACATCCATGTACACACTTGGGTACCATAGATCATGACTGTTATTATATCAAAACTAATATTAATCCCACTAAACATCCTAGTAATAATAATTCTTGTAATATTGATAATACTAATGACACCACCAATATCAATAATAATAATAATAATAAGACTGTATAATTGGGAACTCCAAAACCCGTGGACCCCAACTTGATACACGTCCTCATAAATCAACCCATATATATATATATATATATATATATATATATATATATATATATATACATACACACACATATACATACACATACATACACACGTTCACACATTTATATATATAAGCACAAATACATATATATACATATACACATACATATACACACACGCACCAGCATACACACAGTACATACACATTCAGACCATTCGCAGTTGCAGACAACATCCCCATCTACTCGTGTCTTCACATCTCCACAGACGTATACAAGACATACACATATATATACCAACACAGACCACCGCATACACCCACATACACACACGCGCAGGGACACACAGAAACCTGTTCACTCACAACGCAGGAAAACACAGCAATACATGCACAAATGCAAAGACCTTTTTCAATAATAATAAGGTGCTTTTTTTACTTCAGTAGCGTGGTAACCCCTTTATATATGAAATAGCATGCCACTACATTCCACACGGGTGTATATATACATATATAACATACATACAAATACATTCAGACACCCATACATACTTGTAATATACATTGCTACAACTATCATATACGAGACAGCCTATTTTAATAGTACAGAAATATATATACATATATACATACATATACAAATACATCCATATACATACACGTACATACATACACACACATATACATACAAACATACACGCATACATAAATACACTTATACATACATACTTACACAAAATACAGGCATATATATATATGTACCCTGCCACCAAATGATACATCTAAAGTAGAAATAGACATGAATTCATTTACTACATAATTCTCTTTTTCTATCAAACTCCACACGCATAGTTATATTACACGGCCCAACCCGCAGTGACCATAGGAAATGTTTTTAATTTACAGACTAAGACAAAAATACTAAATTCTCAAGTACCTTATGCCATAAAAACCAAAAGATGGGATGGATAGAGAGAAAGGGAAATGAAAAAAAAGATGTTTATTATCTTCAAAGACCTCACTTGTCCTCTCACCGATTTATGACTCCCACCCAGGTTACATTCTAACTTTACAAACGAAATAGGAAAATGTTTTTTGATTGAAATATCAGTTTTCAACGGTAATTCTTGGCCTGAAGACGTAGTCCCCCAACGCAGGTGATTACAGAAACATGTATGCACATATGTAGCCATTAATGTTTGTATAAATAAATTTTATATATATATATATATATATATATATATATATATGGGTTTTTCCATAACCACAACCAATCACGAGGTTCTTTGCTCAGCAACTGCGAAGGCTAACATGCTTGCCAGTCGGTTTGCCTCAAATTCCACACTGGACCCTCTAAACCACCCCCTACCTCAATTTCCTATGCGGACAGACGCCACGCTTGACGATGTAATAATCACCCCTGCTCAGGTGCATGCTATCATAAAAAACCTTGACACTTCAAAAGCATGTGGACCCGACCTCATCCCAGCTGTGCTATTAAAAAAGTTCTCAGCCGAAGTAGTTCCAGTTCTCTCCAAACTCTACAACAAATGCCTTAATGAATCTTGCTTTCTGGGCTGTTGGAAAACTGCTTCTGTGGTACCAGTATTCAAAAATTCTGGCGAAAGAACTGACCCATTAAATTATCGCCCTATTAGCCTCCTCCCACTTTTTGCCAAAATATTTGAGACCTTAATTAACCATGCTCTAGTCCAGCACCTTACAGATGCTAAACTTCTGACCGATCAACAATATGGATTTAGACAAGCCCGTTCCACGGCAGACATCCTCACTGTAATCTCTGAACGCATATACCATTCACTGGACAAAGCGGGAGAGGGCAGAGCGGTAGCTCTAGATATATCCAAGGCTTTTGACAGGGTATGGCATGAGGGTCTCCTCAGGAAGATTAGATCATACGGTATCACTGGTAGAATACTTAACATAATTAAATCCTTCTTAGATAAGAGAAAAATCCAGGTTAAGTGATGAACGAAACCTGGTTAGCTAACCTTTATTTTCATTTTTTATTTTTTAAATTCATTATGCTTTTTGGTCTGTATTTAGCCGTTATATATATATATATATATATATATATATATATATATATATATATATATATATATATATATATATATATATATATATATTAAGTAATGTGATTTATAATTTTAAAATTTAAAAAAAAATTTTTTAATTTTAAAATCAAATTTTAATTAAATTAAAAATCAGTTTCATAAGAAGGAACAACAACAAAGTCAATTATCTGTACGATCGTTTCGGAAATCCATGCTTTTTATTTGTGGTATACATGAAGTCACGTAGAACAATTATATATAGTTTTTTTGGTAAGCACGGTCTCCTCATCAGCAAATTTAGGAGGATTTCTATTGAATTTAAAAGACACCAAAAATAAACCTAGCATTAAAAGTAAGGCAGATGAATCTGAAAAATTGAAATAAAAGGTTTGGATTTAAAATTTATAAGAAAATTAGTATAGGTTAGAGATAGAAATGAGTAGAAAAAATATATATGTTTTGAATTTACATAATAAATTTGATTTAAAAATATATAAAGATAGTTACCTTTTAGTTTTTCTTTTTTTGAAATCAGGAACTGTGTTTAAAGTAGTCATTTAGATGTTTGCTATAGCTTTTTATTTTTATTTTATATATATATATATATATATATATATATATGCGAGAAAGATAGAGATTAATAATTGTAAATTATGAATCATCCATTCGGAGACAAGATACAGCAGTATGCCCAAAGATATACTGACTGAACTTAAACCACATTTTCTAATGGAGCTCAATAAGGACTATCGACCTTACTTACAACAAAAATGCTAGTTTTATTTTGGTGTCTTAAACTTCTTCCCCACCCCCAATTTTTTGCTGATGGGATTATATTCGAAGATACAACCTTTGTCAATTTTAATAAACTGAATATCGTTTCCGAAACGATCGTACACTCAAGTTGATTTTGTTTGTTTTTCCTTTTATTGAGTCATAATTTACAATTATTTATCATTGTACTCAATATTAATATCGCTCTATGATATATATTGTTTCATTGGAATTCATTATTGAGATGAGTATTATTTTTTATTTTATTGCGGACCATTATCCTCATCTTTTTCTTAGTTGTTTCACAACGTTTCGGCCAACTATTCCTTTGGCCTTCGTCAGGTGGTAACTGCGACGGGATAGGAACTATGAATCTCCTGACTGCATTCACTGCAATTACTGCCTTCTGTAGTTGTTGTCGTCTCACCACGTTTTTGGCCAAGTAAGCCTCTGGCCGGCTTTGGGTAGGATTGAAACCGCTATCTTACTTCAATCCTACTCAAAGTCGGCCAGAGATTTACTTGGCCAAAAACGTGGTGAGACGACAACAACTACAGAAGGCAGTAATTGCAGTGAATGCAATCAGGAGATTCATAGTTCCTATCCTGTCGCGGTTACCACCTGATGAAGGCTAGAGGAATAGTTGGCCGAAATGTCATGAAACAACTAAGAAAAAGATAATGGTCCGCTGTAAATAAAAGTAAGAAAAAAACTGTTTTTCCTTCTTCTGACAGTTCTCTGAAAGCTGAAAATTTTGATTTTGCCATGATTACTAAGACTTCAACCAATTCATGATAGGTCTAGGAGAGTTAGATGAGTCTCACATGCCACACACACACACAAACGCACTCAGTTTTTAATTTTTTAGTTGAAACTGATTAGAGTCATTTAAGAAAATAATTTTTTCTTTTCATGCCCTCTTTTCATGCATACATGTGTGACCAGACAGGTTTTGAAATTCATCTTGATTTGACACATTTTTCGGACATTGGCTATGCGCATCCTCACACAGCATGTATGACTATTTGGAGCCACAATGTTACGAGTAGTTTTAATAGTATATAGATTTTTAATGTTTTGCGCCTCAGATGAAAGCTGAAAAAATATTTTCTTAGAGACGATTTTCTCAAAGAAAAACGGTTCTTGTTAGCCTTTACTGAAATATAGATTATTATTTGTATTCTTCAAACTTGTTCTCATCTTGGATGTTATTCTCACAGCGTTTTAACCATGTAACTTTCAACCTTCTTTTGGTGCATCTTGTTAAACTTGCAGATTTTCATGCAATTTCAAATTGAACTTTTTATTTAATTCATTTGGTAGATTCTTCTTGTTCTGTGAGCCATGACCTAGTAGAAATCTTGAGTAATTTTTGTTTTATTCTTAGTATCACCTGTAGTGAGGAGTAAACTGCAGAAAACTGTCGCTTAGAACTGATACTGCTTAACACCTTTATCCATTGCGTCACGTCTCCATGTTTTAGCAGCTTTAAATCTAATCTTGTCTTAGTATTTCTACTTATTACTATTAGTAATTATTGGTTTCTATGTTACATTAAATTTTATACTAGGTTTTTTATGGCTGATAGAATGAGAACAATCTAGCTCTATAAATCAAAGCTTCAGTTCAAAATTCTGTATAGATTCCTGAGTTTAACAAGATGCACCTGGAGAAGGTCGTAGTTTCTCTCCATTTATCTATCTTCACAAATACCAACCCCATGTCATAATTCGTGCGGAGGTGGCAACAGTCCAGGATTGTTTCATTAGACTGTCCATCGAGTAAGAGCGACTCACATTTCAGACCTAAATTGTGGCAGAATGAGAATATAGTCTCCAGTAATCTGGTAGGGCCACTCATGGCAGGCAGACTGATGTAGAACCTGATCTGGCTAACGGGGCTCTGGTGATGTCATGGGGAACAGCATGACAGTGGTGTGCCTTTGCGGAAGAACTAAAGAACCAATCAATGACACAGAAGATGCTGAGCGGAAGAATCAATCATTGATCAATGATCAGGGTCAACCAGTCTAATTGAGACTACTGCATTTCACTTGTAGACATAGCTCACACAAGTGATAGTATCCGAGCTATCGAAAGATTCGATGTGGTCGTAGTTTACATCGGTGAAAACATAAGAATAGCGTAAAAAATGTGAACAAATGTCTGAATAATAGGAATTATCATTTATGTGAAAAGTTCCAAAACAAAAATGTATCGATTTTTTAGGCTTAATTCTTATTGAATCTTGATGGATAATTTTTAAAAAATAAATGAAAGATACATGATAGTAAGCTTCTTTTTTTTTTATGTTTACTTTGTATTTTCAGGAAAAAACTGTTATAAGACGCCCCCACGACGAAGCAACGTGAGTATATCGAACCGGTTATGCACGGTGAGCATTATTATTGATGTTCTATGATTATTATTTTTGGTTGCTATATTCAAAACTGACATGTTAAAATTGTAAGAAAAGCTATATTTAGTTTGTCAATTACATGAAAAAAATTTGTGCGTAATTAGCTTAAAGGAGATCATCTAAAAAGAAAAACAGTAATATGATGTAACATTCAGAAATTTAACTGCAATGTTAACAAATATCTTGCTATAAGACTTCCCATTTAGGAAGCCTCCTACAAATCTTACCTTTAATCACAGTAGCCCCTTACATCTTGGTGGCAATATGTCTTGTTTGGGATGAATGTAAAAAATACTTTTTTATGTTAGACACACAAAATTTGCATTATATGATCTTAATATGAATTATTTTTTTAATAGTAACAAATATTTTAAAATCCTAACAGCAAAAATTAGATGAATTTCAATGACAAGTGATTGGTGTTTAGTAATATTGCAACAATTATTTTTGGAATTGTAAGCGGTTTTAATTTTAGAAGAAAACTGTTGTTCCAAACAACATGGCAGTATCAATCCAGAGAAGCTTTGAATTGTATAAGTTTGTAGATGAATAATAGTTTCTAATAAGCAGCCAATCTGAAGAAATCTTGATACGAAGAGCAGAGTTCCTTCCTGTGTGAAGACGAACCGTTATATGCAGGTATTCTAAAAGATTTACTATATTTTATGATTTCTGATTGGTTGGTAGCAGAATGTGGTTCCATCTGATTAGTCAGTTTTTATCACCCCTGTCTATATAAATAGAACATTCCAATTTATTGTAATCATACTCACATTTACACCTTGCAATACTTGAAGAAGGTCAGAGGATGAATTGGCCGAAATCGAGTAAAACAACAACTATGGAGATAACAGTTTGCAAATAAATAATAAATACACAAATTACTCATTTTAAAGATGATAAAAACAAATTATTTTTTTTTAATATATAATACCTGATATAATACAGACCTGACAATGGAAGACCAGATAAGAACAAAAACTTGGATTTATAAGACCAAAAGATCCAATCATGATCTCTCTTCAGGGTCTGTGGTGCAGTGGATAGAGGCGTTGAATCTCTATAGTTCCAGGTGAGCTTTGTCTGAAGATAACGGTTTCAATCCTGCCCAAATCAGGCCAGAGGATTAGTTGACCAAAGCGTGGTGAGATGACAACAACTATGGAAGGCAGTAATTACTGGGGATGCAGTTAAGAGAACTCAGCATTCTTATCCCGTCACAGTTAATCACCTGAAAAAGGCCAGAGGATGACTTGGCCGAAATGTGATGAAACAACAATTATGAAGATGAGGATAACAATCTGCAAATAAAATAAATGGCAGCAATTGTTTGGCACAATAATTTTCCATCATATTTCTTGTTGGCCTCCCTCCTCTTTCTTTTTTTCTATTTCATCCTCCCCTTCCCTGATACACACTCCTTCAATTATTTCAGTAGGAACTACTGATGTGAAGATTCCAATATTTTTTCCGATTCTGATCGTAAAACTGCCTAAAAATGTAGAATTTCATTGCTAGGTAGGTAGCAGAGAATCCTCATTTTCTTTTAAATCTAAGAAACTACTTAATGTTTTTCCCTTATCTATTTCATCCAAGATTTTGATAAACTTATTGTCAGATTTTCATCTATATTTTTGACTTGTTCGATTTTTACGAATACTGTTTTTTAGCTACATTATTTTATTCTATGAATTTTAGTTTTATTTTGCAAGTTTAAAATCAATAAATATTTCATTTACCAGCATGAGAAAGTTTATTTTTCAATAACAACAATTTAAAGAATTGTTTTGGGAATCGGAAATGAGACTTGAAATATCCTCAAAAAGTTCTGATTGTACTGATTCTTAATTCCAATTAATCGTTCCAACATTAATATGAACTCCTTATTCCAGGAGTTATAGAATCATAGGTGTTATGGGAGGTGACCATAATGAAGTGGGTAATTATGTGAACTGAAGACTGAATGTGTTAGCATCATTTTCACTTATGGATGTTGGCAACCTTCATGTGGTCCCTCCTGTTTGTACTTGGTTCTGAAAACAAAAATAGAATCAGGAAAACCAATGCCAGCAACTGAATCAAGCCGCTGAAAAAAGTGATGCAAATTAACACAAATTTACTTTGAAATGAACAGACACTCCGTTCCTTTTTTTCTGTGAAAATTTTTCATCAGCATTTTCTACATTTTTAATAGAGGAAATTCTAGACAAGAAATATACTTTTTTTTTATCAAGCTACACTGAATACTTCAAATTCATGGACAACAAAAAAACTAAACAAGTTTAATCCACGCTAACGTAATGTACTTGCAATAACCCTTATCCCTGAGTGGCTTCCGGGCCTTGATAAGTGGTGATCACTGTAAAAAAAAAATCATCCATGTTTAAGACTATAACATTGTTTATTTTTTAATGTTACTATTTAAAATATATAAAAACATTGGTTACTTTTAATTATGATTACGTCTTTGCTCTATAACTTTTAAAAAAAATGATCCCCTATTAACGTGAATGTGTTATTTGTATTAAGATGATTATTTTTATTTTGAAATTTTATTTTATCATAAATTAAATAATTGTTCAACTTTTATTATCACATTCTGTTTATTCAGAATAACAAAGTTTTGAATCTAGCAATATACTCACACCAAGGTAATGCCTATAACAAGCCTGGTAACCATGTAATTATGCTCCATGACTGGTGGAAGGGGGACAACCATGTGAATACCTAAATTACTACTAATTGACAAATTGGTGAGATCATTTTTAGTTAAGGATTTTATTAGGAATGTCCAGTAATTAGTAACTGTACCTATGATGAAGAAGCACCTTACAATTATAACAACAATAATTGACTTGGATTATTTGGATTATTGTTCTTAATTGACTTGGATTATCTTGAGTGATTTTCACAATGTTTCAGCCGATATAGCCTTTGACCTTCTCTAAGTATATCTTGTCGAGCTCTGGAATTTGTACAGAATTTCAAACAGAACCGTTTATTTAATCTATGGTGATAACATGCTCTCATTCTTTCAGCCATGACCGGGCAGAAGATTTAAGTTATTTGCAATTGTATTCTTAGTATTGCCCGTATTGTTTGTTGAATCTTCAACTTCCAGAAAATTGTCTCTTGGAACTAAATTTTATGTAGTACCTAATACATTATAGGACAATTCTAGTATAATTTTGGGAGCCTTAAACCTATTCCTGAGTTTAACGAGATACACTTAAAGAAGGTCGGAGGTTACATTGGTTGAAACATTGTGAGAATAACACTCAAGATGAGAACAGTAGTCTACATAATGCAAATTAATCCTCATCTAAAAAGAGGGATAAACGTTTTTATATTCTCAATGAGTTATTCCCTTTGACTTTTTTTTTTTGCATAATTTAAAAATGTTACCAATATTTACAATTATCCGGGCAGAACTACATAATTTTTTTTAGTATCAATAACATGGTACAAAACATGAAATTTTTCTGGTTGGAATTAAAGTTTTATAGGTCAATTTGAATGCTATTTAGGTCCAACTTTAAGAATCTCACAAGATAACTTTATATGTTAAAAAGATGAAGATGATTAACATGCTTTACTCCAGTCATAGACTACATAGCTACGTGACTACCAGGCCTGTTATAAATTTCACCTTGACTCATACTAATACTTTTGGTTCTTGTCCAGAATCCCCTCTTATAAAAAAAAACAAATATAAAGAAAAATCTGTTTTATGTACGTACCATTAATGAAATGAAAAATATCATAACTCAAAAATTATGTAACTTGGTCAAGTAGTTTTATTTTAAAATGAAAAAATCAAATTTTATGAGTATCCGAGGAGTGATTGTCTTGCTCAGTATTTTTGGAAGAAAAATATCAAGAAACGAAGGGAAATAACTCAAAAATAATTCACACTAAATTTATATTGTAATGCCTACAAATTCCTATTAATCACTTAAATATTTTTTTTTTTATAAAAATAAAACTACGTTATTTTTGGAATATGATATTTTCATTTCATCACAGCTATGCACATCATATAGATTAAAAAAAAAAAAAAATTTAATAGAGGAAATTCTAGACAAGAAATATACTTTTTTTTTATCAAGCTACACTGAATACTTCAAATTCATGAACAACAAAAAAACTAAACAAAAAACATTGTGTTCCTTTATTTTTTCTGATTCCTTGTGAAAAGCAGTCCAGTTCAGGTTAGATTCTTCTTTCCAATATCACTTGGTGACAATGGCGGCCCATCTGTAGGTGCTGTACTATTTATCTGCACTCACACTAGCATGTACAGTACAGTACTGACATGATGAATGAAGGGTATATATAAACAGGCAATACATTGATTAAAACAACATAGCAAACACAGTGCTGAATCAATAATTTATGATGTTTAATTCTGATATTAATATATATATATATATATATATATATATATATATATATATATATATATATATATAAAATCATAGCAATTAAAATATTCTCAAAATAATAGCCATTCAACCAAACAAAACTTTGGAACTTGTACACAATATAAGCAAGCTAAATAGTTGATTATAGTTGGCCGACCCAAAGGCTCCCTTTTCATTAGCTGTTACATGAAGGTGTAGAAGGAGAGGTGTGTCACTCAATTCCCAGGATTACTCCACTTACCCTTGATCCTCATCTTATAATGTTGAGTGTTTAGCAAGGGGACATCAAATCTGTATTTTTTTTTTTTTTTTAATTTATAAATAACTGAACAAGTCACCTATCTCTTTCCATGTTGTCAAAAAAAAAATATTAAAAACCAGATGGTTAAAAATATATAATTATTAAAAAATAATTCAGACATTAGATAAAAACGTTTGTCTTTAATTAAGTGTTATGAGATGGGGAAGAAGTACGTACCATTAATGAAATGAAAAATATCATAACTCAAAAATTATGTAACTTGGTCAAGTAGTTTTATTTTAAAATGAAAAAATCAAATTTTATGAGTATCCGAGGAGTGATTGTCTTGCTCAGTATTTTTGGAAGAAAAATATCAAGAAACGAAGGGAAATAACTCAAAAATAATTCACACTAAATTTATATTGTAATGCCTACAAATTCCTATTAATCACTTAAATATTTTTTTTTTTATAAAAATAAAACTACGTTATTTTTGGAATATGATATTTTCATTTCATCACAGCTATGCACATCATATAGATTAAAAAAAAAAAAAAATTTAATAGAGGAAATTCTAGACAAGAAATATACTTTTTTTTTATCAAGCTACACTGAATACTTCAAATTCATGAACAACAAAAAAACTAAACAAAAAACATTGTGTTCCTTTATTTTTTCTGATTCCTTGTGAAAAGCAGTCCAGTTCAGGTTAGATTCTTCTTTCCAATATCACTTGGTGACAATGGCGGCCCATCTGTAGGTGCTGTACTATTTATCTGCACTCACACTAGCATGTACAGTACAGTACTGACATGATGAATGAAGGGTATATATAAACAGGCAATAAATTGATTAAAACAACATAGCAAACACAGTGCTGAATCAATAATTTATGATGTTTAATTCTGATATTAATATATATATATATATATATATATATATATATATATATATATATATATATATATAAAATCATAGCAATTAAAATATTCTCAAAATAATAGCCATTCAACCAAACAAAACTTTGGAACTTGTACACAATATAAGCAAGCTAAATAGTTGATTATAGTTGGCCGACCCAAAGGCTCCCTTTTCATTAGCTGTTACATGAAGGTGTAGAAGGAGAGGTGTGTCACTCAATTCCCAGGATTACTCCACTTACCCTTGATCCTCATCTTATAATGTTGAGTGTTTAGCAAGGGGACATCAAATCTGTATTTTTTTTTTTTTTTTAATTTATAAATAACTGAACAAGTCACCTATCTCTTTCCATGTTGTCAAAAAAAAAATATTAAAAACCAGATGGTTAAAAATATATAATTATTAAAAAATAATTCAGACATTAGATAAAAACGTTTGTCTTTAATTAAGTGTTATGAGATGGGGAAGAAGGTGGAAAGAGAGGCAATTAAGAGAAGGGTGAAGAGAGAGAGAGAGGTAGATATAGGCAAATGATGAATAAGTGGAAACACTGTAGGTGACACGGTGCTGAATAATTGTCGAAAGTAATGATTGATTATGGTTGGTATCGTTATAAAGCAAAACAGGCTGAAATGCATCTGCATTTCTATTTTATTTAAAGGTTTAAAAAGATTGCTAAACAAAAAAAAAACGATTTTAAACGTATAATTAAAATGATCGACCTCCAAACTTAACTGCCATTGCATGGTAGTTGTGCACGTGTGATTGTAGTTAAATGTTGTCTTGAGTGTTGTATTTTTTTTATCTGTTCAGCAACCATGTCATACATGCATGATTATTGACATGATTAACGCTTTTCAAATTGATGCTGTTTTGTTTCGTTGTTTTTCGGCATATCAACCCCATTCAGATTCCAAACTTGGTCATTTTGGGGAAAAAGTTTATATGCTTCAAATTGTTTGTATCTTAAAATATTTATTCAACACATTTGAGGTTTTTGTTAATTCGTAATGCTTGCTTTGATTGTCTTGTAGTGGATTCCATTTTTGTTCCAGGCCCTGTAGAGCATGTTTGAGCTTTGCAAAAGGAAAAGGATATAATATTATTATTGCTTGGTATACTTAAAGTCACGAAGCCAGTAAGGAAGTGAGGAAAGAAAAAGAGGGAGGACGGGGGGGGGACTACTGTTTTTATTTGTGGCTTTGCAGAACATGATTGCAGTTTTGCAGAGTTTAAAAACAAAAACAAAAACAAAAGGGTTTTAATATATGGTGCATTTGTCATTTTAACCCTTATCCTTGAGTGGCCTCTGGGCCTTGATAATGTGGTGATGCCTTTGTAAAAAAAAAAAAAAAAAAAAAAAAAAAGTCAATATCTTCAGACAGCCTGATCTGGTAGTGCCAGGATGTTGTTTCATTTGTTAATAATTAAAACTTTGTTTTATTGGTTTTAATGGCTTCTATTCATTTCATGCTTCATTTGTTTCATTCAGACTACTATTCCCATCGTGATTTGCATTTTTACATTTCGACCAATGTAACCTTTATTTGGTAGCAAAAAGATAAACAGTAATAGCATATATCCAATGATTGCATTAAATTATTATTTAATATATCCAACAGACATATTCAATAAAAGCAGGCTGCCTGGCGTTGCCCGGTTGTAAAATATGCATAGATATTATATTTTAATTAATGCAGAACTATTCATTATTTTAAACAGAAATAATGTAGATATTAAATGTAACGTTGAATTCCTTTTTAAAAATATGACAGAAATAAAACAGGGAGAAACCGAGAGATATGTGTACAAGTATTCTTTTTTTTTTCTAAACAGTTCACTTACAGTTAAGTAAAAAAAAAATACTCGAGCTGAAATTG
The DNA here is from genome assembly GCF_053919585.1 of Euprymna scolopes. Taxonomy (NCBI): domain Eukaryota; kingdom Metazoa; phylum Mollusca; class Cephalopoda; order Sepiida; family Sepiolidae; genus Euprymna; species Euprymna scolopes. The sequence continues at coordinate 7,321,204 of NC_136495.1, read as the reverse complement.
AAACCAAAACCTAAAGACGATGAGTTAAGTACAATAATCATTATGCCAACTTGACACTATCTTTAAAAAGTATTTTAAAACCTACTTATTCTTTACATAAGGAAACTGTCATGTTTCACGACCACGAATGCACAGTCGTGAAACAGTTGACAGATAAAAATCTGATGACCTTCATGTACCAATTTTTTAATTTTGATCTCTTGGTAGCCCTTTTTCCCGGGTGAAAACTGATTAAAAAGTTTTCCACTTGTATCAGTATCCTATATACCAAATTTCAAGTCTGTATATCCAAAATTTATTGAATATATAGGTTGAGAAGTGTCCTCACACATATTCTCAGTTATATATATATATATATATATATATATAGAGAGAGAGAGAGAGAGAGATAGATAGATATAGATTTGGATTGTTTGGACTACTCTTATCTTGCATGTTGTTCTCCAAAAGTTCGCCCAATATAACCTCCGACCTTCTTCAGATACATCTTGTTGAACTTTGGAATCTTTGTTAACTCAGGAAACTATAAGCAATTTTAAAACTGAATCCTTTATTTAATCCATGAGGATAGATTGTTCTCATCCTATCAGCCATAACTGGGTAAAACTTAATTATTGAACCTATGTAGTGTAACAGATAAAATGCTGATTAATAAGTTCTCTAAGTTTTTTTTGTTTTTTGTTTTTTTTTTTATGTTTCACTACAAACCAAGGTATAGAGCCACTTAGTCATGAGGGGCTACCATTTGGGATCAGGTTTGCAGGGATACTATTTATGGAGTTGGGAAGTTAGATGTTTCTTCACTTGAATTTCTACATGTCAGGGAAGCAGGGACCCAGGAGGCAATTCCAAAGTGCAGTAGTCTACAGGAAAAAGCTATTCGAGTAGAAGACTTTATGGCGTGGTGGGATTTCTACAATGTAGGGGTGGGATTTTGCTGCTTGTCACGTTTGTTGAGGGTATTGTCGTCGAGGGGGTACTAGTGCTCGGAGTTCGTCAGAGTACTTGCCTTTGAAAAACTTGTAAAACAGGAACAAGGATGAGATGGTTTCAGGTTCAATCCATAGTATAGGTGATAATAATTGTGAACAATGTAATAAATAACACTTTGATTTGATCAAAACAAACTGGGAATTAAATAAAGGATTCAGCTTGAAATTGTGTATGAGTTGCCGAGTTTGACAAGAGTCCCAAGTTCGAAAAGATGCATGTGATAAAGGTCACATGTTACATCAGTTGACAACTTGTGAAAAATCAAGATGAGAGTATATATATTATTCCTTAATTGGAATTCATTTTTGAGATGAGCATTATATATATTAATTTATTTTTATTTCGGACTATTATTCTCATCTTTATTAGTTGTTGTTTTCATCTTTATTGGTTGTTGTTTTTTCACGACGTTTCGGCCAATTATTCCTTTGGCCTTCGTCAGGTGGTAACCGCGACGGATAAGAACTTCAAATCTCCTAACTGCATTCTCAGCAAGCACTGCCATCCGTAGTTGTTGTCGTCTCACTACGTTTTGGCCAAGTAAACCTCTGGCTGGCTTTTTGGGTAGGATTGAAACCCCTATCTTCAGACAATGTCCATCTGGAACTGTAGCGCGTTCAGACACTGTCCATCTGGAACCGTAGCGCATTCAGACAATGTTCATCTGGAACCGTAGCCCGTGGCGCAGTTGATAGAAACATTGAATCTCTACAGTTCCAGATGGACATTGTCTGAAGATAGCAGTTTCAATCCTACCCAAAGCGTGCCAGAGGTTTACTTGGCCAAAACGTAGTGAGACGACAACAACTACGGATGGCAGTGATTGCTGAGAATGTATTTAGGAGATTCGAAGTTCCTATTCGTCGCGGTTACCACCTGACGAAGGCCACAGGAATAGTTGGCGGAAACGTGAAAAATAACAACCAATAAAGATGAAAACAACAACTAATATAGATGAGAATGATGGTCCGAAATAAAAATAAATTAACAAGATGAGAGTAGTTGTTCAAATCATCCAAATCCTCTTGACTTTATTAACAAAAATAAAAACTAATGGGCATTATTCTCTATTTCAGCTCCAACGAATCCGGAAAAAAAATTCTCGATTCTATAATGAAGAAGAAGAAAGTGGTTATCTAACAAGAACTCCAAAAAAGCAGGCAAAAACTCCGACATCATCGAATGCATCATCTCCAGTAAGTAGAATTGGTGATAAAAGTATTTATCCCAAATTCAAAATCTGTTTTCACATGAGTCCAAGCATCTCTACAAACATTTATGATCATTCGCCAATTTTAAGGATATCTGTTCTTGTTTTATTATTTTGATAGCATGGTCACCTGGTGTTGCCAGGGAACATGCACAATAAAATAAAAAGATATTTATTTGCGAATTGTTATCCTCATCTTCATAGCTGTTGATTCACAACATTTCAACCAACTAATCCTCTGGCCTTCGTTAGGTGATTAACCATGACGGGATAGGAATGCTGAGTCTCTTAGCTGTATCCTCCATAATTACTGCCTTCCATAGTTGTTTCTGAAGCCCATAATGCAGTGGACAGAGGTGTTGAATCTCTACAGTTCCAGGTGAGCATTGTCTGAAGATAGCAATTTCAATCCTACCCAAAAGCTGGTCAGAAGATTAGTTGACCAAAATGTGGTGAGATGACAACAACTATGGAAGGCAGTAATTACTGAGGATACAATTAAGAGATTCAACACTCCTATCCTGTTGTAGTTAACCACCTGACGAAGGCGAGAGGAATAGTTGGCTGAAACATCATGATACAACATCTATAAAAAGATGAGGATAATAGTCCACAAATAAATAAAATATATAAATTAAATCAAAAAGCTTCCAATAATAAAATAAAATGAGTTATAAGCTGTGACATCTTCTTTTAAAACTTCTCTCTCTCTCTGTCTCTCTCTTTTAATCTTTCTCTCCATTTCTCTCTTTCTCTCTCTTTCCATCTCCATCATCTCTCTCTCTCTCTCTCTGTCCCTCACTCTCTCTCTCTCTCTCTCTCCACCTTCTTTTCCCCTTTTTCTTTCTCCCTGACTCCAGTCAAGAAGGAATTTCTTTCCTCAAGCTGAGGATAGAACAAATGCTACAAATATTTGACGACTAACAAAGTGTATTTTAGTTTGTTTCACATCAATCAAGTTAGGAGCGTATTTCTATGGTTGGAAACAGGATTTTGTGTTAACTCATCCATAAGTCGATATATATTACTATAGAGTTAAGTTTAACTGTATCAAAAAACTTTGATTAAAAAATTATTTGTTTGTAAAATATGACATTTAAGTGCGTTGCCTAATCACTGCTGACGTGAAGTGAATATGTCGATAAAAGTGTTACTAGTTATTTTGATGTTCATGTTTCAGGCCGAAAACATTTTTGTTGTATTTTGTCGCATTTACCAATATAAACAGGAAATGACAGCTTGAGTAAAGAAAGGCAATAGAAATTTGGGATATAGAAATGTATTGGGGGTAATCAATAGAATTTGCAATATGATTAAATAACGCCGTATCAAGATTTCTTTTCTTTTTCTTTTTTTTAAAATTATGAATCTAAATTCTAATACAAATTTTATGAGTTTGTTGTATGATGATGTGGACGTGTCCCTTAACCTTTTTAGGTGGTGATGAGGCTGCATTATTTCATGTAGCGTGACTTGGGCAAGAATAGTCTAGCGGCGCTCATCCCTCTGCAAGCACCAAGCACATACAATACTTGGTATTACCAAATGGTCACCTGTCTTAAGTATTGGCCAGGCTCAACGTTGCTTAATTTTAGTGATTTAATGAGAACCAGTGTGTCAACGTGATTATGCTGTAGATATACAGTATTATGTACATAAAGTCAGAAACAACAATGGGAAGAGGATGGGTTGGTCCAGCACCACCTACCTCCAGAAGAGAGAGGCTCCTCATCTCCAAGACAGGTTGCTCAAAACAATTTAGTTTCAACACATTGAGTGCTAAAAAGGTCGATACGAAAAGTCTCGGTTTTCGGTAAGAAGGACACAGTTTCCAGTGAAGATAACAATACCTCAAAGTCCAGGCTTTCGTAAAGAAAGACAAGAAAGGAAAACTCATTCCTCGCAAATTTGTTAGTTCGTTACAGAAACAGTCGCCTCAAAACTCCACTAATCTTCGCACTCAATAACAACACCGCCTCATAGTTCACTACATGCCATCTGCCAAGTTGTCTACTGTCGTCACCTTTATGCCAGCAAACGGCAGCCAATTTGCATACGGTCAAGTTCACCTCTTGCCAATTTTCGCAGCTACAAGATTGCGTTTCCCTAAAGACCAACTCACCATAATGGCAGTGTTTCTTCATTCGGATCAATTACTGCGCTGCATGCCGGACACAAATGAACCCTCCTCTTATGTCGAGAGCTAAGGTTAGTCTCACTTTCATGTCCACAGATTTATGAAAGTAAAACTGGCCAGTAAAGGTTGAGGACATGCGTTGCATGGAGAGAAATGAAAGAGAAAATATTACATGAATGTGTAATGTGAATGTTAAAGATAGGAAGATTAAATCTGAGCAGTATAGGAAGATGTGTGCAGACTTTGATTGCATGGCTATGTTGAAAAATGGTTAGTAGATGTAGAGCAATGGAGGTAGCAGGTCCAGTTCACAAAGAAAAGTTAAGGAAAGCATGCAAAAAAGTAATAATAATAAACTTGGGAGAAAGATGAATAAAGACTTGGCCAAAGATAGAAATAGAAATTTTCAATTATTTTTATTTGTCACCATAATGTGTCATACAAGATGGTAGGTGTTGATGTCCTTAGTTTTCGAGAGTAATATCTCTTCAGGGAGGAAAATAAAAAAAAATATATATGCAACAGTAAGGTAAGGCTCTCCTTTGTTGGTTTTATTTATTTATTATTTATTTCTTTATTTCCGGAAGTCAGTGTCGCAAACTGGCTGTCAAATCAATTTCCAGAATACGAGTTGTGATGAATATTAACTATTGTTTGGAATTATTGTAGCTTTTTTTTTTGTAAACATTTTTATTTTGAATGTAAACGTTTCTATTTACTTGCTTCCCCACGAGTGCAGAATTAGACACTGAGTCAGTTTTTACTGTGGAGAAAATCCTGCTCCTCCCAAAAAGGGATTCTCTGAATTAGAACAAAAATAAAAATTGCCTCTTTCTGGAAGGATTTCTTTTTCATTAACTGAAAGACAGAAAAATTAAGTGCAGCATCAGAACAGATACTACACTTAATCATTAAGAAGAGTAGAAAATACATTTTCAGTTTACTTTCAGTAGCCTTGTAATTTTCGTTTTCCTTATTTTTTCCTTTAGTCCTCACATTCCATGAGTGATGATTCTGATGAAGGGAGAAAAATGGCTATTTTCTGGGTTAGAATCTATTCCATCTAGCATTTATGATGGGCTAGTTTTTGATCTTGAAGTGGTATGTTTTAGCTCCTTATATCAAATGGTTTCATGCTTTGTCTGGAGCGATTTCCATTAAAAAAATCCATTTCAACATTTATGCCATTTGTGTGTGTTTATTCTTGTGCAAATCTGTGTTAAATGTTATAATAGGCCATTTTTCCCCCCTTGTACTTTTCAAAAGAATATGATTTCCCTCCGATTATTTTGTTATTTGTTACACATCCAGTTAATGTAACATGAGAGATTGGAGGTTGATTGTTGACTGAATTAAAGAGGGATGATCGTTATTGAGGACATCAAAGGAATAAGTTTGGGTGGACACAACATTAACCATCTGAGGTGTGCAGACGACATTGTATTAATAGCACAATCCAAGAGACCTTCTAACACATACTGGATACTGTGGTCAAATCAAGCGAAAGTTAAGGACTTGCTTTAAACATCTCAAAAATGGTAATCATGACAGTATCCAAGAATATCCAAGCTCCAACATACAAACCATAATGTCGCGATGTACCAGTTAAACAAGTTAATAAATTCAAATATCTGATGGAAATTCACAACTGAAATACAAAGTCATATAGCCGCAGCCAAAGTCACCTTCAAGAGATTGTCATCAATCATGACCAACAGAAACATTAAAATAGACGCCGATTTCAGAATACTCCAAACGTATGTATGGTCTGTTCTATTATAAAGTTGTGAGTGCTGGACAAAGGAAGAGACTAGAAGCAACTGAAACTTGGTTTCTGAGGAGAATTTTGAAGATATCCTGGACAAAAAAGAAAACAAATTAAGAGGTATTAGAAATGGCAAACTCAGAAAAATCTCTAATAAGAACAATATGAAAAAGACAAATGAGTTTCATGGGCCATGTCTTCAAAAAAAGCGGAATAGAGCAGATTAGTTTGATAGAGGAAGCAGAGGATGACAGCAAGAAATATGTTGACAGTCTGATTACCTGGGAAACATTAAAAATGATGAGCATCAATGAAATCATGACTGCCTTGAGAGAGAGTGTGAGATAGATGGATGGAGAGCCATAGCCGTCAATGCCTGTACCAGGCAGAACACCACTTGATGATGATGGTTATTAGTGGGGAAGAAGGGGGAATTAAAAGCTTTACCCAGTTCAATTTTAGTTATTCTTGTTACCTACCTTAGATGAGCCTCCTCTTATATAACAATTAGCATCGCTCACGAAAGGGGTGGGGAGGTGGGGGTGGAGACCAAAAAAGAATAGTTAAAAAATGTGGGTAACATCTTTCTTTTTAAACTTCTCAGCTCCCCCTTCCTTCTCTCTATACCCATTTTTACTCTTCCGTTTCTCCCCTTTTGCTTCTTCACCCTACCGTATAATACGTTAAAAAAATGTTACATAATCAAATCCCGGGACAAAAGGGCAACATCTAACAAAGAAAAGTTAATCGAAAACAAACACCCCTTAACTAATTTTGTTTTTGTTGACCCTCCAAAATAAAAATATTACAAATCAATGTGTCCATGTTGTTTTAGGTAATGCTAAACAAGGAATATATTAGCTGTGTAAACACGTCTAACTGGACAAACACGCAATGATTATATGATACCTGTTAATGGAATTCTCTAAAAGTTGCTTTAAACATGACTTCTTTTCTATTGCAGCACAGTAAAATTATGGTCACCCATGATAAGAAAACATCTTATGCCATTGGCATACGGTTGCGTAATTTGCTAAAGTTACCAAAAGCGCACAAATGGGTCTGTTATGAATGGTTCTATTCAAATCTTGACATGTAAGTCCGAAAGTTTTGCACTTATTTTCAAATATTAATTCTTTGCAGAAAAAAAAAATGTCAATTTCATTTATGAGAATCTCAAAACAAAAAGTCATAATCCTATTTCGATATTTAAAAAAAATAAACAGATGTACTCATGACCCATTGGGTCACAACAGTTACCACTATTTTACTTTGATGTTATTATTATTATTATAATAATCATTATCATCATCATCATATTGTATGAATCCGAAGATTCTATTGTTGGCATTGGTTTCCCTGATAATTTTTTAGTCAATATTATTTCTAGAAAGACACAAGGGTACTTACAGGATGGACCACGGAAGGTTGCCAACATCCTAAGTGAAAGTGATTTTTGTGGAACAAACTGGATTTGAACTTAGAACACCCAGGTCGTCCGTCCATGTCGTTAACCACTAGACCAGCATCATCTCCCAATTATTATTAGAAGTATTATTGTTATTGTTCTTGTATAGGAATAAAGAGATTTAGTATTTTGACATCTAATTTACAAACATGTTTGTGGCATATACAGACATGTTAATTAGATAATGCTACAGAAAGATACCTTCTTTCTGTAAATGCGTTCACAGCCATTAAGAATTATAAGACATAAAGTGAGATAGGGAGGGGAGAAAAATATAGATAGATGAGAGATGGTTGACTTGATTGGTCAGTTATAAATTATGGCTAATCAAATCTATTAAAACAAATATATTTTTCAAATCTAACACGATCCCATAACTAAAATATATTTTGACATGTATTATTGTGTCATTGAAGTATATAAAATATATTTTGACATGTATTATTGTGTCATTGAAGTATATAAAATATATTTTGACATGTATTATTGTGTCATTGAAGTATATAAAATATATTTTGACATGTATTATTGTGTCATTGAAGTATATAAAATATATTTTGACATGTATTATTGTGTCATTGAAGTATATAAAATATATTTTGACATGTATTATTGTGTCATTGAAGTATATAAAATATATTTTGACATGTATTATTGTGTTATTGAAGTATATAAAATATATTTTGACATGTATTATTGTGTCATTGAAGTATATAAAATATATTTTGACATGTATTATTGTGTCATTGAAGTATATAAGGAGAAAACCCTTAGGGAAACAAACGTTAACTCCTATTTACGATAAAAATAGATTGTTTAATTATCCAAAATTAAATTTGGTACTTATTTAGAACTAGCGGGGGGGGGGGGGTACCCGGCATTGCCCGAGTGTTTGGAGGTGTAAAAGAAGAAAAAAGTTTTAGTAGGAAGGTAGGAGTGAACCCCAAAGTCTTGACACGAAGAGGGAAACGAAAGGGGGGAAAAAAGCCAGACACCTAACTGTCTCGGCCACGAGGGAAAGGAACTGATAAGAGCGTTAAGTGAATGTTTATGAAGCGAAATAAACAAGTGTGAGGAAGTGGCGTGGTGTCTGACCTAGTTTTGCGCTGCAAGCCAGATCATTCGCTTTTCAAGGCGGCGAGCTGGTAAAAGTCGGGCAAATTAAATACACATGCGACCCCTGTTCGTAACTCTTTGATATTATCATTTAGACGTGATATAAAAAGTTTTGAGAAGGAGTGAGCCGACTAATCGCTTCTTAGAAAAAAGCCTTTCGGGGACATACACAAAAAGCGAACATACATGCATACACACACACACATTTTCACTTTTATACATATAGGCTAGCAGGGGGTACCCGGCGTGGCCTGGGTGTTTGTAGGTGTGTGTGTGTTGGGGGTGGTGGTGATCAAAACAACCCTGTTTTAAAAAAAAACTTTAGTCGGGTGTTTGGAGGTGTAAAAGAAAAAAAACAAAGTTTTAGTAGCAAAGTAGGCTTGAACCCTGAACCTTTGACGTGGAGATGGAAACAAAATGGAAAAAACCCTGGGACCTAGCCATCTTGGCCACAAGAGAAGAATGAAAAGCATCTTAATTTAACATATAAAATGAAATTAACAGGTGCGAGAAACTTATGTCGCGTGGTGGTTGACCTTGAAACATGACGCGGCTGCAAGCCAGTTTTCGCTTGTTTTATACAGAAAAGCGAAAGATGCATGGGATTCTCTAAAAATCTGGAAAAAATAGCGCGTAAAAGTCGGGCAAATTAAATAGACAGGCGATCCCCATTTGTAACTCTTAGATATTATCATTTAGACGTGATATAAAAAGTTTTAAGAAGGAATGAGCCAAGCGAGAAGTCCAGCAAAAAAAGCCTTTTAGAGAATGGTAAAAATATAAATTTATGACAAATAACATAAGAAAATTTAATCCATCGACCTGAATAGCTTTTCAGTTTTGACCCTTTTTTAAGCCTTTTCTTTTTTACTTTGATGGCTTGTAAAAAACAAATTCAGCCTCGTGTGACCACATAAGGTCAAAATTTTTGATATAGTGTAAAGTATTTTGAAATAAAAAAAAAAAGGAACTTAAAAATAGTTTTCAGTAAATTAAAACTATACAGATCGGTAGTAAATTGAATTTTTCAATTATTTCTAATTTTGTTTTATTTTTGATTTTTTCGATTGTTTAAATATACAATACCAAACTTTCACCATGACACCATGTTAAATTGTTTTTTTGTTGTTGTTTCTTTCGTTCTCAACATTTTTATCTGCTTTAAAAGTAATTTTTTTATATTTTAAAAAAGATTTTCCAAAATAAAAAAAAAGTAATAAATTTCCATGGTTTTATTTCTAGGCCTTTATTTCAAGGTGAAAATGATTTCTGTGACTGCTTAAAAGAATCTTTTCCCCAATTGAAAACAAAACAGTTAAGGCGAGTTGAATGGTGTAAGATCCGACGTCTCATGGGTAAACCACGCAGGTAAGTGAACAGCTAACTTTTGTTGTTTGAGCTGATGTCAAGTGGCTGCAATTTTGTTCTGTTTGTTTATGCACTGATACTGTTGTGGGGGTATTAACTAATGATGGGAGGATTCTGATACATTTACAGTATCTGTACTAAATTCTCGATTCAAACTATAGAATTGTTTTTCCCTGATTTTCGTAAAAACATGTTAAATGTGCAGATATTTTCTTACGTAAAAGAAAAACACTTATGGGGACAATCTATCAATTTTAATTTTACTAGTTTAAAATGGATAGTAATTATTTTATCATTACTACCAGCAGTGGAAGTTATTGCTTCAAGCAAAATCAAATAAAAAAAATGTAATTAAAAGGATCGTTTTTGGCATTGGAAAATCAACACATTTTCTTCCAATATTGATTCCAGTATAATCAAAAATTCCAATTTTTTCGATTCCGATAAATCGTCCCATCACTCGTATTAATCCACATTTTTATGTCTGCCGTTTTTGAAACAAAGATAAAATAACAGCAAACATTTCTTTACAACGAATTGCAATTGGTATCTGTAGAGGATTGAGCAATGAAGTGAAACAAAAAAAAAGGTTTGTCTTTGTTGTAAAACTAAAGAAATGTCAAAATCTGCCGTTTCTAGTGAGGATCAAATTTATGACAAGTTATTAAATATTATTTAGTTACTAGCGGGGGTACCTGGCGTTGCCCGAGTGTTTGTTTCCGGGACGGGGGGGGGGGGGTTAAAAATGTTATGGTAGGTAAGTAGGAAGGATCAAACCCGGAGTCATGAGTAAAAGTAGGAAAATAAAGTGTGAAAAAAAAACAAAAAAAAAACATCTGCAACGTTAACAGTTCGGCCACCAAGAAAAGTCCATTCCAGTTGTTTAGGAAAAAAAAACAAAAAAAAACGACTACGGTAGGTCGGCGCAAACGTGAAAATATAATGTGAATTGTCCAGCACGCTAACCACTACGCCACAGAGCACTGCAGCTTAGTTTAATAATTTTAAATAACTTCACATGAAAGAACTACGAAGCCAAACCGGTGTTCTCTTCTCAACTGTTCCTTGTGAACGATCCCCAAACGGTGTTAAGTGGTGGCAGGGGGAGGAGGAATTTATTAGAGAGAAAATATTTTACCACTTCCATTGATCTTAACCGATTTTGGCCGTGACTTCTCAGCAGAAAAAGTATAGAAATCTAAGATTATCGAGGAATTTGAGAAATAATAAGCCTATAACACACCTCAGATATTGTTCTGCCGTTTGTGCATATTATATTTGCATGAAATATCTTGATTTTTAATCCTATTAATGTCAAAATCAGACGGGAAAAAATGAGTTCATTTTATTTATATAAAGATTAAACAAAAAAATTCACTTCAATTAAAAAAAAACAAAGGTGAAAACAAAAAGTATTTTTTGGGGTCCCCTGACAAAGGATACTAGTAATTCACTCCTGTTTGTCCATTCATTTGTTCACACTTTTCTCAATAACCATGCATTAGTTTTTTTTTTTTTTTTTTTTGCATAAACATTAGTCATGGTGAAAGTAAATTATAAACAGATTTTTTTGAGATACCTCTGGTCGGTCCTCTAGAGACAATATAATGATAAAATTGCCCCAAAATTGTTCAGCGTTCATTTGTTCACACTTTTCTCAATAATTACGCCTTGGATATTTTTTAAATTTTGCACAAACATTAGTCATGGTGAAAGTAATTTTTTGCTAGAATGGATTTTCTGGAATAACTCTGGTTGCTCACCTAGGGGACATTATAGGGGTAAAATTGCTCCAAAATTGTTTGTCCATTTGTTTGTTCAATAACCATGCCTTAGATTTTTTTTTTTTTAAATTTTGCCCCAATGTTAGTCATGGTGAAAGTAATTTTTTTACTCATGGAGAGGGTCCGCGCATGTTTGACTTATTTTTTACTAGGTTGTCACCACTTATCAAGGCCAAAAGGCCACTCAAAAATAATGCTTAAATGAGTGTCAGGAGGATGATGAGACAAGATCATGATTGGTAACGATAGCAGTGATTGGGTAAAATTTGATTAAGAGGACAGCTCAATACGTCTTTGTTTACATTGCATTTGAAAATACCCATGTTGTAATCAGCTGGAAAACAGCCTTGTGTTATTGTATTCCACAGGTAGTTCTAGAAAAAAACTTTTGTTCATAGAAAATTTTTTTTTTTAGCTTAAAATAGAGAAAAAAGAAAATTATTGATAGTGATTGTAGCGAGACAAGTTTTTGTTATGAATGCTTTACGGGCGGGGGACATACATTTGTTGTGTGTTGAAACTGTACACACATGCACACGTGCAGGACGGTCGGAAACTAAAAGCACCGAGTAATGAGTTAAGGCTGTCAAAACTGATGTCGCTGGAGGTGAATAGATCAGGTAATTGACCTCAGCTGTCGGGGTTGAAACACCTGCTAGAGAAAAGATCAGTATAAACAGGCAAGGCAGAAGAGAATAGAGTCAGTCAAAAAAAAGCAACAGCAGCTATGAGTCTCCGTTGAATCCGTCCCCCCCCCTCTCTCCATCTAATGCTTGAGGTGCTCACACAAAACAAGATACAAAATAATAATTTTATATTTTTTTAACAAACGAATTTGTATTGAGATTTTTTTCCTTGGCTGGTGAGAAATTACTATTGTTCGACTCGTCTACATCACACATTGGAGCTCAGTCAAGCACCTGCCATGAAAATAACAATAGTAGAGAAAGACTAGTAATGTCTCTTCTGTGAAAAAGAGGTGGTTGAGAGAAGAAAGGCATTTGGAGCAGATGAAGAAAGAAGCAAAGAGAAGTGAGGAAAAAATATCCAGCGATTGTGAGCCGCATTATTTTATTGAAGCAACAACAGGTCTATTACTATTTTCATATTTATCCAGTGAATTCAAGCTTTAGGGGTTCTGTTAAAGTCAGAGTGTAAATGGTCCTGTTCAAAGATATTAATCCACACTTTTCCTTGTCCACTTTTCAAATATGGATGAAATAACAGCATAAATGTCATCACTCTGTAACATAAGCATACACACATTTTTTGGCATTACGGCATATTTTTTCGAGACATTTCACTGTTGCATTATTTCCCCTGTTTTCTAGATGATGATGGATGATTTGGTGTCCCCGACGAAACATCTTCATATTTTAACTGAATAAATTTATCACTTTCTTAGACAAATTAATACTATTATGCTTCTTCTTATTATTATTCTTCTTATTATTATTATTATGATTACTATTATTATTATTATTATTAGTAGTAGTAGTAGTAGTAGTTTGGCATAAGAATGATACTTTTCTGTAAAAAAAAAATGTTCATTTATTTTAAGAATATTTCACATAAAAAGAAAGTTAACAATTACAAGAAATAAATATTACACATTTTTTAAATAAAAATAAGAATTATTTACATCAAAATGTTAATAAATAATATTATTACATATTATAGTACATAATATCTGTTGGAAGATGTTTTGTTGGGGTGCCAAATCATCAATCGCCATCTAAGAAACAGGGGAAGTAATATAACTATGAAATCTCTCGGATATATGTTGGAATGCTGTCATAGGAGAACATATTTTCTCCTGTGATTGGATTAAGAAATATATAAATATTTCTTATAATATATAAAAATGTTTATTGATATATTAATTAAAACATAAAGACGTTTCTAGAATGTCGTTATTCATAAACATAAATAATAATCGGCGTCTATAAATATAAAAAGGCGTAGAACACCTTTTTGTTCTTTTTGGAGTCTCTAGAACGTTCCAGGAAGTTCCTTGAAAACTCATATAAAAGAAACGCTATTGGTGGGTAAAGTCAGTTCGTGACATATTTTTGGGATGTACACATATAGGCAACCAACGTCCGAATTCCGGCTTCCTCATAAAGGCCGTAAAAAACAAAAATCTCACTGAAGGAAGAACTGCTGTTTGGATTCTGGTAAAGTTTTTATTTATTCTTTGAGTTTGTTGACCGAAAAGCACATATTACGTATAGAGCAAACCATTTCAAAACACAATACATAAAGAAATACTTTCTTTATAATCTAAGGGAGACAATTTTATTAGCGAGATGTCGCCCTTCAAAAAATAATAATCTTTTTCTTTTTCTTGTTAATTTATTTTTTAATAAATTTCTTTTTCATTAAATCTTTTTCTTTTGTTTTAATTTTATTGCATGTGGGTGCTGGTAAATCCCTAGAACATACGAGCTATCATCAGCACACACATGGAATAAAGCCGATTTTCTTTTTCCTGGGTGTAATAAATATTTAAAAAAAATACCTATATTTACTTTGTGTTGACCAGATAGAGGACTTAGATAAAAGTAATTCAAAATATTAAATCACATGCTATTTCGGGATAAACAGCACTTCCACTGTTACCACTTCCCAGGATGTGAACCAGAAGTTTGATTTTCTGAGGCATATGTAAAGCATCTGTATGTGTTCAGTGTACAGTTTGTGATCTTCTGCTCATTCAGCTGGTTCAACATCGTTGCTCAATTTTTATGCTAGTCTCAATCAGGACTTTACAGTTTAAAACAAGTAACAAAGTTTTATTTTGTGAGTTTTACAACAATACCCATTTTTTCCCATTGAACAACTGACTTGTAAATCAAGATAATCTCATAGCTTAGAGTCCAAGGCCCATCTTAGAGAGGCACACTAGCCTCAAGTGATTGTAAGATGTTCAGTAAACCAACTAACTGCCCCTCTGCTGGAATATATATAGATCTTACTGAGGCCACACCAGAATGACCACTTCAGACAATCAGCTGCCAATCTATGAATATAAAAAAACCCAAGCTGTTACTCATTTTCTTTTGAGGTCTCTGCTATGTAACGATTAGTAAGATGAAAAAAAAATGAAATTTTATTTATAAAGAAATTTCAACATAAAAGGGGAATCAATGATTGATTGAATAAAGAAACTTTTTTAGATGAATCTGAGCTTTTCCAATGACATCTCCCCACTTTTTTCTCTCCATATTAAGAATGAATTTATAAAATTCCAATTTAGAGTTATCTTCCTTGTTTCTTTAGACTATTTTCAAGATCACATACTCCTAAGTTAGCCATGAATTTAATTTCTTATTTAAAAATCAATCTCTTTGATCAATTTATGTAATATTTGGTGTTTGATATTTTCTTTCCATCACAAGTACATACATCATACAGATGTTTTTTTTTTTTGTTTTTTTTTTTTTATATATGGAAGAAATTCTGAACAAGTACTTTTAAAAAAAAAAAAAAATGGGTATTCCAAAAGTCTTGGGCACATTTTAACATTGAATATCTCGAAAACTATTAAGGATATAAAAATGCGTCTGGTATATTCAGAAAGCTTGTAATCTCAAGTTTTTCATGAAATTTTCAAAGATGTTCAATGTGAGCAGCATTTTTCGCACGACACACATCAAGCCGATAGTTTAATTCTTGCCAAACGCGTCCCAGCATTCCATTGTCAATGGTTGCAGCAACTTCTGTTATTCGGGCCTTCACCTCATCCCCGTCTCTTGGAATTGGAGGCACATAAACCAGTCCTTTTACAAATCCCCATAAAAAAAACTGCAGGCTGTGAGATCATGAGATTGTGATCATTTTCCTCAGATCGTCCAATCCATCTGTCTGGCAGTGTTGTGTTCAGAAACTGTCTTACACTGATGCTCCAGTGTGGTGGCGCCCCATCCTGTTTGAAAATTAAGTCATCAAACCCTTTCTCACTAAAGCAGATATGGGAAGTTGAAATGTCCCCAAGACTTTGGAACAATTAATGCTAAATAAAAAAAAAAGTGTATTTATAATAGAGTTAGATTTAGGGGAGAAAAATACATACATGATCTTGTTATTTGGTTTTGTTAATCTAGAATTTTTTGTAAATTTATATATACAATGTTATTAAGCGATTGATCTGTTTTTGTTTTTTGTTTTTTTTCAGATGTTCCGCAGCTTTCTTCCAAGAGGAACGAGACGCTCTTGAACAACGTCGTAATAAGATCCGTTTATTGCAGCAGAGAAAATTGGCAGAACTTATCAATTTTAAGGAATTGCCTGAAGAAATTCCAATGCATCTTGTGATTGGAACCAAAGTAACTGGTAGGAAAGATTTCTTTCCTCTTCAACAAAATATTTTATGATATTAAAACAAAAAAATCTATTCTATAACTGAGAATGTGTGAGAGGACACTTCTCAACCTATATACTCAATAAGTTTTTAATCTATGGACTTGAAATTCGGTGTATAGGTTATCCAAAAATGTAGAAAACTTATTAATTGGTTTTCTGGTCCTGGATATGACCTTAACTATATCCAATGGTGAGGCGCCAGCTTGCGAGCTTTGGGGAGTGTGGAGCCACCCTTTAATTGCCATTGCTCTCAGGTCCACTCTGACCTGGAGTAGTAGTACCTGTTAGGGTCTCAACTATGGGTTAAATAGAAACCGACTTGAAAAAAAACCCCAACTATATTCTATTTAAAAATTTTTATTCGAAATCACTGGATTCAGCATTAAATAACCTGAAAAGGGTTGATATACCATAAAACAAAAACAACCAACCAAATAATTGGTTTTCATCCAGAAAAAAAGAATGGAAATCGTACTTGACTCACTGCCTTTAGGTTTTGGTTTCGAGAAATAGCGACAGCTAAGAGAGAATTTACGGAAACCACTAAAAAACACATCGAAGCACAAAAACTAGGAACTTGTGACTTCTGGAAAATCTACAACAGTGTAGTAAATAATAGGCACCTTCCAACCACTCCCTACCTGAATTTCCTATGCGGACAGATGCCATGCTAGACGACCTGACAATCATCCCTGCTCAGGTGCATGCTATCATAAAAAACCTTGACACTTCAAAAGCATGTGGACCCGATCTCATCCCAGCTGTGCTATTAAAAAAGTGCTCAGCCGAAGTAGCTCCAGTTCTCTCCAAACTCTACAACAAATGCCTTAATGAATCTTGCTTTCCGGGCTGTTGGAAAACTGCTTCTGTTGTACCAGTATTCAAGAATTCTGGCGAAAGAACTGACCCAATAAATTATTGCCCCATTAGCCTCCTCCCACTTTTTGCCAAAATATTTGAGACCTTAATTAACCATGCTCTAGTCCATCACCTTACAGATGCTAAACTTCTGACTGACCAACAATATGGATTTAGACAAGCCCATTCCACAGCAGACATCCTAACTGTAATCTCTAAACGTATATGCCATTCACTGGACAAAGCGGGAGAGGGCAGAGCAGTAGCTCTAGATATATCTAAGGCTTTTGACAGGGTATGGCATGAGGGTTTCCTCAGGAAGATTAGATCATGCGGTATCACTGGTAGAATACTTAACATAATTAAATCCTTCTTAGATAAGAGAAAAATCCAGGTTGTCCTCGACGGTCATACATCTAAACAATATGATATAAATGCGTGAGTGCTCCAGGGGTCTATCCTTGGACCTCTACTGTTCCTATTATTCATAAATTACCTCCCCGACAAAATTGCCTCTGAGATGGGTATATATGCTGATGACACCACACTCTATAACAGGCATGACAGGAAAACAAATGAACATATATCTAAAGAAATGACAGAAACACTAGAGGATGACCTCCAATCAGTAGTGGAATAGGGACAAAAATGGATGGTCACGTTCAATGCTGCCAAGACTAAACTAGTTTCATTCAATAATTACAAGAAACCCTCTCTACCACCTATAGCAATGGCCAACGACTCTTTATCTGAGAGTACGTACGTCTTTCAAGCTCCTTGGCCTAACGTTCACAGGAAACATGAGTTGGAACAATTACATCGAGGGCATTGCCAGGGCCGCTGCAAGGAAGGTGGGCTCTCTCTACCGTGCTAGAAAACTACTAACACCCGAAAGTATCCTGTACCTCTATAAGGCAACCATTCGCCCATGTATGGAGTATTGCTGTCATATTTGGGCTGGTGCATCGGCTACTAGTCTCTCGTTCCTTGACAAGGTTCAAAAGAGAGTCGCAAATCTGATAGGCCCTAAACTGGCATCAAAGCTTCAGCCTGTTCTACAACTATTTTAATGGTGAATGCTCTGATGAACTGCAAGCACTTGTGCCCCCACGACATGAACACCCTCGACAGACCCAACAAGCTGCAAAATCCCACCCCCACACTGTAGAGATCCTACTCCAGTAGTTTCTTCCCCAGAACCGCTAGACTTTGGAATTCCATTCCAGGTCACTGCTTCCCCAACTACTGATGTGCAGAAGTTCAAACGCAACGTGAACCAACATCTTGCTGCCCAAATCCCTACATAGTACCCCAATAGTTGTTTCCCCTGATAGTAGCCCCCTACACCAAAGTGGCAATGTGCCTTGTTTGGGGTGAAATTGTAATAAAAAAAAAAAGATCTCAGCTTAAGTATTTTTTTTTTTAAATAATATGCGCGGAAATTTCTTGAGAGCTCTTTCCACTATCATCTCTTCAGGAAAAAATCGATAAAATACAAAATTAATTAATTTGGATGTGCCAAAATTAAGAAAAAAGAAAAATTTAATCTGTAAATACGACGTTTAAAAGCGACTAAAACTGGGCACAACAAGTGAGAAGTGGGGGGGGGGTAGCTGTGGAAATTTTACCTGTTGTTAAAAAATACTATATGTAGCTTTTTCTTCCGTTATTAGTCTAAGTAGTATTGCTGGATATTTATTTTTTCACTCAGCTTCACCTCAAACAATATCTGAACTCTTAGATTATGTTGGAAAAAAATGCTCGTCTTTAAAAGATCAGAAAGATTTCAGTGTTAGATGAATCAGACATTTGTATTTTTGTTAAGAATAAAAACTGAAAATTTTTATTTTTCCTTTTTTTGCAGCTCGTTCAAGGAAGTTGCAGGACGGACTGTTTACCGGATCTGTTGAAGCTTTGGATACTGTGAATAATACTTATCGGGTAACATTTGATCGACCTGGTTTAGGGACGCATTCCATTCCGGATTATGAAGTATTAGTAAGTATGCAAAACTATTTGTTTCTTATCTTCAACATATCAACCATGCTTCCAATTGAAAAGAATGGATTTAGCATGACACTGTATCTAATGTCATTCAAAGGTTGCACCAAACACCTTTTCAAACGTAAGCATATAAGCATAAGTAGGGTGAGGTCTGCGCTTTTTGGTAGAATTCCATTTTTCATATTAGCTAGAAAACACAGATTTCCACTTAAATTGCAAAAGCTTCCTATGATTGGGCAAATTGCTAGAGTTTTGCCTTGTTACAAGGTGTCTTCAATAAGTCTCCAGACTTTTTCCGTATGGACACTTTTATTAAAATTCTAATCCAATCCGAAGTAATCTTCTCCGGTTGATATGTACTTGTTGTACCGTTCAAACAACTTCTGGAAAGTTGTGTGAGTGTGTCAATGATCCTCATTACAGCCTCTTTCATCTCCTCAATTGTCTTATAACAGTCTCTAAGGTTTTCCTTGAGCTTAGGGAATAACCAAAAGTGATAGGGAGCATGATTTGGACTATAGGAAGGGTTAAGAACTGTCTTGATGTCCATCTTGCTGTCATAATGGGTTTCTTTTGAATCTTCTCTTAGTATCCTTGGAACAAACTTCATGCAAATCTTCCGCATCTTCAGTTCCTCATGATTAATTGTGTATACAGTTTCCATACTGACGTGAAACTGTGCACTTATTCTCTCTATAGATACATGACAGTCCTTATCCATGAAATTCTTTATTTGGCCAATCAACTCTGGTATTGTGACTTCCTTACTCCTCTCACACCTCTCACCATCCCTCACAAACTCCTTGCCTTCCTTGAATCTCATGCTACTTAAAAACTGATGTTCGATTCAGGCAGGATGGTCCAAAAGTAGTCCGAAGCATTCCATACATTTCTGTGGCATTTTTTCCAAGTTTAAAACAGAATTTTATTGCATATCGTTCTTCTAAAGTGTCTTCATATCCAGATTGTATTTTTTTAATTCACCATCTGTGATAATCAGGCTTTAGTAGGGTGTATTCCAATTTCTGCTGTAGCTGTTTATTTGAACCTGAAATCATAAAAATTGGTCAGTCATCTCTAGCAATAGCATACTGAATTTTCAAGTTTACAACAATTTTAAATGCTTGTACAAAATGTCTGGAAACTTATTAAAGGTATTTTTTCATTGCTATTGAGTTGATTTTATTTGTCTCTTTTTTTCCTCTCTCATACTTTATCTTTCTTCCTCTTTTCCTTTTTTTCTCTTTCAAATCTTAATCTGGGCTTTCCTTCCTTTTCTCTCTTATGACAGTTCTTTCTGAAAACTGAGAATGTTAATTTTGGTGGAAAGACAGACTTGAAACGATTCATGATGAGGTGTAGAAACTTAGATGCCTTTTGTTTCATCAAAGAATGACATCCTGCACCCCCCCCCCCCGATATACACACTCGCTGTCTTAAGTTTGTTTTTATTTTCTTTGTGTGTAATGCCCTCTCTCTCTGCGCACATGGGAGAGGGGGTAAGGATTGATCTAATTATCAGTTATTTTATATTTGTTTCTGCCCTTAAAAACTTTGGTTTAAATAGTTTTATTTAAAAGATTCTAAATTTTCAATTATTACATCGGTTATTATCATCATTCTTTGTTTTGTTTTGTAAATATACAAATACATTACTTGTAAACAACAATTTTAAATGTGATATGCTTTCAGAACATGGTAAAAATATCAATCTAAATTTTGCTTTAAATAGTTATTATTTTTATTTATTTTTTTAAATAAAAATATTAATCCAAAGGTTAATTAAAGTTATGTAAATATATAAAAAAAAACGCACTCTTGGTCGCAAAAACTGCTCAAACATATCAAGGTAAAGGTTAAAGCAGTGTCACCTGAAATCTGTCCTTTTCAAAGTGGAGCCGGACGGGGTTTTTATTCCCTGCTTGGTCCCAGCTTTTGTTTTTGTAATTGGTTACTCACATTTGTAGAAATGTTTTCAAATTGATGTTTTTCTGTTTACATTACAAATGTGGTAGTGCATTGATTTTAATTCCATGGATATTTTTGATGATTAAAGGATGATTTTTCTCTGCCTCGACCTTTATCAGGGTTGCAGAGACAGAGGGTTTGACTCCTTTCTAAACTTCTAACTCCAACTCCTTGAATTCCAAAAAATTTGACTCTAATTCTGCCTTCTTGTTTTAGAATCTTCGAATATTTAGACCAACTTTTGATTCTTCAAAGATTAAAAAAATACAACTTTAACTCCACACAAAACCTCTGACTCCACACAAAACCTCTGACTCCACACAACCCTGATCTTTATATAGCCAATCTTTTTACAACTGAATTATGCTTGGTTACGTTTCCATTTATAAGTTACTGACTGTATTTACCTTTGGAGCTTTTACTTTCATATTTCTTTTTTTTTTTTTTTTTTTAATTTTATTGTGCACTTTGCAGATAAAAATGAAATCATTAATATATACTCAGCAAATGTAGAGACCATTTTGAATTTTTTATTTGTAACAAATGGTGAAACGTTTCTATTACTGTAAGAATTATTCGGATGGATAGAATAGGTAAATGATGAAGCCGGTTGGAATATAAATTTTTTTTCTGACAAATGATATAGTCAACTACTTTTTGGTTTTTGGACTGAAATTAAAGTGTATTTGCCCTATCCTAGTGCAGGATTTTATTTTTGCCACATAACAGAATGATCTTTTTCGGGAAGATGGATTCCTTATATTAAAAATTGACCTTGTTTCTAACTCTACTCTTGTGGGGAGGCAACTAAATAGAACGTTTATAATTGTCAAACATGACTCACTAGTTAGAATCAGACATCGATTTTGTACATGCATTGCTATTTGGGTTTGATTTTGGACATCTGGCAAGATAAATTTATATTGAATAAACAAGCAAAATGTCTTTGCAACCAATTCTCATTACACTACCATGGCCATGTGACTAAAAAAAGTTAAAAGTAAAAAAGTTTTAACTCCGCTACAGCATTCGCATGGAGTCTCAATATAACAACACAAGTTGGCATTTTTATTTTTACAAAGGAAAAGCTCTTTCTTTGGTTATGGGTATTTTACTATCCTAAGTTAATACGAATAAAGTCAAGTTTTAAAAAAATCAAATGATTTTTAATAAAATATTTGCATCTTAACATGGTTTCAAAGATGCCTGTTTATTCAAACTTTAAAAAGAAATTTACATGGAGGTCACAACTTATCAAGGCCCGGAAGCCACTCGGGGATAAGGGTTATTGCGTGTACAGTAATCAATGAGATAGTATCGTAGTAATCATTAGTATTGGATATTTGATAGGGTGTCTTACTTAAGAGAGCGGTTTGTCAGGAATTTGTTTATGTTGGACTTGAAGACATCCAAGTTGTAGTCAGGTGGGAAACAGGCGAACGGAAGAGAGTTCCACAATCGTGCACTTCTGAGAAAGAAGCTCTGCTCATGGAATCTATGTTGTGATTTACGCACAGATAAAGAGTGGGGAAAATTAAAATTATTGACAGTAGTTTCAGCTAGACGGGTGTTTCTCGTGAAAGATTGGTGAGGGGGGACCAGAGATTGGAGCTCAGACGAGCACTTGCCAACGATAAAACAAAAACAGGCTCACAATGTCTCTTCTGTGAGAGAGAGGCTGCAGGGAAGAGAAAAGGGCATCCCCCACTAAGCCACAAAGTCTATTTTGTATTCTGTCAAGGCAGAATAGGCTGCTTTTAGCAGCTCCTGCTCAGATTTGGCAGCAGTACTCCATCCTTGGACGTACTTGGCTTTTTAAAGATGCTTCTAAGAAATTTTTTTGCCAATTCCTAATAAATTTATATAACTAGATGGAAACATTATTTGTCAACATTTTTTGTTGTATTAAAAGAATTATTTTATTATAAACCAAATGATTTCATTGAATCAAGAATGTGATTTTAATCCAGAAAAAGCATTTTAAATTGCTTCACTGCGAATGGATGTTAGTTCTCTCCTTTTTTTTTTTTTTTTTTCCAGATAAGAAGAATTTATTTCTTCCTTCAAAGCGCTACTTTAGGGATTTTATGTCTCTTTTTCTCCCTCTCTTTCTTGTTTTATTTTTTATTTCCTGTTTATGGGTTTTCCTCTCTCCATCTTGTTTTATCTTTCTTCTCTCTTTATGACAGTTCTCTCTGTAAACTGAAAATGTTGATACACACACACACATGCACACACGTCAGTGCACTCGGTGTTTTTCTCTTAAGTTATTTTTCTCATTGCTCTCTTCACACAAGTAGTGACCCCTCCCCCTTCCCATGGTTGGGAAATTCATTTTGATTACAGTATTTTTTTATGTTATTTTATTTGCCAATAGCTACGCACATCCATTATTAAACATAACTTGTCCATTCTATTTTTATATAATATTATATTTCTCTTAATCTGTCTGTTTGTCTATTCCAATTTTTCTTTGAAACTATTGGGTTGATCTGGCTAAAATTTTGCATAGACCTTTGTTATAAGTTGCAGAGAACTAAGTATTATGGTATCCATTCTATGCACAGTTAGTTAATAGGGGTATATTGAAAACAAGTACAAATTTAACCGTATTTAATTTTGTATAAAACACTCATTCTCGGGCAATGATCTATAACTTTTGCCTTTTTTTTTTTTTTTTTTTTTTTTTTTCATGTTTGTGTGATATCACCTTTCACTCATATGACAAAAATGAAATCGATCAACAAAGTTTGTGATTGGTAAAATATTCTGAATTTACACATTTTAAAATGAATTGTTCCTAAATCAAATGTTGCATCGGCTGAAATAATTTTAAAATAAAAACATTTTAAAAACTGACATTTTATTGCTTTGAAGAATATTCAACTGACAATTATTTGGATTTGGTAAGAAGACGGAAAATATTGTCTTTAAAAGAATTAAATTGCTACAATTTTAATTAAATAAGAATTAAATTGCTACAATTTTGATTAAATAAGAATTAAATTGCTACAATTTTAATTGAATAAGAATTAAATTGCTACAATTTTAATTGAATAAGAATTAAATTGCTACAATTTTAATTGAATAAGAATTAAATTGCTACAATTTTAATTGAATAAGAATTAAATTGCTACAATTTTAATTGAATAAGAATTAAATTGCTACAATTTTAATTGAATAAGAATTAAATTGCTACAATTTTAATTAAATAAGAATTAAATTGCTACAATTTTAATTAAATAAGAATTAAATTGCTACAATTTTAATTAAATAAGAAACATGTAGAACATAAGATTTAATTGACAATGGTAATTATTTTTATTGACAAAGAAAATAATTTTTTTTATACTATTGACCCTGACAGATACTTATTATTTCAATATTATTATTAACTCTAACTTATTATTTCAATATCATTAACTCTAACTGATACAGAAAATAATTTAAAATTCCCACAGATTTCCTGCTACTTTTACTTATAAAATTTTTATTTTTCAGAGTACAGAACCCCAAGAGACGACACCATTGTCAGCATTCCAACAACGGCATCGGTCAAGATTAACAGTTGTCTATCCACCTCAGCTTGTTCCTGGCATTGGTTCACCTAAAACACATTTGGTAAAAAAAAAAAAAAAAAAAACATTTTTCAATTTTTAACCAATTCATCAACCGCACCATTTGCTTTTGAAAACTTTTTCTTTTTGTGGCATTTTCATTTTCTTCAAGACTTTTTAAGAAGATTTTGGATCTTGTCCAGAGTTCCTGCTATATCCAAAAAAAAAAAAGAAAGAAAAATCTGTATTATGTATACACTCATTAAGCAACAAAGATATCATATTCCAAAAATCACATAAATTGATCAAGTAGTTTTATTTTTATAAAGAAAGTAATTTTTAAGTGATTAATAGGAATTCGTAAGCATTACAGCATAAATTTTGCAAATTTGAATTATTATTGAGTTATCTGTTTGTTTTTAAAATGATGGGTAAGACATTCACTCCTCAGTTACTCATAAAATTTGATTTTCTTGTTTAAAAGTAAATCTACTGGATCAATTTACGTGATTTTCATTTTGTTGCTGGTATGTACATCATATAGATTTTATTTTTTATTAAAGGAGGAATTCTAGACCAGAACTAAGATTTCAGTTTAATTTTTCTGAAGAATTTCATAATGATGTGTTATTCATTTCCTCTGATTAAATTACCTGCAAATGTTTTTTTAACAATGACGGTTCATTATTAAAACAAAAAGAGAATATTTAAACTTGAAAAATAACTATCCTGAACAGAACAATTTTGCCTCACTTTTATGTTCGCTTACAAAGATAAAAATTAGGAATATAATGCAATTAAACCATATTCCAATGTTCATCAAAATTACACGATTTTGATTCTAGAAAATGTTTAAAATTTAATGGATCCTATGAAGAAATTTATAAAATCTTATTTAATTGCTGCCTAAGAGCTATGGATTAATTTTACTGCAAATCTGAAATATTTGAATTTTCAAATGGGAGATTCTGCCCATATTATGTCCTAAAATTGTTTCCAAATATTTTATAGAAACTGAAACCTGGAGAATATTAATATCTAATGCCTATTATTCAAAGTTTACAAAAATCAGGAATATCTGAATTTTTATGAAGGGCCTTCACTCCATTTTTAAATCTTTTGCATGAAACTACATATAGCACATATTTGAACCACTTGGGTTTAGCACTTGTGTTCCAAAATTCATAATGATCAATTAAATAGTTTAGAAGTGATCCTATACATACAAATATATATAAACCTTATTTTATAAATGTATATAAATATTATTTTATAAATGTATATAAATATTATTTTATAAATGTATATAAACATTATTTTATAAATGTATATAAATATTATTTTATAAATGTATATAAACATTACTTTATAAATGTATATGAACATTATTTTATAAATGTATATAAACATTACTTTATAAATGTATATGAACATTATTTTATAAATTTATATGAACCTTATTTTGTAAAAGTATATGAACATTATTTTGTAAATGTATATGAACATTATTTTGTAAATGTATATGAACCTTATTTTGTAAATGTATATGAACTTGCTATTAGCAGATCGCTTAGATTTTATGCAATTTTTTTTTCCTATTTCACTTTGAATTGTGGCTATTTCAATTAGGAATAAATTATTATGAGCCTTTTTTTATCCATTAATTTTATTTATTAAATTTTTTTTAGGAAAATGATCCTCTGCTCAGTGGTTCTCCTATCAAAGGTCGGTTGATGACCTTAGAAGGAGTTACGTATGGTGGATTTCCAATAAGGTTTTTAGTCCTTGTGGTAAGCTTATTATTGTGTATTCAATACCCCCCCCCATGAATATATCGAAAAATAATGAGTAGCAATGCCATACATCTAGATAAGATTAGGTTTGTTTAGTTGCAGACTGTTATCCTTATCTTCATAGTTGTTATTGTTTCTCCACATTTCAGCCAACTATTCCTCTGGCCTTCTTCAGGGCCAATGGTACAGTAGATGGAGATGTTGAATTTCTACAGTTCTAGGTAAGCATTGTCTGAAGGTAGCGGTTTCAATCCTATCCAAAGCAGACCAAAGGATTAGTTGGTCAAAATGTGGTGAGACAACAACTGGAAGGCAGTAATTACTAGGGCTACGACAATAGGACAAATGCTGCCCAACTCCCTACATAGTACCTCTGTAGCTTATGTCCCTGGTAGTAGCCCCCTACATCAAAGTGGCAATATGCCTTGTTTGGGGTGAAAATGTAGTAAAAAAAATAGCATATTCTTTTCATTGTTTTAACTCTCGAATGTGTGTCCGTTGATATCTTATATGCTTTTATATAGAATGATGTGGTTCTCGGTTGATTAACTGTGTCGGATATATACTCGAGAGTCAAAACAATGATAAGTGTATTCTATTGCCATAGCCCTAGTAATTACTGAAGATTCAGCATTCCTATCCCGTCGCCACTAACACCCTAACGAAGGCCCGAGGAATAGTTAGCCGAAATGTTGGGAAATCAACAACTATAAAAAGATAAGGATAATAGTCCGCAAATAAATAAAAACGAAAATTAGTTATTAATGAAAACAGTTTTCAAAGACAACAAAAATTAAGTTTTGCTAATTTTCAAAGGTTTCAGAAAATAATTACCTTCCCTGTTACAATTTGAATTCTCCTGTTTTTTTATTTATTTATTTATTTTTTTTTTTTGTAGCAAATCTGAATTTTTGCTGATGGTCATCGAAAACTGTTTTAATAATTAATTTTCTATCTTATCGTTTTTCGTAATTTTTTGGAAATGTTCATTACTGCAACATGACAATTAAGTAGACATGATTGGTTTAACTTGAAATTCAATATTTCGAATTTTGCACTAATAACGAAGGACACCTTTTTTTTTTTTTTCATCCCAAACAAGCATATTGCCACTATTATAAGGGATGCTATTTGGGATCTTGCCTATGGGGGTCTATGTGAGGAATTGAGCGGCGAGATCTCTGTTCACATTACTTTAAAACTTCTGCATGGTAGTACAAGGAGGGAATTCCAAAGTTTAGCAGTCTGAAGGAAGAAACTGAGAATAGGTTTTCCAGCATCTAGGAACCTGAATGGTGAAGGGGTGGGATTTTGTTGCTTATTGGATTGGTAGGAAGTATGTATGTCAAGGGGACACAAGTTCTACAAGTGCATCAGAGCATATTCGAATAAAATACTTGTAAAACATGCACAAGAATGGAACATTGCAGCGATGGGACAGAGGTCAAAGTTTGGACGATAGTGTGGGACCTATTAAGTTGGAATCTCTTTTTTGGACCCTGTTTAAGAGGGGGAGACTAATGATAGATGCGGCAACAATACTCGATGCATAAGTGAATGGTGGCTTTGTAGGGGTATAGGATACTCTTAGGTGTGAGCAATTTTTTAGCAGGAAGCCCACCTTTACAGCAGGTGTGGCAATGTCCTCAATTGCCTGTGAATGTTAACTCAAGAAGTTGGAAGGATGAGTCTCAGAGTGTTACTAGTCATGAAGAATTAAAAATTCCTATTGTTTCCATTAATGCACAAGTCAAGTATGGCAGTTCCAAATAAGATCACAGAAAAACTATTTGATATACTTATGAGCATATCCTGTACCTCTACAAGGCCATCATTCGCTCATGCATCGAGTATTGTTGCCACATCTGGGCTGGTGCATTTACCACTAGTCTCTCCCTCTTCCATAGGGTCCAAAAAAATGTCTTCAATCTAATGTCAACTAATCTCCAACCCCTGCCCATCCCCACAATGTTGCATTTCTGTGTCTGTTTCATAAGTATTTTAATGGAACGTGCTCTAATGAACTTGTTGGACTTATGCCTCCTCGACGTACATATCCTCGACAAACTCGCTTAGCAATAAAATCACACCCCTTCACTGTTGAGATCCCTAAATGCTAGAACACTTTCTAATCTAATAGTTTCTTTCTTCGAACAGTTAGACTGGAATTCCCTCCCTGCTACCTGCTTCCCTGATTGTACAGATATGCAGAAGTTTAAATGTAATTTAAACCAATTTCTTGTTAATCTTTGCTAGACATGGTCCAAAATAGTAGCCCCTTACGTTCAAGTGGCGATATGCCTTGTTAGGGGTGAATGTGAGTAAAAAATAAAAAAATAAATGTATCAAACAAAAGTATTTGCGTGCACCAAAAATTATGGAAAATTAAAATTAATTTCTTACTAACATGATGTGTTGTTAAACAAGCGTGTTGTGAAAGATTATCTAAAGGAAAATCAGATCTTATGGTATTACTGGACAAATACTTGACATAATTAAATCTTAAATAAGAGAAGAATCCCGGTTCTCCTCGGCAGTCGTACATCTAAATAATATAATATAAATGCGGGTGTACCTTGGGTCGATCCTTGGACCATTATTATTCCTAATATTACTAAATGACCTTCCTGATAAAATTGTTTCTGAGATGGGCATATTTGCTGATGACACTACGCTCTATAACAGGCACGAGAGGAAAACAAATGAACACATATCTAAGGAAATGGCAAAAACACTTGAGGATGACCTTTAATCTGTAGTGGAATGGGGAGACAAAAATGGATGGTCACATTCAATGCTGCCAAGACTAAGCTTGTTTCCTTCAATACATTACCTGAAAGTACTTCTTTCAAACTCCTCAGCCTAACATTCACAGGGAACAAGCTGGAACAGATACATTGAGAACATTGCCAAGGTTGCTGCAAAGAAGGTAGGCTCCCTCTACCATGCTAGAAAACTACTTACGCCTGAAAGTATCCTGTATCTCTCTGTCTGTTCTACAAGTATTTTAATGGTTAATACTTCGACGAACCACAAGCCCTTATGTTCCTTATGTAAATACCCCTCGACAAGCAGCAAAATCCCACCCCTACACAGTAGAAATCCCTAGATGTAAGAAAGCCGTCTACTCTAATAGTTTCTTCCCTAGAACTGCTAAACTTTGGAACTCCCTTCTGAGTTCCTGCTTTCCTAACTGTACTGACACACAGATGTTCAAGTGTAATATGAACATACATCTCGCTGCTCAACTCCCTACATAGTATCCCTGCAATTTATGTCCCCGATAGTAGCCCCCACATCAAAGTGGCACTGCACCTTGTTTAGGGGTGAAAATTGAATTAAAAAAAAAAAACAATCACCAAATTCCTTATAGATTTCCAAGTTCAAAGTAAAGAATCCCAAATTTGAAAAGATGTATTTAAAGAAGGTGGGAGTTTTTACATTGGCAGAATATAACAACTAACGTGATCATTCGTATTATTTGGATTATTTAAACTACTGTTCTCATTTTCAGTGTTATTTGCATAAAGTTTTGGCATAATGATAACGTGCTTGATTGAATTTGCTTACTCTTCTTGAGGTTGAAGGTTCAATCATCAGTACAATTGCAAATTACTTCTACCCAGTCCTATTGAATTAAATAAAGGGTTCCGTTCAAAATTCCATGTAGATTCTGAATTTGACGGTATACTCTTGAAGAAGGTTGGAGGTTACAGCGATCAAAACGTTATGAAAATAACACTCAAGATAATGACAGTGGCCGGAATAATCTAAATAATATGAATTCCCAATCCTTATCTAAAAAATTCAGAAACAAAAGATGAGAATAGTAGTCTGAATAAACTAAATACAAATTAAACCATATCTGGAGAGTGAAAGCGTAGTTGAAATTTTGTGAGCATTTGATAACATCACAAGTTGTCTTCATCATGGATATCTTGAATTGCATGAAGTTTGACCAGCTAAGGAAAACTTGTAAGCAATTACACAAGACCATAGAGAATGGAATTTGAACACAGTTGACCTGAACTGTGAGAATTAGAGACTGAGCTTGTTATATACTAGCAGGGAAACCAACGTTGCTCAGGATTTGAATGATGATGAACAAATGTTTCACACTCCCATATTTTTATTGTCATCAAAATTGGTGAAATCGCCCATTTTTCAATCAAATCGATTGATGGGGACTCATCGCGGTGCACCGGGAGAAAGCTTCACATGCCTTTCGCAGTGACTTAGTCCACAATAAATTGTAGTCTTCATTGCGCAATAGAGAACCTACTGTTGATTTTAAAAAATTATTTTTTATATATAATGGCTTGCATTAAAGTTTGAAATGCAAAAGTCAAATATCATGCTTCAATTGTGCTCTAAACAGAAACATTCAATTTGAATGCGCCTCTGTCATATCAAAAGAATCTACTGTTAATTTTATATGCATGGCATTACTGCTTGTGCAGTGACAATGGCTTGAATTTAAGTTTAAAATGAAAAAGTCAAGCATCATGGTGCAATTGTGCTTTAAACAGAAATATTAATTTCAAATGTGCCCCTGTCATATCAGAGCCTACTGTTGATTTTATGTCTGTTTGGCCTTTTGGCTTGTATGGTAATAAAACTTCTCAAATGCGCTTGTTAGGCTGTGTAAGGTGTTAACTTTGGTCAAAATTGCCTGTTCTTTCTTTCATCGGATTATTTTGATTATTGATACTTATCGAAGACATTCCAATAGAAAACCTAAGAACTCTGCCAAGCACATAAAGTGCCTTTGTGTGAAATTTAATAAAAACCCTCTCAGTCATTTTGAAGTCCATAGGGAACAAAACTCACACACACAAAGTTCCTTTTATATAATAGTAAGGATAGAAATTAGAAAACGTCTGATACCTGAACAAGAGGAAAGTGACGTTAAATGAATAGAAGATTCTCAAGTTCAAAGAGGAAAATAAATTAGCAGTCGTCTAAGGTTAGACTAAATAATTGTTGGAATAAATTGTGGTGTTGTATAATATTATATTGCCAATAACACAATACAATGATAACAAATGAAACTTGGCTAGTCAAAAACAAATTTTACATTGACAGTTTGAATGTTATTTGATACTGACTTAAGAAATTTGACAGCTTTACATGTTAAATTAGATATAATGTTCTAAGAAGAAAAACTAATTTATAAATTTTTCTTTTTTTGATAAAAAAATGGTTTCACATTTCAATGTTATAATTTATGTAATAATTTAATTTTTACACTTTTTTTCCTTTTCTCTGCAGACACGATTATCTAAAATCCTTTTTATTAAAAAAGAATGGATTCGGCAATTAAAAGAAATGAACAGCCAAGCGGAAAAGTTGGTAAGTAGAAAGAGATTTTTTGTTGAACCATGATTATTGAAACTATCAAAAATATTCAACTGTTTGGGAGATAATCCAAAAAATCTATATATTAATATTGTAGTACCTTTAACGTATGCATGTACGTATGTCAGGGTTTACAGATTATAAATTATTCAATTCATAGATCCTATTTATTAAAAAGATGGTTACATTTCTGACACGTTTCCCAGACTAGCAAGATCAACAAGCCTCACTTCTAGATCTGTTTCTGACTACAGTTCCCGAGGATTGTACAACAAATGCTGACAGCCCACTCGGGAACGCTGACCATGCCGTGATAATGGTAGAAATCGCCCTAAATTCTAGACCCAAAGCTGAAGAGTTACTGCTCAAAATGAGGTATTATAAAAAGGCTGACTAGGAAGCCATCAGGATCTCATCAGAGATGCCCCATGGAGAAATATCTTTTCTCTTCCTATTGGACAGTATGCAAATGAGACCACTGAATGGTTCAAAATGGCAATTGAAGCACATGTTCCCACATGAAAATTCTATAGCAAGCCCCACTCTCCTCAATGGTTTACTTCTACTTGTGCAGCTGCCATTGTTCAAAGGCAGCATGCATACTGCAGATTTAACTGACATAAATCCAGTTCAAACACAGAAGTTTATAGAAGCTAGAAGGAATTGTACAAGAGAAATATAATTGAAAAGAGAATATACTGAAACCACCAGAAAACTCATCGAAGCACAGAAATTAGGAACCTGTGATTTTTTTTAGAAAATCTACAACAGTGTAATAAATAATGGGCAGTCAACAATTCTCTCACTATCAAACAATCATGACGTTTGCACGGCAACTGAGAAGGTTAACATGCTTGCCAGTCAGTTTGCCTCAAACTCCACATTGGACCCAGCAAATCACTCCCTCCCTAACTTTGCAGACAGACACCACACTAGATGATTTGAAAATCATCCCTTGTCAGGTGCATGGTATCATAAAAAACCTAGACACCTCGAAAACATGTTGTAACCCCAAGTGTGGCTCCCACGTCAGATCGCCGACTCCCAACGTCGTGTACTGTGGATTTTTCGTTTGACTATTCCTCTATTCCTCTTATGGCCAGATCGTCCTTTTCCCGTTGGCGACTGTCGATGAAAACACACGCGGTTCACAAAATAGAAATATGAACAAAGAAAGGAAAAACACAAACGCCAATGTTCACATATAAATTGACTGTTGGATTTGTGAGCGTGTGTGTGTCTTCTCCTCGTTCTATTGATGTCACATTCGTCTATCTCTGTTTCACAGTCAACTCTAAAAATTGTCCACGACTCTATTTCACAGTCAACTCTATAACTGTTCAACTGTAATCGTTATCAACTCCCATCCGACGTCAACGATATCTAGTTGTCAACTCTGTCCAACTTCCATCCGCCGGCTAGCGCATTTAGATGTCAACTGACTGTCTCCTTTGTCTTGGTCTCTCAGGTCGCCCACCCCACCCCGGCTACCGGAAGCTGCCCTTCCCTGTTTTATCAGTAGGTTTCTATTGTTATTGTTTGCTATTTCCTATCTGTTGTTGATTGTAGGATATTTCCGATTTCTTTGTTTATTTTAAGCTATTTCCTCTTCCTTTGTCTATTCCACCCCTCTCAGCACTTAGTGGCTCAAATCCATCCCAGGACCACTTTGTAGTATCATAATGTGGACCCAATCTTATTCCGGCTGTGCTCCACCAAGATTGCTCTAGATCTCTCCAGACTGTATAACAAATGCCTTAAAGAATCTTGTTTTCGTAACTGCTGGAATACTGCTTCTTTCTGTGATACCAATTTTCAAGAATTCTGGCAAAAGAACTGACTGAATGATCACCCCATTAGCCTCCTCCCACTTTTCGCCAAAATATTTGAGTCCATAATTAATCAAGCTCACAGCTGCTAAACTTCTGACCGACCAACAATATGGATTTAGGCAAGCCCGTTCTACAGCAGATATCCTAATATGGACAAAGCAGAAGAGAGTAGGGCAGTAGCCCTAGATATATCTTAGGCATGATGGTCTTTTCAGGAAAATCAGATCCTATGGTATCACTGGAAGAATACTTAACAAAAAATTAAAAAAAAACAATATTTTGGAATTTTGTATTGTTAAATGTTGAGTTTAAATTTAAATAATTTTAAAATAATTGTAAATTGATTTGTTATGAATTTTTTTTTGATAGGGGTGATTAGCTTAATTGTGTTTTGATATATTATTACCAATGATAATATTTTTATTACCAAGAATGATATTTTGGCAGTAAATTGTTTGATTTATTAAGTTTCTTACAAATGTGACATTTTGTTTTCTGTTAGGAATCTTTGCTGCAGCCGATCACATTTGAATTCCAAAGGAAATATGCTGATATTGTATTGGAGCTTGAAAACCTGAATAAAGATTTGCAAGAAAACCTGAATGGTGTGCAGAAATTTTGTCAGACGGTAAATACAAAATGAAACCTAACCTTTTTTTTTTAATATACATATTCGTCTGGTTTATTTTTCTAGCATATTTTATGTTTCAGTTAAACTTGCCAACGGGAAATGCATTTATTTAGATTGTTTTAAATCTCATTTATTTATCATTTTCTTTTTGGTTGGGGAACTGACATTTTCTGACAACCTGCAATCACAGTCTCCAAGCTTGGCTAGTCTTGCCAGGGTCTGATTTGATCTGACATTACATATCACTCGTATCATTTCTCTATCATTACACTTGTCACCCCCACTCCTTCACCAGTCAGTTGAGGACGATCGTCGACCTCTGAACCCTTCCACTGCCGGTGATAATTCTTGGCCATCTAAAGTTACTGGTATGGGGAAGTGACCAAATTATCCGTTGATCGTCTAGATATATATCCTGGACCAATTCGTTGTGTACCCTCTTGCCGGTGATAATTCTTGGCCATCTAAAGTTACTGGTATGGGGAAGTGACCAAATTATCGGTTGATCGTCTAGATATATATCCTGGACCAATTCGTTGTGTACCCTCTTAACGACGAACGTCGTCGAAAGAGAGCCGTGGATTTTTAGTGTAGTAAAAGAAAACAGGATAAAACGATTCTGCACACAAATATATATTCAAAAAAAAAAAGTACAGTTCTTGTAATTCTTTCAGAGTCCTGAAGGAAGTGATGTGTTATTATTCTAAGAATATGGTCGAAGGCATCAGTTTGTAACCTTGTGGAGTGTCGGTCTCTGGGTATCTGAAGAAATGTGTTTTAAGTCAAAAGCCCGCTCTGCTCTGACTTTCTGTGATCTCTCTATCTGTCCATCTGAGAGTCTGTCTTCTGCGCATTCCCCCTCGTATCTCTAACTTGTTGGTATATATATAAACATTCATGTTTGCCCTCTGAACATCACGCGAATATTATTTCTCTTTGTTTAGAAATTCCGCTCTCAGTCCATAATCTGAATCATCATTTCTAAAAATAAAACAATCGCTCGCTTCAAAGATCTGATCGAACTCAAATAAACAGTTAATAAATACAGTTTCTCTTTTAACCTTTAACACACAGAGTTCTCGTGATTTTTAAATAAACAACTTGACACCAAGTGGTTTTGTCTTTCTTCCTGATGGGGGGCATCAACCTCCCCACACCCTTACTTCGTTACACACTGAAGATGAGCTCATCTCCATCCAGCATCGCACACTCAACATAGCTGATATGTACCATCTCTTATAGTTAAATGAAAATTAAACAATATTCTAAGGACAATGCCTGACCAACTTTACTGTGAACAAATTGAAAAAGCAGCTATTTCAAATTCAATCATAGATCAACTAAATTATACTCAATAGCTGTGTGGATTTTTCTTGTGTAAATCTTGATTTTCACTTTAACTGATTTCATTTGTTAGCATAAATTTTTCTGATATTTATAGGTTGCATTACAAATGGTTTGTTCCTTATGAAATTAAATTTCTCTTACTAAATTAGATCATGTTTAATCTCTCTTTCTCTCTCTCTCTCTCTCTCTCTCTCTCTCTCTCTCTCTATATATATATATATATATATATATATATATATATATTTATATATATATATATATATATATATATATTTATATATATATATATATATATATATATATATTTATATATATATATATATATATATAAAAATATATATATATATTTATATATATATATATATATATATATATATATATATATATATATAAAAATATATATATATATATATATATATATATATATATATATATATAAGCAGCATTTTTTCTCTTAATTATTTTATGGGTTAATTTATTTTATCCTGAAATGTTTGTAGTTATTAAAATAATTAATGAATGAAATAAATTATTTTAACAAAAATTATATAAATTGTTTATTAATCTAGCCCTAATGATGAATCCAAAAGGATTGGAATGTACTCGGACTTACGACAAATAGGGTGATTACATCAGCCACTTTCTGCCAGAACTAGAGACGTTATTCGAAGTTGGAAAGGATCAAAAACAGAATTAATAGACAAAAAACATCTATTTTATTTAATGAAATATAAATATATATATTATAATTATTTTTTTATTATTAATAATGTTATTATTATTAAAGTTACAGAAGATTAGATCAAATTAACATGGTACCATAAGTTTCAAGCCTAAAGTGAACCCAGATTGAAAAACAATATTCGTTTGTGTTCATTTATATTTATGAATAACTCACTATCTGGCTCTCTTCAGCCATATTTGATCCATAATGGAAGTGGATTCGATTTTTCTTTTTTAATGTATTTTTTTAGTTGGTATTTAATTAGTGGGGTTTTTTTTTCACAGAATATTGGAAAAGTGGGTTAGGAAAATTCATTTGAAAATATAGAAAAAGAAAAAAAGAGGAGGGAGAAATAATGGTCTCTCCCTTGATGAAATGTTTCTAATTCATCCTGGGAGTTGATTTCAAAAAACAAATTTTCATGAAAAAAAATTTTTTAAACATAAACTGTCAAAACTTATTAAGAAATAAATTTTAACACCTATAGATAAAAAAGTATCTAAAAACCTAAAAAGAAAAAAAAAAAAAATATTTTTTAAATCTTCCATTTTTTTTAAAGACTTTTACCCACTCACATCACCCACCCAAAAATGTGTAAATATTTGTAAACAAAAAATACTATAAACCAAACTTTCAAATCTCTCCAAGAAACTTCCAAAACTATTTCTTCAATTTCATCCAAAATTTTCTTTAAATTTAAAAAAGTTTAAGGATATAAAATTTATAAAAATTACAGAAATTATGGGATCTGTCTTAAAATATATTGATGGTTTTTGGTGTGAGAGAAAATTAAACAAAAAAAAAAGATTTTTAAATTTAGAATTAGGATGTCAGTTTTGTATATAAATTAATGTAAAATGATTTCTATATCTGGGCCATTCTTGCATTTGAGGGCAGTTAACTAAAAACATTTTTCTGCTATGGAAGATACATGGGGGTCCTGAATCTAAGCTCCACCCCATCCTTAAAACTTTAAATATGTATGAGAAGGATATTGTAGTTTGCGTGAAGCATTGTGCATAGTGTGAAAAGTTGTTGTTTTTGAAGGCTATATCAATGCGGTTCGTAAACCATTCAAAGAGTTTGCCAAAATCTCAGTTTCTTTTTTTTTATTACATGGAGGTCACCACTTATCAAGGCCAGGAGGCCA
This sequence comes from Euprymna scolopes, assembly GCF_053919585.1. Lineage (NCBI taxonomy): Eukaryota > Metazoa > Mollusca > Cephalopoda > Sepiida > Sepiolidae > Euprymna > Euprymna scolopes. The sequence continues at coordinate 7,283,776 of NC_136495.1, read as the reverse complement.
CTTAGGGATAAGGGTTATTGCGTGTACAGTAATCAATGAGATAGTATTGTAGTAAACATTAGTATTGGAGATTTGATAGAGTGTCTTACTTAAGGGGGCGGTTTGTCAGGAATTTGTTTATGTTGGATTTGAAGACATCCAAGTTGTAGTCAGGTGGGAAACAGGCAAACGGAAGAGAGTTCCACAGTCGGGCACTTCTGAGAAAGAAGCTCTGCTCATGGAATCTACGTTTGGATTCAGGCACAGATAAAGAGTGGAGAAAATTATTGACAGTAGTTTCAGCTAGACGGGTGTTTCTCGTGAAAGATTGGCAAGGGGGGGATGAGAGATTGGAGCTCAGACGAGCACTTGCCATGGAAATAACGATAAAACAAAACAGGCTCGCAACGTCTCTTCTGTGGGAGAGAGGCTGCAGGGAAAAGAAAAGGGCATCCCCCACTAAGCTACGAAGTCTATTCTGTACTCTGTCAAAGCAGATGTGGCAGCAGTACTCCATCCTTGGGCATACTTGGCTTTTATACAGATATGGCAGTAGCACATTCTAGGGAGAACCCTGTCTGGCTGTTAGGTTTTTGTTGGAATGTTTTGGATGATATGAATCAGTCTATGCCTACAATTAACCATTTGGTCAGGTCTGATACTATAGAGGACACATCCTTTTTAAACATGAAATGCAGAGGTAGATCAGATATGAATGTACAGAAGCTATCCCAGTCAGCCATAGAGTATTGATATACAGTATGGTGGAGAGGTATGTCTGAAGACTTATTACATTTCATTTTTTATCTTAACTGCTACAACGGAGTGGTCAGAGGATCCCAGAGGAGATATAACGGAGCATGAACATATCTCAAGGGAAGTTGTGAGGAAAAGGTCTAGAAGACTGTCATACTGACCGTCAGTATCGAGCACACGGGTGGGTTCATGAACAATCTGAGTGAGGTCCTAGGCAGTGGCAAAATCATGACAGAACCCCCCTCGTCATCGGTCTTATTTGAGTGGGTCAGCCATTCCACATTATGGACATTGGAGTCACCGCAAATGTGAATGTTAGCCGAAGGATTAGCAAACAGGATGAACTATATTAGGGGGCAAAATGGGATGGCAGTAAATTTGAAAAAAAAAAAAAAATCCAGATTGTCCTACATGACCAAGTAAATATTGGCTAACAGGAATTCTAGAGTTAATTCTACTTAAAGATTATGAATTGAATCCCAGGCTAAATAGCTTAAACATTAACCGTTTCTTCCCAATTAGTTTTAATCTTGTGTAAATTTTGCACACTTTATGTTGCCATAACATTGTATATAAATATGCAAACTACTACAAAAGATTTTGTGAATAAATTTGTAAATAATAAGTTTTTCAAATTCATTTGGATATTTTGTTTTGTTCTTTGTTGGTAGATGGCTCCAGAGCAAGGTTTGAATTCCATTGATCATCCATCGGAAATCAAACGTCGCTGTGAAGAAGAAGCTCAAAAAATGGTTCAAAAAGTCAGTCAAGTGAGTTAGCTTTAAAATCACTAATTTTCAGAAAATCAAGATTGAAATGAGATGTCGACTACAACTTGAATTGTTAACACAATGTTGTGTTTTGCTTTCACTACCATTGTCAACAGAAATAGTCTATCGAGCATGTGTGCGCAGTGTAATGATTTATGCAAGTGAAGACTGACCATTGAGGACTAAAAATATCTGTTGGAGAGCAATTAACTAAATTTTTTTTTTTTTTTTTTTGTATGGAGGATAAATCCTGTATTTTTTTAATTTTTTTTACTTTTATTTTTATTTTTTATTTTGGTGGAAGGGTTTACTTTTTTAGATGGTCACATGACTACATACGGTAAAAACATTTGGTTAACTGTTCTAAAAGGATAAAATGACCTGGAAATGGATGGTCATTTTGTAACGTGGATGTTATGCTCGAACCATGTTCGTTACAGTTCAAACCTCTTTTGGACCTCCACGCTGTCCGACACTGTTGAAAAGGAACAAACAAACAAAAATAAATAAATCCAACTTCGTTGTTTTTTCTGTTTTAGCAAAAGCATTTATCATTATTTTCCAAACAATGGCTGCTTCTTATTTATTTTTTTTTTAATTTTTTTTCTAAACCCTGCCATCTTAACACCAACTTAAAAAAAAAAGAAAAGTTTCTTGCTGCCACTGCAGGGCTGTATTCATCTTGTCTGGCACATGGTTTTCTTTCTCTCCCAGACCACATGCTGGCCATAGCCAGCCCTTTATTGTCTTCGACTTTACATGTCCATTTTTCTCGGCTCACACTTTTCTTCTCCTGACTATGTGGTGGTGTCCTAAATGCCAGAAAGCTTTCTACTCTAATAGTTTCTTCTCTCAAACAACTTGACTTTGAAATTCCCTGACTGTACTGATATGCAGAAGTTTAAATGTAATGTAAACCAATATCTTGCTAATCTTTCCTAGACATGGTCCCAAATAGTAGTCTCTTATGTACAAGTGGCAATATGCCTTGTTAGGGGTGAACGTGAGTAAAGAAAAAAAAATACATAAAAAGATATTTCAGAGAATCTGAAAAAGCTAATTTATTTAATTTTTTCTTATTTTGAAAATCAAATTTAATTATTTTTTTCTTTTGTTTCCAGAGTCTTTGCAAATATGTGAAAGATGAGAAAATGCTGAGTTTGATTGTTAATTTGACGTCGCTTATGCTTCAAGTGAAGGTAAATCAGTTTTTTTTTTCCGGGGGGGGGGGGATAATGAGGAAGGGTAACATTCAGAAGACTTTAGAAAAAAAATAATGATTTGTCACAAGTTATGAAAATATATTTATGCTAATTAAGCTACACAAAACCAGAATTATATTTTAATAACTTATGTAAATATATATATATATAGATTTTGAGGATTGGTTTCTTCTGTGGAAAGCAACCCTTTTATTTTTTTTAAGTCATCTGATGAGGACTTATAGTTTTAACCGACTATCTGTCCAAAGCATTAGCATGTCCAATGCTGTGACCTTGTAAATTTTTTTATATTAATACAAATATACCTTGTATTTTTATTGAGCACTCTTAATAACCTTGTTAAATTCATGAGTTATCACTCTTGGACACCTATAACTTGCTTTTTATATTTATATATATATATATATATATATATATATATATATATGTATGGGACGATTCTGATATTTTCCCCAATTTTGATACAATTATCCATTTCGATTCTTTATAAATCTCTAAATATTTAGCTAGAGTTGTTATTTTTCCCCGATTATTGTAAAAACACATGCTAAATGTGCTTAAATTTTCCTACACATAAAAACACACTTGTGGAGAGGGTGATCTGACCTATCCATCTTAGTTTTGTGGGTAATTTAAAATCAATAAATATTTACTATTTTATCATTATTAGCAGCAATTATAGATTTTGCTTTCAACAAAATCAAAAAAAAAGATAATTAAAAGAATCATTTTGGCATCGGAAAATAGACACAAATCTTTCCGATTCCAATACCCCCAAATGTTCCGATTTCTGATTCTGATTAATTGTCCCAACACTAATATTTATATATTACAAATTCGCAATAATAAAGACAACTATATATTATAACAGGTTTATCATAAGATGTATTTCTTAAGTGTTACAATTGTTTCCTAACCATTTGGACAAGCTTAAGCATTATTTCGTTAAAAGATATTCCAGAATGGCTAATCATCAGACACAAAATATAATTGTAATATAAATAAAAATATACACAATTTCTTATTTTCTCAAATACAAGCAACGAACTCATCTCCTTTCTGCTCTTTTTATTATTAATTTTGAATTGTGGATACAACTTACTTCCATATTTCTTATTCTAATTATCTACTCATCTCCCCTCATAATACACCCGCAACTTATGTCCCCGATAGTAGCCCCCTACTTCAAAGTTGCACTTGCCTTGTTTGGGGTGAAAATTGAATTAAAAAAAAAAAAAAAATTAGATAATTGTTATTTAATTTTTGTGTTTTTATATTTATTTAATAATTTAAATCGTCATTTAATTTATTTAGTTTATTGGTTCATTTTTTTAATAATTTAATATAAAATCTCCTAAACTTTCGTATCAATATATATTTAATTAATAACATCTCAATTAGCCTTAGTTTCGTATATTTCTTTATTTAAATTTACCAATTAACATTTTGATTATTTTCTATTTTATTGTAATTTTTTAAAATCATTGTGATAGAAAGGATTAGTCAAATCGTTTTAAATTATATATAACTCCTTATCATACTAATTATGTACTAAGCATTAATATATATCCTTGATTATTAATACTGATAATCGTTGAGCTTAATTAACATATTGACTTTGGTGTAATTGGTATCTGAACATTACAGAAATTTGATAAGTAAATTTTGGTTAAAAATATATCATTTGTAAGCAATTGAAATATCACAAGTATACTTATAGCACATTCATATCATTTTATTTGATATATGTCTTACACGTGTTTCGTTGAATGGTATATCAAACAACTCATCAGAGACACATAAATTTATAAAAGAATTTTTTTTAGAAGTTTCAGTATTGATTTTTTAAAAAGTTAACAATGTATACACAACAATTTTATCCTCATGGCATCGATGGTTTTTCTGGAATGGTTTCTTCCTGGAACAATTTATAAATCCTGACTGCTGGGAAACTGCTTCTGTGGTATCAGTTGACACAAATTCTGGCGGAAGAACTGGCCCATTAAATTATCGCCCCATTAACCTCCTCCCTCTTTTCGCCAAAATATTTGAATCCATAATTAATCAAGCTCTAGTCCACTACCTCACAGCTGCTAAACTTCTGACCGACCAATAGTATGGGTTTAGGTAAGCCCATTCTACTGCAGATACCCTAACTGTAATCTCTGAACGTATATACCATGCACTGGATAAAACAGGGGAATGTAGGCAGTAGCCCTAGACTTTGAAAGGGTATGGCACGATGGTCTTCTCATGAAAATCAGATCATATGGTATCACTGACAACATCATGCTCTATAACAAACACGAGGGGAAAACGAATGAACATGTATCTAAGGCAATGGCAGAAACACTAGAGGAAGACCTCCTGTCTGTAGCGGAATGGGGACAAAAATGGATGGTCACACATTCAATGCTGCCAAGACTAAGCTTCTTTCCTTTAATAATTACAAGAAACCTTCTCTACCGATAATAGCCATGGCTAATGATACATTACCTGAAAGTACTTTGTTTAAACTCCTCGGCTTAACGTTTACAGGGAACATGAGTTAGAACAGATACATTGAGGGCATTGCCAAGGTTGCTGCAAAGAAGGTGGCCTCTCTCTCTCTCTCTCTCTATCGTGCTAGAAAGTTACTGAGAGCATCTTGTACCTCTACAAGGCCACCATTCGTCCATGTATGGAGTATTATTACCACATTTGAGCTGCTGCATTTGTGACTAGTCTCTCCCCCTTAGGCAGAGCTCAAAAGAGTCACCAACCTAATAGGTCCCGCACTGTCAGCTAAGCTTTAACCACTGTCCCATCGACAAAATGTTGCATCTGCTGCCTGTTTTACAAGTATTTTGATGATAGGTGCTCTGACGAACTACAAGCCCTTGTTCCCCCTCGACATAAATACCCCAATAAACGTGACAAGCAGAAAAATCCCACCCCTATACAGTAGTTATCCCTAGTTGTAAGAAAGCCTTCTACTCCAATAGTTTTTTCAGTAGGACTGTTAGACTTTGGAACTCCCTTCTGGGTTCCTGCTTCCCTGACTATATTACCACGCAGAAGTTCAAGTGCAATGTAAACAGACATCCTGCTGCTCAACTCCCTACATAGTATTCCTGCAAATTATGTCCCATATAGTAGCTCTATGCATCAAAGTTGCACTGTGCCTTGTTTGTGGTTAAAATGCAATAAAAATAAATAAAATAACCTACAATTTTTAACAAATATTTTTTGCTTTTATGACTTTAAAAAATTTTTTTTGTTTTTTTCTCTATTAATATTGTATGACTAACATTACGCATTTGTTATGAATAATCAATTTCAAACGTAAATACGAAAATTCAAAAATATGGCGATATATAATTAAATTCTCCTTGTGGACTCTGAATTCCCCCCCCTCCCAGAAGGGTACTAACAATTTAAATGACGAGTAAGATCTTTACTCTTATATAATTTTTAAAGATTTCTATTTCTTTCTACCAATTTTTCATCATTTTTAATCTAAGGAAAAAAGAAATCTTTTTCTTGAGGAAAAAATGTGTCTTTGATGAATTGTTTGGTAATTTTCACCATTCAATGAAACCTGTGTAAGATGCACTATATTACTAATAAAATGAGTGTGATATAAATATATCTTTGGTTTGGAATGCTTATCAAAAGCAATCTGTAAATACTAGGTAGCTTTGATGGAATAAAATACAACTAAAATCAGGATTATTAGTGGTTCTTAGCAAAGAAGAAAACTTTCCCCCAAGATAGATCTGTGTTGAATGTATGAATTAGCTGTCAATTTGCACCCCACCCCCGCACCTCCGTCCACACACGTGCTGCTTCTTCCATAAATGAAATAAAAACATTCACATTCTTACTTGAGAGAAATCACTTAGATTTTTTTTTTTTTTTTTTTTTCTGTAGACATTTGCTGTGAATGACTTCAATTCTTTTGAATTTCGATCTCTTCAAGACAGTTTAAATGATATTAAAAAAAATTTGGATGGCAATAATATCAAGTAAGTACAACCGTCGTCGTCATTTCTTTTCTGCTTCAGTTGATGCAAAAAATGATCAAAAGAGAAATATTTGATGATTGCTTCCGACCACTTTTGAAATTGGAAATTGACGAGTAGTGTTTATCCAAAACAATTCCTCATCAATTTTGTTCACTTAGTTTGGCAGAATTTTAAATTTTACTAGTTTCAACACATGGGAATCAATCATGCAGAAAATTTGCAAAGAAAGTCTTCCTCATCTGCCATACTGTCCAGACCTCTCATCTACCGACTATCACTTTTTCAAGCATCTTGGCAACTTTCTGCGTGAGAAATGCTTCAAAAACCTAAGCGATATCAAAAACGTTTTCAACAACTTCATTGCCACCGAAGCGCAAAATTTTTATGTTGCTGACATAAATAAACTTGTTTTGCGTTGGTGAAAGTGTGTTGATTCTGATGGTGCTTATTTCGATCAATTTTTGTTTGAACTGAGATATGTTCATCTGAATTTAAAAGTTAAAAACTGAAAGAACTTTCTAGTAAACTTGATATTTCAACCTGATAATGCTGTGATGTAGCCTGGTTGAACAAATAAGATTCTCGTCAGCCAAGAAAAAAGAACTCGCAATGAAAAAATCGTTTGTTAGAAAAACATAAAATTTCTTTATTTCTCGCTTTGTGTTGCGTGCTTCAGTCGGTAGACAGGAGGGGGAGCAAGAGATGGATGGATTTCAGCGACAACTCGTAGCTACTGTTGCTTTTTTGACTAACTCGCTTCTCTTCCAACTTGCTTGTTTATATTGACCTGTTCTCTTGCAGGTGTTTAACCTCAACAGCTATGAGATCAACTACTTGACCTATTCACCTTCGGCAATGTCAGTTTTGACAGGTTTACACGCATCACTCAGTACTTTAACCCGTAGACCACCTGTGTGTGTGTGTGTGTACAGTTTCAACACGCAACAATTCAAACATTTTTATTTTTAACATTTTCAAATAAAAAAAAAAATCCAGTTATATTAAATAAGTTTGATTTGATTATTTGTAATAAAAAAATTAAATAAAAATTGATAATTAAAAAAAAAATGTTGAAAGCAAATTAATACTCCCTCTCCTAAAAAGCATCCAACCTAAAATATAATGGGCAAAAGTGTTTTGATAAACGTTGCTTGTCGATTTCTGATTTCAAAACCAGAAACAGTCATCCAATGAATTGTATTTCTTTTTACTGCAAAGAGAATTAGCGCTTTGTTACAATTACAGGGTGGAACGATAAAATTGTCGCCCTAAAGAAAACAACACTAAAGCTTTGTTAATTGCGGACTGTTGTCCTCATCTTTTTTATTGTCCTCGTCTTTTTTATTGTCCTCATCTTGTTTATTGTCCTCATCTTTTTTAGGTGTTGTTTTATGATGTTTCGGCCAACTATTTCCCTGTCCTTCGTCAAAACGTGGTGAGACAACAACAACGGAAGATAGTAATTGCTGAGGATGCAGTTAGAGGATTCGAAGTTCCTATCCTGTCACGGTTACAACCTGACGAAGGCCTGAGGAATAGTTGGTCGAAACGTCGTGAAACAACAACTAAAAAAGATGAGGATAATAGTCCGCAAAAAAATAAAAAATAATACATAATACTCATCTCAATAATGATTTCCAATTAAAATAATATATATATACCATTTGGTACAGACACGACCATGGAAGATCAGATAATAAATAAACATGGATTTATAAGACCAAAAGATTCAACCTTGATCGCTCAGAGGATAGAGACATTGAATTTCTACGGTTCCAGGTGAGCATTGTCTGAAGATAGCGGTTTCAATCTTACCCAAAGCCGGCCAGAGGCTTACTTGGCTAAAACGTGATGAGACAACAACTACGGAAGGCAGTAATTGCTGCGGATGCAGTTAGGAGATTCAGAGTTCCTATCTCATCGCGATTACCACCTGACGAAAGCCAGACGTATGGTTGGCCGAAACGTCAACGTGAAACAACAACTAAAAAAGACGAGGATAATAGTCTGCAATAAGTAAATTATTAAATAATATTTGTCTCAATAATGAATTACAATTAAATAATTTATACTACAGCTTTATTTTAAAACTTTTATTGAAAAAAATCAATTCAGGTAACTTGATTATAAAGTAGAGCTAACATCTAGTCAATGTAGCTGCCTTCAGCCTCAATCACCACCTCGATACGGGTCCAGAACTGGGAGCATGCCTTTTCCACAAATGCCAGCAGGAACTTGGTGGATGGCAGCAATCAGGCTGGCTTTGGTATTGTGGGAGGTCATGTTGGTGATGTTCTCGACATATGACTAAATGAAGTTGTTCAGTCGGAGGAAGTGGGAATCAGTAAGAGAAGGGTACAAAGTCTTAACACTTTTGAAGCCAAGCCTGGGTTTCTTTGGACTTGTAAGTTGGCACAAAGTCCTGCTGTCACACCCAGGGTCTGCCAGCATCCACTTGATTGCACCAGGGATCACCACATTCTTCAACACATCCAAGTATACTTTGGTGTTGACTTTCAAACCAACTTCGAAGATATGAGGTGGCATGATGTGGCCCTCACCAAAGACCATAACCATGTCCAGAAACTTCATTGAGCTTTGCTCTCAAGTGTTGAACTGTCTAGATTTGCATTTTGAGGGTGGTGGCAATGGTCCTGTTGTTATAACTTAGATTGGTAAAGAGCATGAGTTGTACAGTGGTGCATCTCCGATCGTGTTCATTGAACATTGTCACTTTCAGACATGATAGACGGCTCCGATCGCTCTTGGGATTTGTACACCACTGGCCCGTTAGTAGATGAAATCTGGTTTTCATCAAACAGAAATGGAATTATATCGTCTTTTTTAGGACAACAATTTTATCGTTCCAACCTTTACAATAAATAAAAAATATAACATTAACCTACCATAACGTTTATGAATTTTTTTTTTTTTAAATAAAATTTTTTTTTAGTTTGTAAGAAAAATTTTCTTGTAATTATTAAAGGAAATCATAAAAATTGGTCAGTCATCCTATAACATGTATAGCAATAACATACTGAACTTTCAAGAGTCTACAACAATTTTAAATGCCTGTACAAAAAAGTCTAGAAACTTATTGAAGGCACCTCATAATTACAATGAAAAAAATTGAAATACAATAAATAAAAAATATAACATCAACCTACTATAAGTTTTATGAATTTATTTTTATTTTATTTTTTTTTTGTAAGAAAAGTTTTCTTGTAATCATTAAAGGAAATAAGCTTAGTCTTGGTTGCATTAAACATTACCATCCAGTTTCAGCCTCATTCCACTACAGACTGGAGGTTTTCCTCTCGATTTTTTGCCATTTCCTTAGATATGTATTTATTCGTTTTCCCCTTAAGTCTATTATAGAGTGTCATGTCATCAGCAAATATACCTATCTCAAAGACAATTTTACCAGGGAGGTCGTTTATGAATATCAGGAATAATAAAGGTCCGCGGATTGACCCACATTTATTTCATGTGAACATTAATACAAAAGCCCTTAAATTTATCAACACAGATTTGAAATCTGTCTCTTTGATAATTTTGCACAAGTTTGTCTATTAATTTCTTGAAATGCATTTCTCATGTAATAGGTCTTCCAACATAAGAAAGATTAGACCGTTAGTCCATTCGCACTTTTCTCAATAACCACGTCTTAGATTTAAAAAAAAAAAATTGCACGAACATTAGTCATGGTAAAAATAAATTTTTGCCAGAACAGATTTTCCGGGATAACTTTGGTTGCACCCCTAGGGGGCATTATACGGGTAAAATTGCCCCAAAGTCATTCATCCATTCATTTGTTCTCACTTTTCTCAATATATTTGTTAGTTACTTTTCTTTGTTTTAATAAATTTGTTTTAATAAATTAAACAAAACAGATATAATTTTCGTATTCCATTTATACTTACAAATCTCTTCCAATTTAACATTTTTAAAATTTTTATTTCAGTTCTTTTCAAAATAATGTTGAGATTCATATCAACCACATCCAGAGTGGCCTCAGTCAAATGGGCAACTTACACGCTTTCTCTACAACTACCACCACCGCTGCTGCAGCAAGTCCAACCCCTAGCGACTCCTGAAATATGAAAAGGCATATTCTCATCCATCATTGACCCATTCTGGCTACTGCCGTCCTAACTGTGCTAAGATTCGATGGCACATTTTGGTCGATCCCTGTATGTCGCCCAAAAAGGCTGATATGTGCACCCGTTTATGCACGAGTTGGCATTGGATAAGAGAACAGTTTACAATAAAAAAATATGTTCTCTTAGGTATCGTATTTATTGCTTATAAGCCGTGCGCTTGGATCTTCTTTTCATTCATCCATTTTCTGCGTTTTTAAATTTGTCTTCAGTTTTTCCTATCCAAACTTTAAATATTTATTCATTAAATAAAGAAAAATTGGGTTTTGTCCAGAATTCTCTCATATATTAAAAAAAAACAAAGAAAATCTGTATGATGTATGTACCCTTGACAAAACAAAAATATATTCCAAAAATTATTTTAATCGATCAAGTAGTTGTATAATAAATAAAATATAAATAATGAAATCAACTTTTACTCATGTGTCTCCATTTTGAATACAATCTCAAGAAATAAAGAGAGATAATTCAAAGATAATTCAAACTTGCAAGATTTATGTTGTAATGCCTTCAAATTATCATTAATTGCTTAATAATGATTTTCTTTATAAAAATAAAACTATTTGATCAATGTACATGAATTTTGGAATATGTTATTTTTTTCATCACGGGAATGTACACCCTACAGATTTTTCTTTATTTTTGTTTTTTAATACAAAGGTAATTCTGGACAAGAACCAAAATTTTTAATCACTTATTTCTATTTATTAGGAAAGATTGGATTAAATATCCAACAGTTTATGGAAAAATCTGAATAGAAAAACATGTTATTATTAGGTGTACTTTAATGGTGTGACCAACATTTTTTGGGATGTTACATCAACTTCTAAATAGTTCTGAATTAGGTAGTTAATAGATTTAAAATGAAGATATCTTTTTATAAACATTTGGAAGTGATGTCTACCTTTTTTTTTCTTGTCTTTTTAAAATTTAACATCGGAATTGTTTAACTTGTTTGCTCAGCTTTAGTTTGTGTTTTCATTTTGAGTGATCTCACTTGTCGACATGTTTGGTGTCATCCATCCAATGATACACAAAAAAAGAAAAGAAAAAAAAATGACATTCTAATATGCTTTGTCTTCATCAATTTGAAGGGTTTTTTTTACTCTTTTTTCCTTCTTTTATGTCTTTTTTTTTCTTGTCCTTTTTTTCTTGTCCTCTCTTCTTTACCTTTCTTTCTTTATACTTTTCTCTACCTTTTTCTCTTCTTTCACCTCTTTTTTCTTTCTTCATTCTTCTTCCTTTTTCTTTCTCCTTTCCTTCTGTTTTGACATCTCTCTCTCTCTCTCTCTCTCTCTCTCTCTCTCTCTCTCTCTCTCCTCTCAGTCTCATCTTTTAATTTTTTTGCGATATGTTTATCATTGAATTCTGTTTTATTTATCTTCATTTTTTATCTCCATTGTTTTTTATACTCTTTTTGCAATCTCTCTTTTTCTCAACTCCTACATTTCTCTCTTTGAATTCTCGTATTTTACTTCACTTTTATTTGTGGGAATTTTGTAAAAGGCTGTGATGTGTAAAACAGATGATCTTTTCCATAAAAAGGAAAGAACACCATTATAAATTTTCCATTCTGAAAATTTTCAGGTGCTACCATTCTCATATTCAGACCATCACTATCACTATCATCATCATCTTCACATTGACAAAAAAAAATCTTAAAAAATTTATCATTGTTTATTTTGTACTCACTTGGATAAAGATGGAAGTAACACAATTATTATCAGCGTTGATTGGAATTGCAAAACCAGGTTACTAGTTCATTTAGAATTATTGCTTTCACTTTTTATACGTAATACCATTGGGGGGGAAAAAAAAGATAAGAATCATCCCTTTTCTCTCGCTATACAGTAACTGCAATTATTTTTTTATGGAAATCGCTCCAGACAAGATGTGAAGCCATCTGATGCAGGAAGCTAACAAGAACAAAAACTGATGATCACAAATGCAGGATAAACCTATTCATCTTAGTCTCGATAGGTAGGAGGAAAAGTAAACCTAAAAATTTTATAAACCTCATCCATAAGTGAACTCTGATCAACTTTGAGATTAGCAGCATATTTTTTTAACTGGCCCTAAGGTGAAAAGCAACATGAGAACAAAGATTGTCACCATCAGCATAAATGTTAATTTTTTTTTTATAATATTCTCTGGAAAATCACTTTTATCGAGAAGAAACGGAGTTGGGCCTAGAATAGAACGCTATGCAACACAAGCATTGACATGAAAAGAGAATGGAGAGGTATTATTTAGAGTTACTCGCAAGCTTTGCTCAGGATATCTAATAATGTCAAGAACTTTACCATCGATACCATAACCCTCAAGTTTATGTTGACAATGGCACTACTTTCTCGTAAATTATTCATAAACCAACAGATCCGCGTTTGATGAAAGTCATTTTGAACGGCACTAAAGAGATCCAGATTTTAAGAAAATGAACTTGCTGTTAACACACTTTTCAAAAACTTAGCTAATAACAGAGAGGAGACTGAGAAGACGATATTTAGTTGGGCCATGATAAGTACTGGGTGTTACTATTAAATATCCAGCAATATTATAATAGCATACTTCTTTGATGACGGGTTGATATTGGTTGTTTCTCTCTCCATTGTGATCCGTGATGTTTACAACATTTGTTCCAAATGTTGTAAACATCACGGAAGAACAATTTAATCTTTTTTTGGATCATTCTCTTCTCACACTCGTCTCCTTTTTACATTTCGGCCAATGTAACCATCAACCTTCTTCAGGTGCATCTTTTTGAACTTGGGGAAAATCCTTTATTTAATTTACAAGGGTAAATTGTTTTTGTTCCATCAGCCATGACTGTATAGAACTACTAAGGAATTTTTTTTTTTTTTTTTTTTTTTTTTTTTACATACTGAAAATTTTTTTTTTAACCCCCCCCCCCTCTTCCAAATAGGTTTTCTGAAGACAGACATACCACGATATACCATTCTGGTTTGGCACATTGTGTTGATAAATACTTTCTAATTAAAATTTACTGAAATCTTTCAACATTATCATTCTTTTTAGCTTGTCTTGTATCTAATAGAGTTTTGCGATGAGATTACATTGTAATGAACTTCAAACATAACTCGTTGCAGTCTTCAATATATTTATCTGCTGATGATTCAAAAAAGTTTTGAATCTGTATTTTTATAAAGTAGAATTTTGTTTTTTAATGTTTCAGCAAAATAATATTAGCAATGTTATTCACTTTTTGAGAAGATATTTTTCTTTAGATACATCAAAGTTTCGTTATTTTTAATTTATTTGTACAAAAAATCTTACGCTAAAGAAACTGATTTTGTTTCCTAACAAAACCTACAGATTGTAGGTTGTTTTTGAAACACAGTATTCATGTTGATGTTTTACAGTTTAAAAAAAAAATGGCATCCATTTTCCCTGAACGTGTGATGATTTTGAATCCATACTTTTGCTTTAAAAGTTGTAAATTGGCAATCGTGAAACGTGTCTCATGGCATTGTAATAAAACTTTGTAAAACATGTTTCATCAAGTTATTACAATTAAACCAACACTTGTATAGAATTCTTTTTATATTAAAAAATAATAAAAAATTCTATGATGTGCATACCCATGACAGAAAGAAAATATTTTCCAAAAATCATGTAAATTGATCAAATAGTTTTAGTTTTAGATAAGCAAACTAAGTTTTATGGCTAATCAAGTAGTGACTGCCTCGCAATGCAATTTTAAGGAGAATCCAAGAAAAGTGGAATATCTCAACAGTTTAAACTTGAGAGAATTTTATTGTGAAAAGCCTATGAATTCCCATTAATCGCTTAAACGTTATTTTATTTACATGATTTTTTTAATACAATGTTATCTTTCCATCACAGCTGCGTACATCATACAGATTTTTGTTTATGAATAAAGGAGAGATTCTGGATAAGTATCATAAAACATGTTTTATCAAGTTATAACAATACAACCTGGTGAAGCATATCTCATGATGGCATACCAATATAACCTGGTGAAATATACCTTCATAAATTCAGTCTCCATTAAACATTAACTCTTGTGGCTTTATAAAATGTTTATAAAAATATGATCACTAATTTATTTGAGATATAATTTTTTTTTTAATTTGCTAATTCTCATTAATTAGTTTGTAGATTTCTTTTAATAGATTGCTACATTTATTCAAATTTCTTTTCGTAAGTTCTTTTTGGTGTATTTAAATATTTATGTGAATTTTTAATCAGTTAATTCTTGTATGTTGAATTGTAATAATTGATTTTTAAACTTTTGATAGCATGTTTAATTGTTTAAATGTGTAAGATGTTGGTAATTGTATTTAAATTGTGATACGAAATGGTTTTTAAATCTTTTGTATTAAATGTCACTAATTTATATTAAATTATCTAAAATGTAAAATTATTGAACCTTTTTTTTTTTTTTTTTTTTAAGAATATAAGTTTTAAAAATTAATGGCTTTTTTTTTGTTTTTTGTTTGTTTGTTTAAGAAAACAATGAAGCAAAATAAGAAGAAAAAATTGCATAAAACTGAAAATGGAAAATAAAAATTGAAATTTTTACCATCAAATTTCTTTTGGTGTTGCCTTTCAAATTCAATAGATAACACAAGTTAATATGATTGTATTTTTCATGATCAACTTTGAATATTTATCCTTACTAGCAGGACCTGTGGAAATTCCACAGCAACATCTTTCTTTTTTTTTTTTTTTTTTTTTTTTTTTTTTTACATGGAAGTCACCACTTATTAAGGCCTGGAGGCCACTCGGGGACAAGAGTTATTGCGTGTACAGTAATCAATGGGGCAATATCATAGTAATCGTTAGTAATGGAGATCTGATAAAGTATCTTACTTAAGTGTGCGGTTCATCAGGAATTTGTTTATGTTGGACTTGAAGACATCCAAGTTGTAGTCAGGTGGGAAACAGGTAAACGGAACAGAGTTCCACAGGCGTGCACTTCTAAGAAAGAAGCTTTGTTCATGGAATCTACATTTTGATTTAAGCACAGATAAAGAGTGGAGAAAATTATTGACAGTGGTTTCAGCTAGACGGGTGTTTATCGTGAAAGATTGGCAAGGGGGGACCAGAGATTGGATCTCAGACGAGCACTTGCCATGGAAATAACGATAAAACAATGACAGGCTCGCAACATCTCTTCTGTGGGAGAGAGGTTGCAGTGAAGAGAAAAGGGCATCCCCCACTAAACTACGAAGTCTATTTTGTACTCTGTCAAAGCAGGATAGGCTGTTTTTAGCAGCTCCTGCCCAGATATATGTAATACATTGCTACTGGGCATTCTATGGACGTTCAGTGTGAATGGAGACCCCACAATATTTTAGAGCCCTTTTGTTAAAACAGTAAAATTATCTAAGTAATCTGGTTAATGTAGTGTCAGAATACATCTGGTTATTACAGTTTCTCTCCAATATCCTTATAGGATTCTGTGAAATATTTTCATTGTATGGATGCCCAATGCAAACGGAAACCCCACGATATCATTATGCCATCTTTAGACAGAACAGGTACTACACTTGGATCCTAGCCAGAACATCAAAAAGGTATATTTTAGTTTCACATATGGCCAAAAGTCGACATCATTTTTTTTTTTTTTTTTAATTTTATTTATTTATTTATTTTTTTTTTTACATTGTATCTTCAGTGATCAGGAGATCCTATTTATTAAAAAGTAGAATAGAAAGTGATAACATGGAAGCCTTCGTCCAGTCTCAAAAGACAATGGATACCTTGTAAGAGTAGCTGCATGTGAGATTGTGAGGCAAGGCTTGCGCGATTTCCAACCATACCTCACCTGAATCGGCACTGCTTGAATGAAGTGGCAAGAAGTCCAGGACGACCGGAAACAGTGCCGAGATAAGCAGAAAGCTCATACAGCAGCTGAGATTCCCAAATGGTCACTCATTTTAGTAATGACCAGGCTCAAAGTTGCTTAACTTCGATGATCTAACGGAAACCAGTGCGTCAATGCAATTATTCTGTATAGGTGATAACTAGGGCTGTGACAAGAGAATATTCTTTTCATTATTTTGACTCTCGAGTATATATCAGTTAAAATCTTATATGTTTTTATATAGAGTGATGTGGTTCTCGATTAACTGTGTCTGTGTGTCAGATATATACTCGAGAGTCAAGCCAATAAAAGAATATTGTCTTGTCATAGCACTAGTAATAACATACTACGAACATTAAATTAGAGTCTCTATACACAAATTTAATGTTTGTAGTATGTTATCACCTTCTATTGCTTTAATAAATAAGATCTGATCGAATAATTAATTATCTAGAAACCGTGACAAACGTACGTAATACTTTAAAGGTACTACAATATTAATATATAGATAATTAAATCATTTAAAAAAAAAAAGGCAGGAAAGCGTGTAATGCAATTTAATGGCTTTCAATTCTTATTTCTTACCTCCAGGGGGGGGGGGTACTGTCAATCTACAAATTATAAGAAACAAAAGGCTAAAATATGAAATAACTTTCTATTTTTATTAAATTTTTTTTTGCAAAAATTTAATATTATTTCAGTCGAATTGTTTTAACAACTAATTTTGAAATTCAGTTTGTTTTTTTTTTGTTTTTGTTTTTTTTTTTTTCAAAATTTGATTTATTGAAATAATGTTCTAGAATGGATAAATTATTCTCAATCGAACAATTGTTCTTGTATAGTTTATTTTATCGATTTTTAATCAATATTCAATATTTTGCCTGTATTTTTTTTTTTCTGTTTGTGTTTTTTGACAATCTGAAAAAAAATGTTTGAACAAATTTTCGTTTTTTTTTTTTTTTTGACTTTTCTCAATTTTCTGATCTGTTATGTTTAAAAAAATCTGAATTGGATTAGACAAAAATTAGGAATATTTTCTTTATCATATCCCAACATACAAGATGCACCGTCACCCTTCTGACATGGTGGGAAAATGACACAAGTTTAGAGTTTGGTTAAACTTGCATGACACACGCGGAGGAGGGAGGTTTAAAATATAAGAAGCGCACATTTTAAGTTAAGTTGTCAAATTAAAGATAAGCCTCCACCCCACACACACACCCTTTTTTTTTTTTTTTCACAGGACGAATTTTCCAATTATTCTTTTGCTAGAAAATGGTGCATGTTCTCCAAAAAAATAGATCGAAAGTCGACAAAATTAAAAACCAATGTTATTGACTTAAATTTTGTCATAAAACATAAAAACGTATTTTGACAATTTCACCATCGATTGATCGACTATTATTTTTGTAAAGTCACTTAAACAAGGGAAATAACTCATAGTTTGAAATTTTCTTTATTATTTAAGTAAAACTTTTTTTGGAAACTATTTTTATTAATAATTTTCTGCTTTATCATTTTTCATAATTTTTGGATATTTTACTAATTTCAACATTACAGTTAAGTAGATAAGCATTAGTTTTAATTGAAATTGATAAATTTTCTTATGTTTTAATATCCCCCCATCCCGATTTTTTTTATTTTATTTTATTTTTTTTTTTTTTTATGGAAACTCCAAAATGATAAAGTAGTTATTTAAAAAAATTTTATTGAATTTTTTTTGTGTTTCATTTCATCCTAAACTAGGTGTAAGGGCTACTGTCAACTAGAAACCAGATTTTTAGGGGCATTCTAAGTGGGGAGTTGTGCAACGAGATATTTGTTCACATTACATTTAAATTTCTGCATGTTGGAACAGTCAGGGAGCAAGTAAAGAATTCCAAAGACAAGCAGTTTGAGCAAATGAGATGCAATTTAGAATAGAAAACCTTTTCAGCATCTGCGGACCTGTACAATAAAAGGTGTAATTTTGCTGCCTTTCATTGAGGGGGCACAAGTGCAGAAAGTGCATCTTCACATCTTTTCATCCCGCTCTTCAAACGAGAAGGGAAAAGACTGTTTTATTAAACATTAGTAATATTAACAAAGTCAACATTTTTAAAGCTGCACAAAAATTAAAACTTGTAAGTTTATATTTATTTTTTAAATTATAACTAATTTTTATTTAATTTGATTACCTGTTTATTAATAAACTCTTTTCATAAATAAATTGGATCCGAAGAAGAAAAAAAACGAACAAAAAAAAAAAACGCTTTCTAAATAAAAGAAATGAAATCGCACACAAGAAAAACCCTTTTTTTTTTTAATTGTCTTTCATGAATTCCTTTAAATCAAAGTGAGATTTTATGGATCAAATACATCCTGAGGCACCCTGGATTGAGCAACAACCAAAGGACATTTTTTTTTTTTGTCCAGCATACCAACTTCTCTATTAAAAAACAGAAGTAAAGAAAATTCTGTATAATGTATATAACTTATGATAAAAAGAAAATATCATCTTCCAAAAACCATGTAAATTGATCAAGTAGTTTTATTTTTAGGAAGAAAATTATTTTTAAGCAAATTTGAGTTTTACGAATGTCCCCCTCTCTCCTTCGTCTCCCCCATGTTAAAAGTAGCTTTCTAAAATTTTGATTTGGAGTTATTTCCCTTGTTCTTTTGGACTGTTTCCAAGATGGTATTGCTCATAGTCTACCATAAAATTTTATTTTCTTATTCGAATTTACATGATAATTAACTTACATGATTTTTTGTTTACGATATTTTCTTTCCATCATGGATACATACATCATACAAGTTTTTCTTTATTTCTTCTTTTTTTTTTTTTTTTTTATAAGGACAATTCTTGACAAGCTCCCGTTTTTTGCTATCAAACTGCTTTTTAATTTCTGATTGAATTCTGAACAAAGCAATGCAGCTTATGTGTGCATCTGTAACTTTACCTTTGCAGATTTTTTTTTTTATTTAAGTAAAAAATGGGGAAGGGGTATTTACAAAGTTGAACTAATAGCCACTGTTTCATTTCTTTAGACATTTTGCTTTAAAAAAAACGTTTCAATATTTAATATTTTTGTCATGTGACAAGTATCATGAGATTGAATTATAATTTAATATTTAAAAACATTGTCACAAAGTTTAATGTTTAACAAAAAGTATATTTCAATATTTAAAAACATTGTCACAAAGTTTAATGTTTAACAAAAAGTATATTTCAATATTTAAAAATTATTGGGTTATTTATAAAAATTATTTGGTGCTTGATAAAATACTCAACAGATGGAGTTTTTAAATTTGTCTTTGTAAGCAAAAATAATATTAATTGTCATGTCAAAAATATTACTTAATTGTCATGTCAAAAATATTACTTAATTGTCATGTCAAAAATGATATTAATTGTCATGTCAAAAATATTAATTATGTCAAAAATAATATTGTCATGTCAAAAATAATATTGTCATGTCATAAATAGTAATATATCCAAATATTATGAAAATTTAGTAAGTAGGTTATTTATAGTTGAAAGTGATTTTTGCAAAAACTGGGGGAAATTGCATTTTTCGTAGATGTGTTAATATCAATGGTAAAATTTCCAGTATAAAAGACATAACTCAGAGGGTAAAATGTTGGCCACCTTTAAGTGGCAACCAACATTTTTAGCCCATAACAATAAACTTTTATTAAAAACACAATATCAGTTTTTCTACTCAATAAATTTTCATAATAGTTGGATATATTACTATTCTCAACACAACAATTTAGTAAGTAATATTATTTTTGCTTACAAAAACAAATTTAAAACTTGATCTGTTGACTATCTTAACTAGCATTAACTTTTTTTCTAATACTGGATTTTTCATTATAAAAGTCATTAATTTCTGATAAATGATAAAAACTGTTAAAAGTGAAAATCTTAATGTTAAAGACAAAATGTGTCATTTTGGTTGTAACATATTCTTGGGTGCCTCAAATTGATTCGATTTTATTTATTTTGTCATCTTAATTATTTTTTTATGGCCTTCAAAAAAGAAAAAAAGGCCGGCTATTATTTCTACGTTTTTCATAAATGTATCTTTGTGTGAAAAGAGTTAAATAAATTTTTAATCAGATTATGAATTTTCTTTTTTTGTTTTTAATTTTTAAATGATTACTGCGTTGATCCGAATGTTGGATGTCAGGTTAGGAGAAATTCCTGGTGAGTTAGGCAACAAACAGCTGATTCCAAAAATTAGTAACCCATCAGGAGATAACATCCTGCTTCAATTTTAGGATATGTAACTGTGTCAGAAGACAATGTCCAAAATCTATTTCAGGATAAATGACAAGCATTGAAATTTCTTCTTTATAAAAAAATTAGATGTACGTGGCGTTGCCCGGTATTAAATGTAACGTTACATTCTTTGTAAAAAAAATGATGTTTAAAAAAAAACAAAGAAACTGAGTATTGTTTTTTCTAAACAGTTCATTTCTTGTAAGTAAAAAAAAATACTTGCGCTGAGATTGAAACTAAAACCTAAAGACAGTAAGTCAAGTATGCTAACCATTAGCCCAATTGAACACAATCTCCAAAGATGTGTTCAAACCTTATTTTTAACATATGAACAATCAGCGCATGTTCAGTCATGAAATAGTTAGCGAACAGATAAAATTCCGACAGCCTCCACGTACCAATTTTCTAATTTTGACCCCTTAGCAGCACTTTTTCCAGATAAAAATGAATTAAAAAGGTCTAAATACCCTGTATACCAAATTTCAAGTCTGTAGATCAAAAATTTGTTGAGTATATAGGTTGAGAAGTGTCATCACACACACATTCTTCCTTTTATAGATATAAAGATAACTAGATTATACCTACCTTATGTTGGTTGGGATGCAGTAAAATCAAAAACTCGTTTGCCTACCACAACTGAAAAGAATTTCCCTTTTTTCCTCAAACATTGAATGGAATTTCTATGAACAGGATTTCTTTTCAAATAAATTTTTCATTCGTTGAACTGCTTCCCTGTAGACTACAACATGAACCATGATAAAACAAATACTGTTGGACATTTTAAAACCGAAACTTGGTGGACAAGTCAAGAATAGATTGAAGTTTTTTTGATTGTGAATTTTATTGACATTTGGGGGGGGGGGGCTGTACATGTATGACCTGCAGGTCATTTAGTCAAAAAATGAATATGAATCATATGGTAGACGGACACACTTTTGGCCCTCATGAGTTGAATGTAACAACAAATTCTTTCACAATATAATGTTTATTCTATGAAAATTCCTACAAAATGCATTTTTGATTTATGAACATTTGTTTATGAAAATATTCTGGTTTCTTCATCTCTCCTGAATAATAACCCAGTTTTATTATAGGAGAATGCATTCATCAACCTTGTAACTTTTGTCCTTTTTTAATTATACATCCATTGTGCCATTCTTATATTATAGTTCTCTTCATGCAACACATATCCTCAACTCTCAATGGTCAGATGGCATTTCCATACATCATCACACTATACACATACCTGATAACAACTCTTCCTTTGCTTGAAGTCTTCCATAAAAAAAAAAAACAAGCTTGGATTTTCATGAAAATACTCATAGGGTTCCTGACAAGAATTCGTCCAACAAATAAATAAGCAGTGAGGTAAAGTCTTGAACAAAATTAGGAACGCAGAATTTTTTTTTTGGGGGGGGGGGGTGAAGGCAATCATTTTGAAATGGATTTGAAGTAGTTTAGACAGAGCAACAAACAAAAGGACAGATTTTGTCTCAAGACCAATTTTTTCTTTCCTTTGTGGTTTTATTGCTTACTAGCGGAGCTGCCCGGCCTTTCGTGTAACATAATTTCTTTCATCCTCCATTCCAAAAACGTTTTGTAAATAAAACTTTTTTTATAATAAAAAAAATGTACATATAAGAAAATTTGCCAGTTTCTATTCATAAAACATTTTTAGTGAAGAAAAAATTTTTTATTTTTTATTTTGTGTGTTTAGCCTCTTGTTCATGATTCAACAAAAAATGTGTTATAACAAAAAAATGTGTTATAACAAAAAATGTGTTATAACAAAAAATGTTTTATAACAAAAAATGTTTTATAACAAAAAATGTGTTATAACAAAAAATGTTATAACAAAAAAATGTGTTATAACAAAAAATGTGTTATAACAAAAATGTTTTATAACAAAAAATGTGTTATAACAAAAAATGTGTTATAACAAAAAATGTGTTATAACAAAAAATGTTATAACAAAAAATGTGTTATAACAAAAAAATGTTATAACAAAAAATGTTATAAAAAAAATGTTATAACAAAAAATGTGTTATAACAAAAAATGTTATAACAAAAAATGTTATAACAAAAAATTTTATAACAAAAAATTTTATAACAAAAAATGTTATAACAAAAAATGTGTTATAACAAAAAATGTTATAACAAAAAATGTTATAACAAAAAATGTTATAACAAAGAATGTTATAACAAAAAATGTGTTATAACAAAAAATGTTATAACAAAAAATGTGTTATAACAAAAAATGTTGTAACAAAAAATGTTATAACAAAAAATGTTATAACAAAAAATGTTATAACAAAAAATGTGTTATAACAACAAATGTTATAACAACAAATGTTATAACAACAAATGTTATAACAAAAAATGTGTTATAACAAAAAATGTTATAACAAAAAATGTGTTATAACAAAAAATGTTATAACAAAAAATGTGTTATAACAAAAAATGTGTTATAACAAAAAATGTTATAACAAAAAATGTTATAACAAAAAATGTGTTATAACAAAAAAATGTTATAACAAAAAAATGTGTTATAACAAAAAATGTTATAACAAAAAATGTGTTATAACAAAAAATGTGTTATAACAAAAAATGTTATAACAACAAATGTTATAACAACAAATGTTATAACAAAAAATGTGTTATAACAAAAATGTTATAACAAAAAATGTGTTATAACAAAAAATGTTATAACAAAAAATGTGTTATAACAAAAAATGTGTTATAACAAAAAATGTTATAACAAAAAATGTTATAACAAAAAAATGTTATAACAAAAAATGTTATAACAAAAAATGTGTTATAACAAAATGTGTTATAACAAAAAAAGTGTTATAACAAAAAAAGTGTTATAACAAAAAATGTTATAACAAAAAAAGTGTTATAACAAAAAATGTTATAACAAAAAACGGTATCGTTTTGATAGTTGCCTTTCTACAATGCTCCAAATCAATTTTAATAAATAAGTTCAAAGGGTCATCACAACAAATTTGATTATCCGCAATCGGATGTGAAAGTTTTAATATTTTCCCGCTGTTGATCCGTTTAGATAGAGAATGTGAAAGGATCTTTTTTACTTGAAAAATTCTTGGAATCTGATCTTTTGAACGAAAGACTAGACATAGATTTTGTTAAGAAATCGTTTTCCATGGCCGTCTCTGCTGTCTTGGTGCCATTCGTTTGTATCGGGTCACCACTCCATTTACATTTCACGTACAATTCCAAAAAGGTTTGCCTGAAAAACGATGGGAGATTCATAAATGTTTCGTTTGCAAATAAATATGAATAACAATCCTTGGACCACGATTATTCCTGATATTCAAAAAAGGCCTCCCTGATAATATTGTGTCCGAGATGGGTATATTTGCTGATGATACAATGCTCTATAACATGCATGAGGGAAGAACAGATGTACACAAATCTAGAAAATTACCTCCAGACAATAGTGGAATGGGTCTGTAAATGGATGGTAGCATTTAATACTAGTAAAACTAAGTTGCTCTCCTTTAACAATTACAAGACACCTCTTCAACCACTGATATGCATGACAAATACAATCCTACATGAGAATTCTACCCTCAAACTCCTCAGCTTAACATTCACAGGAAATATGAACTGGAACTGAGGACATTACAAATGCTGCTGCAAAGAAGGTGGGTTCCCTCTATCGAGCTAGAAAACTACTCACACCAGAGAGTATCCTGTACCTTTACAAAGCCACCATTTGCCAATGTATAAAGTATTGTTGCCACATCTTGTCTGGTGCATCTACTTCTAGCCTCTTTTTCTCGGATAGGTTCTAAAAAAGAGTTTCCAATCTAATAGATCCCACTTTGTCAACTAAGCCCTAACCCCTGTCCCATCACCCCAATTTTGCATCTTTGTGCCAGTTTTACAAATATTTTAATGAAATGTGCTCTGATGAACTTGTTGCACTTGTGCCCCCTCAACAGTTGCATCTCTGTGCCTGCTTTACAAGTAGTTTAATAAAATGTGATCTGATGAACTTGTTGCACTTGTGCACGTTAACATACATATCCTCGACAAACCTGCTTAGCAACAAAATCTCACCCCTTCATTGTTGAGATCCCTAAATGCCAGAAAGATTTCTACTCTAATAGTTTCTTCCTTCGAACAACTAGACTTTGGAATTCCCTTTCTGCTACCTGCTTCCTTGACTGTACTGATATGCAGAAGTTTAAATATAATGTAAACCAACATCTTGTCATCTAGGCATGATCCCAAATAGTAGCCCCTTAGATCCGAGTGGCGAGATGCCTTGTTAGGGGGAAATATGAGTAAAAAAAACAAAATAAATATAAAAAAAAAAAAAAACAGGGTTGGAATTTTGTCCTAAATTACATCATTGAAACTAGACCAAAAATATACATTTTCTTTAAATCATATTCTATGGGTGCAGGGGCGGGGTCTAGCAAATCTGCACTCAAATTGTGCAAAATGCAAATTTTATTCAATTTTATAAAATTATGAAAAGTTGTGCAAAATCTAATTTTTATACAATGTCATAAAATTGTACAATTTCATAAAATTGTGAAAAATTTTTTTGCAATTTTTTTGCAATTCTATAAAATTGTGCAATTTTTTTGCAATTCTATAAAATTGTGTAATTTTTTTGCAATTCTATAAAATTGTGTAATTTTTTTGCAATTCTATAAAATTGTGCAATTTTTTTGCAATTCTATAAAATTGTGCAATTTTTTTGCAATTCTATAAAATTGTGCAATTTTTTTGCAATTCTATAAAATTGTGCAATTTTTTTGCAATTCTATAAAATTGTGCAATTTTTTTGCAATTCTATAAAATTGTGCAATTTTTTTGCAATTCTATAAAATTGTGCAATTTTTTTGCAATTCTATAAAATTGTGTAAAAAGCAATTTTTATTCAATTTTATAAAAGCTTTTTTTTTTTTTTTTTTTTTTTTTTTTTTTTCCTGCTTGACAGAAAATGAAAATGAAAGTATTCACCCTTTTGGTAAAAGAGGCGGGAGACTTGTTTTCTGGGTATTGCTGTAAGATGCAAACTTGTTCTCCTTTGAAATATTCGGATGTGCGAGGGTCCACTCTTTCTTCTTTGAAACTTGTTCACATAACGGACACACAATTTCTTTGTTGACTAAAACAGAAATGCAGAAAGGAGGAACAAAATTTTGAAGAAGACAAAATAAAGTGCAAATGCCAAAATATGGTACTTGCTCTCATCATTCGTTTGACATGCTGACATGTTTAACAATTCTAAGAAATTGACTTACAAATTAACTTATCTCTGGCCAGGTCTTTATTTATCCCTCTTTCTCTCAAGTCCATTCTTATGACTTCCTTTCCTTTTCCCTCGTCAAATAAATCCATCGACTCACCCAAGAATTCTCATCTATTCGTTCAACATGGCCAAACATTTGAAGTCTTCACAAATCTTTCTATACTGACCAGATTATGTTAAATATCAATCGTATCATTCTCATATAATTTCTCTTCATGCAACGCATGTCCTCAATACTCACTAACCAATTTTCATTTTCATACATCACACTGCAATTCCATTAGTGTTTATTCTCTGATGCCAAAAACGATTCCTTTAATTATATTTTTTATTTATTTTATCTGAAACAAAATCTTCCACTGCTGGTAGTAATAATAAAACAATAAAGATTTATTGATTTGAAACGACCAATAAAATAAAAACAACCAATAAAACTAAAATCTACAACCCCCCCCACACACACACACAAGTGTGTTTTTACGTTTAAGAAAATATTTGCCCATTTAACATGTGTTTTACAGTAGTCTGGAAAAAAAAAACAACTTTATAGTTAAATCTATCTATATATCTATAAAAGTGAACGTGTCTGTCTGTCTGTCTGTCTGTCTGTCTGTGTACATTTCCCTACAGAATAACTCTGTCAATTTTCAGTCTACAGACTCGAAATTTGATAGACAGGGTATTGAGATTTAGGAAAATCTTTGTAATCGGTTTTCGGCCAGAAATTTGACTGTTAAGAGGTCAAAGTTCAACGATTTGACCTTTGAGAACCCTAGAAAACTCCTCCGCCAATTTTGGGTCTAAAACCTTGAAGTTTTAGATATAGGTTCCTCGGACATGGATCTAACTTAATAACTTGATTTGACCCCAAAACAATAGATGTTAAGGGGTTATAAGAGGGGTCAAAGTTAAAAAAAATTGACCGCTTTTTTTTTTTTTTTTTTTTTTTTGCTCAACATACACCTCCTAACATCCGGGGTGAACTGCTAATCTATATATAAAATTGAAAATGTCTGTGTGTGTGTCTGTCTGTGTACACTTTCCTACCAAATAACTCTGTCAATTTTCGGTCTACAGACTCGAGATTTGACATAAGGGGTATTGAGATTTGGGAAAATCTTTTTAATTAGCTTTTGGACATAAATTTGGCTGATAAGGGGTCAAAGCTCAACGATTTGACTTTTGAGAACTCTAGCAAACTCCTCTGTCAATTTTGGGTCTAAACACTTGAAATTTTAGATATAGGTTACTTGGACATGGATCTAACTTTATAATTTGATTTGAGCCCAAACAATAAATGTTAAGGGGTCAAAGTTTTAAAAAAATTGACCTCTGCTGTGTCTACCAAATTGCTCAGTCTATTTTTTGGTCTAAACATTTGAAATTTTACATAAAGTGTATTTAAGCTTTTTAATCGTTTTTTTTTTTTTTTGCTGAAAATTTGGTTTCCAAGGAGTCAAAGTTCAAAAGATTTTAGCTTTGCGGTCTCTAGCAAACTATTCAGCCAATTTTGTGGTTTAAACATTTGAAATTTTACATAAAGGGTATTCAAACATACAGCAAGCTTTTTAATCAATTTTTGGGCAAGAATTTTGCTGGCAAGAGGTCAAAATTTACAGAGTTAATCTTTGCAGACTCTACCAAACTCCTCCACCAATTATGAGTCTAAACACTTGAAATTTTAGATGTAGGTTACTTGGACATGGGTCAAACATTTTAATTTGATTTGAGCCTAAGAAATAAATTTTAAGGGATGAAAATTGGGGTCAAAGTTAAAACAAATTTGACGTCTACAGTCTCTACCAACTTTTCTCTATAGTAGTTAAGGAAGCCTATTAGATAGAAAGGCATTACTGTACATATTCATACTTTTTTTATATATACATATAAACATAAAGTTATGAACAGTACGTAGGGCTCGAGCAAAGCCGGGCAGAACTGCTAGCATTTAAATATTTAGAGATTTATGATGAATTGGAATCAGTAATTGTATCAGAATCCAATTTCTACTGTACACTCTTTAACTCTTATCCTTGAGTGGCCTCTTGGCCTTGATAATGAGTTGATACCTATGAAAAAAAAAAAAAAAGAAAAAGTCCAATGTGAACAAGTTCTAATTGAACCGTCCTCCTAAGTAATCCAAGTTACAAAATTCCCACTGTTTACTATGCTAAAATCACAATGACTAATGTATACCTATTAACCCTTATCCTCGAGTGGCCTCTGGGCCTTGATAAGTGGTGACACCCTTGTAAAAAAAAAAAAAAATCTTAAAAATATTGGAATCGACCCATCACTAATATCTATGTTTGATAGATTCACCATCCAAATCTATTTTCTCCGCATCTTAATTCTCATCCATCTCCATTGTCTTTCACTTCTTTCACACAAATTGGTTCTCATCGCCCTATCAATAATTCCACTGCATTTTTTGTTGGTTGTTTTTGTTTTACGGCATATCAACCCTTTTCAGGTTATTTAATGCCGAATCCAGTGATTTTGAAGAACAATTATTTTTAATAGAATATATTTTTTTTACAAGTCGGTTTCTATTTAACCCATAGTTGGGACCCTAACAGCCTAACAGATACTACCACTCCGTGTCAGAGTGGACCTGGGAGCAATGGCAATTAAAGGGTGACTCCACACTCCCCAAAGCCCACAAGCTGGGGCCTCACCATCGGATATAGTTGAAGGTCATATCCAGAACCGCATTTTTGTGTACATAATGATTACTAATATGACAACAAATTCAGTTGTGTTTAACTTTTTTACCACAAAATATCTATCATGTATTTCTCTTGCAATTGTAATATAGATGAAAACAATGTTGATGCAACGACACTTTGTGGTTTGAGATTTTGAATATCTTTGGCTTGTAAACTCCGTGCTGATTAGTGCTTGCAGGCAACTTCTCTTCTGACTTGGCCAATCAGATGCCATCTCTCAGGCAAGCTGATCACATGACAAAGTTCATAAAAAAGTGAAACCATGGCAACTCTCTCTCTCTCTTCTGTTCTGGCACTCAGTACTAGCAACACTCTTCACGGAGCTTGGACTCATCTTGGGGTGCAACAGTTGACGAAGACAAATAGACAAAGAATCCATCATGACTACCATCGAACCATAACTTCATATTCATGAACTCTTTTCTCCTCCCACAGAATTGCCTAACGTTTCATTTCCGTCCATACACATAAACAAACCGGGAGTAGAAGTTCCAGAGTGCATGAAGAATCAATGGTAAATCTAAAAAGCGGAGGAAATTTTTTTAAGAACAAAAAGTCAGAAGTTCAAAGTCGGTGGAATGCGCAAATGAGTTGTGGAGTGAAAAATATCCGATTGAAAAAGTAATTTCAGAGCAAGAAATAAAATATATATATATATCTCTGGCAGTCCATCGATTTCAACGATGATGTGGAGGTCAGTTAGTGTCCGTGTTGAAGGTGCGATGCGAGTCCGCATATATATATATATTAAATTGTAATTCAATGAATTTCAAAAAACTCTCATTGAAATGAAATGAAGTGGTTGAGTTTCATATCAAAGAATTTTTATTATTCTAAGCAAGACAAAGAATGCTTTAGAAAATTAATCTCCTTAAACTATAGGGTTTCGATGTCTACCATCTCATCAGAGGAGAGAAAATATTAGCAAATAGTTATAAAGGTATGCACCCTATTTGCTAAAGTCAGTTAGACATGGAAAGTCAAAGTGAAAATAATACATTTATCAGAAGTTTTGTAGCAGGAGGATTTGTAGAAAAAGGATATGAATGTATTTGTAGATCCAGCTTGCTTGGTAAGATCCAATTTATACGTTCTTTACATCCAGTAATATTTTGTAAACCTATAATCGCACGTTTCCATGACAACTGATTGTTAAATAAAAACTATTCTGAAGTATATATATATATATATATATATATATATAAATTTAGTTTATCTCGCTTACCTCTAGTAATATCTATCAGGATTTTTTATCGGATTTTAATCTGTGTCTTATCTATTGTGATACTATGAAAGTGACCCATGAGTCACCAAGTGCTAAGGGGGGAACAATAGATAGGAAGTGTCACACAAACGTACAATGAAATAATAAGTAGCAAACAATGAATCGTGGTATTTTTAGATTTGACAATGACAATAGAAGCCTACAGACTACAAAGGAAGGGCAGCTTCCGGGTGGCCGGGAATGGGGGTGATTATAGATACTGATGCAAAGAAGACAGTTAGTTTACAACTAGATGCTGTTCGCGGCAGATGGGAGTTGACATCGAGCTGCCAGTTGCAACGGATGGGAACTGATAGTGACACGTATGGACAGTTTTTAGAGCTGACTGTGAAACAGAGATAGAGCCAAATTGTGACTGACAGACGAACGTAACATTGATAGATCAAGGAGAAGACACACACATTCACAAGTCCAACCGTCAAATATATGTGAAACATTGGTGTGTTTTTCCTTTCTTTGTTTCATGGCTTATTTTACTTCCACTTTGTGACCTGCGTGCATTCTGTCGGCAGCCGCCAGTGTGAACCAAAAGTTGATGACACGGCCAACGAGAATGATGATGAGATGGAGGTAGTAAACCACGGCACACAACTATGGGGTCGACAGTTTGTCAAAGGGAAGGCCACGTGTTGTCACAATATATATATATATATATATATATATATATATATATATATATATATATATATTTACTGTGACAACACGTATATATATATATATATATATATATATACATTTTTGTCATTTATTCTATATAATCTGTATTCACATTGAGCTTCTTATATAAGGATTGATATATAATAAGAAAACATATTTTTACAGAAATATATATATATACATAAAATTCACCTGTCATTTTTTTAAAAGATGGAATCACCTGATTTTTGAAGACAAGATTCAAACAAGGTCCACAGACTTTTATAATCATGATATATAAGATGACAGTAAAAGTTGGACTTACCTGCTTTCTGTAAAAGTAAGACATGTCCAGCTTTTTTGGCTGTGCTCAGTGGATTATCATTTGCAAAATTCGTTAGTTTGGGGTTGCCCCCATGATTCAGAAAACAGCGATAACATTCTGACTTTCCTTTTACGGCAGCTTGATGACCCACTGTATTGCCAAAATCTGGAAATAAAAGAAAATCAAATAAAATATTTGTTTTTCTTTTAGCATCCATTTTACAGCATAGTATATGTTGAACACTCTTTAAAAATTGATTTCCAAACTGACCTATCTCTGCCCAGGTTTTTATTTATCCCTCTTTCACTCAAGTCCACCTTTATTACTCCTTGCCAACTGATTCTGATATCTCAATTGTTCTACATCTATTAATCCAAAAAACTCTCATCCATTCTTACGGATTTTTAATCTGGACCCCTAAAATCAACAGAGATTGGACGATTCCTGTAATGATTGGGTCCCTGTTGATTTTGCAGTGGGAGTTTAGTTCTGTGCAGTTCTAGGAAGTCCACTCTTCCAGGTTTTGCCTTCTCTCTTTGAGAAGGGGTTAGTTTATTGCTAATCGCCTGAGGTGCCCTCACCAGAAAATGCCAATGGGGCTGTCCAGGCACTTTTTGCGGGTCAGAGTGCTCCTCCTTGTAGGCGCTGACTTCTCAATTCCACTTTCCGACCCTGATGTCTAAGTTCTTACAGTGAGAGAAAACTAAAAATTCTTTCAACGTGGCTAACGATGAGTATATCTGTTAGCATTTCTAAAGCAATGCAGTATTATAGAAATAGAAATTACTGTGTTTTCGACATTTGTCATCTTAAATAGATCAAGTGAAAATCTCCGTCTGGAAGTCGTATGATTTAATTGACGCCTGTCTGGTGTCACCTCTGACTATTAAGTGAAATTGTAGAAGATGGAAGGATGAGAGATATAGTGATCTACTGGACGAGTTCCTGGAAAAATGATGGAATGTGGAATATTATCATTTTGTTGTGGATGATAGACTGTATGTTTTTTTTTACATAGGCATCACCACTTATCAAGGCCCAGAGACCACTCGAGGATAAGAGTGTACAGTAGTCGATAGGATAATATAGTAATCGTTAGTAATGGAAATTTGGTAAATTTGTTAATTTAGGTGGAACGGCTCATCAAGAACTTGTTTATGTTGGACTTGAAAACAATCAGATTGCAGTCAGCTGGAAAGTAGGAAAATGGAAGACAGTTCCACAGGCGTGCACTTCTAAGAAAGAAACTTTGTTCATGGAATCTACGTTTAGTTTTAGGCACAGATAAAGAGTGGGGGGAATTATTGATAGTGTTTTCAGCTAGACGAGTGTTTCTTGTGAAAGTTTGGCAAGGGGAGGACCATAGATTGAAGCTCAGTCGAGCACTTGCCATGAAAATAATGATAAATCAGACAAACTCGCAACATCTCTTCTGTGAGATAGAGGTTGCAAGGAAGAGAAAAAGACATCTCCTACGAGGCTACGAAGTCTATTTTGAACTTTATCAAGGCAGGACAAGTTCTTTCTAGAAGCTCCTGTCCATATGTGGCAACAGTATTCCATCCTTGGACGTACCTGGCTCTTATATAGATAGAGAATAGCATCAGCAATGAGATATCTATTGGATTGATAGAAAGATCCCACCATTTTTCCAGTGACCTTGGCAACAGATTTGATTTACGTGTTCCATTTCAGATCAGAAGTAAAGGTCAAGCCCAGAAGCTTGTCAAAACATAAGTGTTGTATTGTGGTGTGGCCCCCAGGTTGGGAATCCTAGTAGTTCGTAGGACCCCCTGGTTGTGGCACATAGCAGTTTTAATTACGTCGATCGTCCGTGGTTTCACCTGTTTACTAAGCGGTTGTCATGACAACGAGTTAAGACTAGTGAGTTATCTCACCTTAGACTGGCACTTTTTTCTTATCTTGCCTCTCGTCAATTGTCAAAAATGTCATAACAGTGTTGAACCTGGAAACAAATCGGTTGACAACTTAGAACGATCAGCCGTAACTTAAAAACATGCATTAAAGACGTAAGTCACAATTGCGTTTGTTTTTGTATAAAATTATATTTTACAATATTATACATATTTACAATTTAAACAGTTCGTCTTTTTTCTTTTGGTGGTTCTGAAGTTCACAGCGATAGTAACAGTGTTCTCACAGTGATCTCAGGAGGGAAATTGACGTTTCAACGATCCGGTCTTCAGCGACGTTCTGCCCCTTGTTTCTCCTCTCTCTGCTAGCTCTGTTATCTGTCGCGCGTCTGTTCCTTATATGGCATTCAGCTCAACTTTCTAACGTCACACGTCCTAGAGCTAATTTACATATAACCAACAGAATATTTAGGTCTCGGCTTCCACGTGAGTCCTTAGCACGTTTTTTGTTTTATTTAAAAAGTCGAACGATTTCTTCTGCACGTGCCGAAAATTCACCTGTCACCAGGAAATTCCATTCATTGCTTTTCCGTAGAATGCCGTGCAAAATATGCGAATTCCTGTAACCTGCTTTTTCGTTTTGTCAACAATTATGATCATCCGACTTTTTCTATTTACACTGCAAATTCTTTTTCTTTAATTCATACTAGTGGACTATCAACATTCGAAGTCCACCTATCAAGTTATTAAAAAGGGATTTTATTTTAACCTTTATGTATCGGTTGGCCCTAGCCATATAATATAAGGCCTCCCCAAGACGATAGCGATTCATTTCAATTGATGCCAGATGGGGATCAGAACGTTGATGATGTTAAGATAGAAGCTTGGTTTTAGATGCATTAAAAGTAACCAGCCACTCCTTTCCCCATTGTACCATGTGCTCAAGATCAGAGTAGAGAGAATCGAAGAGAACCTGGTCATTTACGGTCTTAGACATGTCTATGAATGAGGTAAAGATGTGATTTGGAAGATCATTAATGTAGATCAGGAAGAGAGTTGGGCCCAGGATTGACCCCTGAGGGACTCCAGCATTAATACTGTGGGCTTCTGATTTTTGCTCATCAACTACTATTATGAACCTTTCAGAGAGAAATAATTTACTAATTGAGAAGACATTTCCAACTATACCATCGTTTTTGTTGTACGAACACAGAAGTAAAAAAAAATATGACAAATGTACAAAACATGTATCATTTCCAATGAGTGATGTTTCTGACAAAGGGTGAAGAAAAAGCTGCTTTCCAGGTCGGTAACACTTCGTAAACAGTAGCCTGAGATGTCGGAAATTTTTCTGTTTCTATGTCTATCCTTGTGGCCATGACACTAGTAAGGGTGCTGGCTGGAGGTAAATGCTTCATCTGGGCTGACGTTACCTGCCTGATAGTCAGGGACCCGAACCTTGGATTAACCACTAAGGAGGCTGTCCTATCAGCAGGTGCAAAGTACTGGGGCTACTGTATTGCCATTTGGAGAATGGATTCTGTAGTAGTTTCTGGTAGGGCCTCTCGATGCCATACTAGTGGGTAATTATTACGGCTTTACCTTATCATGTGCTACAAAATAAAAAACACAAAAGAAAAATCCTGTCTCTTTCTCTCTTACTTTCCCTTTCTAACCAAGTATGCTGACCTGCTCCGCAAATCCCAAAACCTCAACATGAAATATCTCCAGAAAAAAATGCGAATAAACCTAGAACCCCATCCTTCAACGTAGACCCTACTACCATGTCTCCTTCTCCAACATCAGGGGTCTCCGTTCCAACCTTCCAGAGGTTGAAACCCAATTACAGGAGACGAAACCGGACATATTCTTCCTAAGCGAAACTGGCATAGAGCCATAAAGATGGCTTTCTGTGTGGTAGGGATATCTCCAGAGAAGACCCTAATTTACCTTATATGTGCTTCCGGATTGCACTTGCTTACGCCACCACATTTATATTTACCCTCTATCGCCCCCACAACAGTGGAGTTACTATCGTTAAAAGTATATCTGAGAAAATTGACCACATCCTGTTTGCTCATCATTCAGCTGACCCACTCGAACAACTAGACTGTTTTCTTACAACTTCCCCTAAGCTATGTTCATATTTCGTTCTATCTCCTCTGGGATCATCTGACCACTCCGTTGTAGCAGTTAAGATAAAAATGAAATGTAATAAGTCTTCAGACGTACCTCTCCACCGTACTGTATATCGATACTCTACGGCTGACTGGAATAGCTTCTGTACATTTATATCTGATCTCCCTCTGCACTCCATGTTTAAAAAGGATGTGTCCTCTATAGTATCAGACCTGATCGAATGGTTAATGTAAGCATAGACCGATTCATACCATCCAAAAAATTCCAACAAAAACCTAACAGCCAGCCATAGTTCTCTCCAAAATATGCTGCTGCCATCACGTAGAAATCACTTTTTCCATAGCTACCAACGTAATAGATGCATTGAGACTAAAGCTGCCTTCAGGATTGCCAGCAACCACTGTAAAAGAGTAATAAAAAATGCAAGAGAACTATATGCTCAGTGCGTTTAATCCAAAGTAGCTGAGCAGCGGCTTAGTTCCCACCAGTTTTGGCAAATAGCAAACAGGATCCTGAACACAAGTGTGCGTTCTATCCCAACTATCATCAATGGACCTGAGGTCATCTCGTCAGCATCAGACAATGCCAAACTATTTGCCAAGAACTTTGCAGCTAATTCCACCCTATGCGACGAAGGCCATCAACTCCCTGTATTTCCTCCTATAACAGACAAACACACTATGCAACATACAAATATCTGTGTGTGAGGTCGCCAAGCTAATCAAGAACCTTGATTCCAGTAAAGCAACTGGCCCTGACGGAATTCCAATTATAGTGTTGAAAAAGCTTCACACATACTTACAAAACTATGTAAGCGTTGCCTTAAAGAGAAGTGCTTCCCAACACCCTGGAAAACCTCATCAGTATGCCCTGTATTTAAGAATTCAGGTGATAAGTCATCTCCCTCTCAGTACAGACCAATAAGTCTCCTGTGTGTCATGAGTAAGTTGCTTAAATCCATATTAAATAAAGAAGTAGTCAACCACCTCAGCAGAAATAACCTTCTTAGTGACATGCAATATGGTTTCCATTCTACCAGATCTACAGCAGATGTGCTAACGGTTATATCTCATAGGATTAGTGAATCTCTTGACAAAGGCTTCCTTTCTAGGGCAATTGTTCTTGACATATCAAAGGTCTTTGATAAGGTATGGCATAAAGGCCTACTTCACAAGATTTCCAGTTATGGTATAACTGGAAATGTTTTCTCAATTATTAAATCATTTCTCTCTGATAGGCTCTTAAGAGTAGTGGTTGATGGGCAGAAATCAGAGGCACTCAGTATTAATGCTGGAGTCTTTCAGGGGTCCATCCTGGGTCCAACTCTCTTCCTGATCTACATTAATGATCTCCCAAAACACATACTTAAATCATTCGTTGATATCTATGCTGATGACACGACCATCTATGGCAACACATCAAAGGCCGTAAATGACAAAGTTCTCTCTGATTCTCTTTCCTCTGATCTTGAGCGCATGGTACATTGGGGGAAGAGGTGACTGGTTACTTTTAATGCATCTAAAACCAAGCTCCTATCTTTACATCATCAACCCTCTGATCCCCATCTGGCATCAATTGAAATGGATGGCTCTCATCTAGAGGAGACTCCATGTTTTGACAAGCTTCTGGGCTTGACCTTTACTCCTGACCTGAAATGGAACACGTACATAAAGTCTGTTGCCAAGGTTGCTGGAAAAATGGTAGGATCCTTCTATCGCTCCAGAAGATATCTTACTACTGATGCAATTCTCTATCTTATCTATTTATAAATACTTATACACACCGCTACAAAGAACATCATAAAACATGTAGACGATGCTCATTGTATACACAACTGATTATATACACACACTTTATATATACATCCATTACACTCCTGTAATGTAACATCAAAAGAACGTATAGATTTTTTTTTTTTTTTTTTTTTTACAAAGGCATCACCACATTATCAAGGCCCAGAGGCCACTCAAGGATAAGGGTTAAAGAGTGTACAGTAGAAATTGGTCAATATAGTAATCATTAGTAATGAAAATTTGGTAAATTTAATAACTTATATGGAACGGCTCATCAAGAACTTATTTACTTTAGACTTGAACACAACCATATTGTAGTCAGCCGGAAAGCAGGAAAATGGAAGACAATTCCACAGGCGTGCAGTTCTAAGAAAGAAGCTTTGTTCATGGAATCTACGTTTAGGTTTAGGCACAGATAAAGAGTGGGGGAAATTATTGATAGTGTTTACAGCTAGACGAGTGTTTCTTGTGAAAGTTTGGCGAGGGGGGACCATAGATTGAAGCTCAGTTGAACACTTTCCATGAAAATAACGATACATCAGAGACAAACTCGCAACATCTCTTCTGTGAGATAGAGGTTGCAAGGAGGAGAAAAGGACATCTCCTACAAGGCTACGAAGTCTATTTTGAACTCTATCAAGGCAGGACAAGTCCTTTCTAGCAGCTCCTGCCCAGATGTGGCAACAGTATTCCATCCGTGGACGTACCTGGCTCTTATATAGATAGAGAATAGCATCAGCAGTGAGATATCTACTGGATCTATAGAAAGATCCCACCATTTTTCCAGCGGCCTTGGCAACAGATTTGATATACGTGTTCCATTTAAGATCAGGAGTAATGGTCAAGCCCAGAAGCTTGTCAAAACTTGAAGCCTCCTGAAGACGAGAGCCATTCATTTCAATTGATGACAAATGTGGATTAGAATGTTGATGATGTAAAGAGAGAAGCTTGGTTTTAGATGCATTAAAAGTAACCAGCCACTCCTTTCCCCATTGTACTACGTGCTCAAGATCAGAGGAGAGAGAATTGGAGAGAACTTGGTCGTTTACTGTCTTAGATGTGGTACCATAAATGGTAGTGTCGTCAGCATAAATGTCTACGAATGATGTAAGATTTACAGAAAGACGTTTTTGTTGAACCGAGTTTCCAATTAGTACAGATTTCAACTTACCATCTTGGATGTTCGGATTAAATTCATGCTCTAGCAACCAGTGCAAAACATCCAGGGATCCATAAAACCCAGCCTAAAAATTATACAAAAAAAAAAAAAATATACTAAATAAAAAACTTTTGTGAAAACATTTGGTATTTATGCAGAATAATGACTGTGCTCATCTGGGCAGATTACATAAAGCACCAGGAAGTACAAAATGAAAATTTTTTTTTTCTCATGCAAAGACTTGCCAATTTTTTCAATGAGAAACTGTTGTGAAGGAACATAACTGGCTATACACCGGTTACAAACTGTATATATATATTGGACTGTTTGGCAGACAGCGGCAGACAGCGGCAGACAAGCAGTCGCAGTAAGACGGATAGTCTTACGTGTTGATTATCAGACTTTCTTCCCCATACTTGTTACTATGTACTTCTATTTACCTTAGGCGAGCAGCCTTACGTTTCTGTATTATAAATAAACCCCATTACACATACCACTCGGTGTAACTCACGTTTGTCTTTATTTGCTAAGTATTTAGGAATATAACAATGGCGACGAAAGGATGTTCTTTCTCTTAACAGAGATAAATTACCGTACCAAGGACTGTGTACAATGCAAGGATTTTTTGTTTTACGAAAAAAAAAAAAACTACACAAGGATTTTTGACCACGTGCGTCAATGAATTTAAAAATTTTTCCTACCTAAAGTAGCGAAAAGTACGGATTTTTCTTCGTAAAGAACTCACAAGAAATTATAGAAACATGTTCAAGGTAAAGTGGAATTTATATTTATTTTGACAAGTAAAAAAAAAAAAAAAAAAAAAAAAAAATGGTCGCAAGTTGAATTCGAAACTACACTAAAGGATTACGAGTTTCGAAAGAAAAAATATAAATACAACGACTATTGTACCATTTTATGCCACGTGGGAACGGCAGCCATATATTTTTTTTTTTTTGGAAAATTAATTGTTTGTTATTGCCTTTATATAAATAATTGGAACTATTTGTCGTGGGAAGTAAGAAATATTTTGTGTATGAACTTACGTTGTTGAAAAAAAAAAAAAAAAAAAAAAAAAAGAATTATTTTACAAAGCCTGTTGAATTACTATGGATGAACTTTGTTGAAACGTGTTGTGTCTGCATATTGCTACTAATTTACGATATACGTAAATTTACGATTTTTCTTTGGAATTATTGTGTAGAATTCGAAAAGACATTTTTGTACTAGAAGCTAACATGGAACAATTAGCAGAGTTAACTAAGGCTCTAGCCCTTAGCATCCAGGAACAGACAAAAATGACTCAACAATTTTTAGCGCAACAACAACAACAACAACAAATTCAACAACAACAGCTACAGCAACAGCTGCAACAACAAGAAGAAAGAACACAAAAAACTTTAGAGGCACAACAAGAACAAACAAACATACGACAACGACAAATGTCGACACAGCAAAAGAATTTAGAAAAGCTAATTCTAACGTCGACCGGGAAGAAGACTAATTTTTCTGCCGAGGGTATTTCAAATTCACTAACGGAATTTCGTTACTCCCCGGATACTGGTGTTACTTTCCCTGCATACTACAGAAGATACGAAACAATTTTTACGAAAAGATGTTTAGACTGGACCGATGAGGAAAAAGTTACCCTGCTACTACAAAAACTGGGTACTGATGAAAACACCAAGTATGCAAATCTAATTCTACCAAAAAAACCGGAGGAGGTTTCGTTCGAGGAAACAATTAGTACCTTGTCGAAAATATTTGATAAAAGGGATAGCCTATTTCACTCTAGATACAAATGTTTGAACATTCAGAAGGCAGAAGCTGAAGACTATCTAGAATATGCTTGCACTGTGAACTGTTTATGCGAATCATTTAAATTGAATGAAATTTCCGCAGACCAATTTAAATGTTTAATCTTTGTACAAGGTCTCACAGCACCAAGGGACAAAGATATACGTTCACGGATCCTAACAATTATGGAGGCGGATCCTAACATAACATTGCAAAAAGTCACTGAAGAGTGTCAACGTCTGATTAACATAAAGAAAGACAACACTCGCATTGAAGAGAAAAATATTTTTAAGGTGCAGCAAGTAAAAAGGCAAGGGACCACAAGAAAGTCCAGGTTCCAAGAACACAGGATCCTTAAAGGATACAAAGACCCAAAGCTAAAGTGTAAATGTTGTGGTAGTTTAAGACACAACAATAAGACCTGCTGGTTTAGGAACAAAATATGTTATGAATGTGGTCTCAGAGGTCACAAGGGAACATACTGTGCCCAGAAGAAAAGACAAGGGACCGATAATGTAAATACGCTTCGCATGAATAAAGAAAAAAGCTGCGAAAGACGGAAATATGTTGATGTTCGGATAAATGGATATCTGGTTACATTGCTTCTGGATAGCGGTGCAGATATTAGTATTATAAATGAAGATATATGGAAAAGGATAGGTCGACCTGAATTAACGAAAACCAGAAAGACGGCGAGAAGTGTGTGCGGCAAAAGATTAGAGTTCAAGGGAGAATTAAAATGCAAAGTGACATTCGCTAACCAGACTCATAAATCCAAAGTGTACGTCGTACCAGGAAAGAATACATGCCTGTTTGGGGTAGATTGGATTGTCCTGTTTAATTTATGGGAGAAACCCATAAATTCGTTTTGTAACGTTTTAACTGCAGAAAAAGCAAACCAAAGGGAAGACTTCCTGAAGGATTTGAAAACTGAATTTCCCAATGTTTTTGCCGAAGGACTAGGACTCTGTATTAAGACAGAGGCAAAATTTGAATTAAAGGAAAATGCCACTCCAGTATTCAAACCTAAAAGGAATGTGCCTTTTTCAGCGATGGACGCAATCGAAAAAGAGTTGGATAGACTTCAACAACTGGAAGTCATTGAAAAAGTTAACCACACAGATTGGGCAAGTCCAACCGTGTATGTAAAGAAAAAAAATAACAGAATAAGGGTCTGTGGAGATTTTTCAACGGGTTTAAATGACTGTCTATTGGACCATAATTATCCCCTTCCGTCCGCAGAAGATCTGTTCTCTAAGCTTAACGGAGGAAAAATTTTTTCTAAGATAGACCTCTCAGATGCTTACTTGCAAATTAAGATCAGCGATGAATGCTCCAAATACTTAGGCATAAATACTCATAAGGGCATTTTTAAGCTAAAGAGGCTTCCTTTTGGATTAAAGGTTGCTCCTGCTATTTTCCAGCAAATTATGGACACGATGCTGGCAGGGTTGGAATTTTCAATGGCCTACCTTGACGATATCCTAATTAAAAGTGAAAATTTGCAAGATCATAAGAAGCATGTAAAAGAAGTATTCAAAAGAATACAGGAATTTGGTTTTAAATTGAGCCCAGAAAAATGCGATTTTTTTATGAAAAAAATTAAATATCTAGGTCAAATAATCGACAAAGAGGGTCGAAGACCGGATCCACAAAGGACTGAAGCAATTGAAAAGATGCCTGCTCCAGATTCAGTGACAAAATTAAAATCGTTTTTGGGATTAGTTCAATACTATGCAATTTACATCCCTAACATACATAATTTAAGAGCTCCTCTTAACGAGTTACTGAAAAAGGGTGTTAAATGGAACTGGAATAAGGAATGTGAATCTGCTTTCCAAAATATCAAAAGATGTCTACTGTCAGACTTAGCATTGGCACATTTCAATCCAGAAAAGGAACTAATACTAGCAACGGACGCCAGTGATTACGGTGTTGGCGCTGTATTACTTCACAAGTATGAGGATGGTAGGACAAAAGCTATCGCCCATGCTTCAAGAACGTTGGTTGCAGCGGAGAAAAATTACAGCCAAATTGAAAAAGAGGCGCTGTCGATAATATTTGGAATTACAAAGTACAATCGATTTCTCCATGGACGATCTTTTATTTTGCAAACCGACCATAAACCCCTACTTACCATATTTGGATCAAAGAAAGGCATTCCCACACATACTGCGAATCGATTACAGCGATGGGCTGTAACCCTCTTAAACTATCAGTTTAAGATGGAACATGTATCCTCAAAAAAGTTAGGACACGCAGATGCATTATCACGGTTGATCCCTAAAAGAAGCGAAAGTTTCGAAGAAACGGTAATTGCTGCGCTTAAAGACGAAAGTGAATGTACAAGTTCAATGTGTAATATGATACGTGAACTTCCGGTAACTTTCGAAAAAATAAAAAAAGAGGCAGTAAATGACATTTTCATTAAGAAAATGAAAAATCAATTGGGATGGATAAAAAAAAATAAAAAGGTAGATCAAACAACGCCTTTTTCCATCTGTGAAGATGTGCTCATGTATGGTGAGAGGATCGTAATTCCACTAACGTTACAGAGGAAAATTCTGAAGGAATTTCATACAGGTCATCCGGGCATTTCGAGAATGAAATCCCTTATGAGAGGATATGTGTACTGGCCTGGTAGGGACAAGGAAGTTGAAAAATGTGTCAAGACATGCAGAGGATGTCAATTAGCAGCTCGAGATCCTCCAGTAAAAACGACGCCATGGCCAAAGACGGACCTACCCTGGTCACGTCTGCATATTGATTATGCGGGACCTATAAATGGTTATTTTTACTTGATTATTGTAGATTCTTTTTCAAAATGGCCAGAAATATTTAAGTTTAGACATCCAACAGCAAAAAACACTGTGAGTGCGCTTAATGAAATTTTTAGCCGTTTTGGAGTGCCAAAAACCTTAGTGAGCGATAATGGAACAGCATTTACTGCTCATGAATTCAAAGAATTCTGTGACTCACTAAATATTCTACATATGACAACACCTGTGTACCATCCACGATCGAATGGGTTGGCCGAAAAATTTGTAGATACGTTTAAAAGGGCACTTAAGAAAAATCTTACTACGGACACAGACGAACAATGTATTCAAACATTTTTAGCAATTTACAGGGTGACACCAAATCCTAATAATAATGTCAATTCTTCCCCGGCTGAGCTAATGTTTGCAAGAAAGATAAGATCTGTCTTCGATAGGCTGCTACCAGAGAAAAAGAAAGTTTTCAAAAAAGAAAACCTTAATACCAAGTGCTTCTCCCCAGGTGAAAATGTATATTTCAAAAATTTTCAAAATGGACGAAATCAGTGGGTTGAAGGTATTATCAAAAAAAGGATTGGGAGCATGGTCTATACCATCCAAGGATTAAGTTTTGTCTGCAAAAGACACAGAAATCAAATACGTCCCAGACTGTCTCCAAATGTGGAAGAGACACCAATGGAAACATTGTGCGATATTTTTGATATACCAAAACCAGCGTGTGTACCGCAAACAATGAATATTTCGCCTGAACCGACCATATGGGCTGGACAGAAACCTTTACCCCGGGTAACGCTGACCAGAAGGAAAAGCGCAAGAAAGAGAAAAGTTACCAGGAGATTAAGCCCTGACCCTAAAAGGAAGAGGTATTTAAGCTAAAATCAGGAAGATTTCAGCTTCAGGGGGAGGTGTTGTGAAGGAACATAACTGGCTATACACCGGTTACAAACTGTATATATATATTGGACTGTTTGGCAGACAGCGGCAGACAAGCAGTCGCAGTAAGACGGATAGTCTTACGTGTTGATTATCAGACTTTCTTCCCCATACTTGTTACTATGTACTTCTATTTACCTTAGGCGAGCAGCCTTACGTTTCTGTATTATAAATAAACCCCATTACACATACCACTCGGTGTAACTCACGTTTGTCTTTATTTCCTAAGTATTTAGGAATATAACAGAAACATATTTCTGTTATTATGAACATAATATTTCTGTTATTATGAACATAATATTTCTGTTATTATGAACATAATCCAACGAAACTTTAATAGAAAAAAATGAAAACTATTGTTTTTATTGTTACAAAGAAAATGCAATGAATAATTATTGGGCAATTTTTATGAAACTTTAAGGAAATTAAAATCCAAATAAAAATAACTCATTGTAAGGTAAGTTTAATGAATAAATATTATTCATATTTAGAATAAGAAAAACAATTTTTTTTTATTTTTAGGATTTTTTTTGCTCAAATAAAGATAGATAGTTTTTTTTTTAAA
Organism: Euprymna scolopes; assembly: GCF_053919585.1. Taxonomy (NCBI): domain Eukaryota; kingdom Metazoa; phylum Mollusca; class Cephalopoda; order Sepiida; family Sepiolidae; genus Euprymna; species Euprymna scolopes. The sequence goes on along the minus strand of NC_136495.1, from coordinate 7,239,461 downwards.
TAAAAAATCGATAAAATTTAGATTTTTATAATAAATTGATAATATTTACTTTTTCATAATAAATCAATAATAGCAAAAGTTTTCTTAAATGACGTTGGTTGCTGCAATCACACTGGCTTAATGTTCTGGCATCTTTTGGCATTTTATGTAAACTGCCCAGAAAATTTCGACGATAATACAGTTTTTATTCTGCATAAATACAAAAGATTGACTGTAAAAGTATCAACTTTGAATATATTTGAAAACATTGGATTGAAAGCATGCATTACATGGTGAGAACTGTGATAAGAATGATATGATGTATGTGTAATGTTTGTCTTAAAGATAGGCTTAGATCTGATGACCTCAAAGGAAGATTAAATGAGAAAAGTAAATTTAAATCAGTATCGGAAGATGTGTGCCTACAGTGAAAGAATGGATGAGAGTTTTTTGCGTTCGTGAATGCCAAACAATTCTAGGTTTATCGTTAAGAATAACATTACACGTCAATCGCATCATTCTCATATTATTTCTCTCCATGCAACATATATCTTCAACTCACACTTGTCAGGTTTTAATGCATCATCACACTGCATACACATGACTGATTGACTCTTCCCTTGATCGATGGTAGTAATATTCTGCTGGTTAGTAACGGCAGAGGTTCCCTGTGCTAATGTTTATTGAACTTACGTCTACACACATTTATTCTCATGTAAATAGTTTGTGGAAGACAAGCATAAAGGAAGGAGTCAAAACATCTATACAAGTGAGAATGTGTGTGTGTGAAGACACTTCTCAACCTATATACTCAATGGAATTTTGATCTACAGACTTAAAATTTGATATATAGCATATTCAGACACGTGGAAAACTTTTCAATCAATTTTAATAAAAAAAATGCTACTAAAGGGTCAAAATTGAAAAGTTGATAATTGAGGGTCATCGGATTTTTATTTGTTTGCTTACTGTTCTATGAATGCGCATTATTATGTTAAAGATAAGTAGGTTTGAAAAAAGATTTGAAAGATCTTGTCAAGCTGGCCTAATGGTTGTCATACTTGACTTAATGTCTTTAGGTTTTGGTTTCAATCTCAGCCTGAGTATTTTCTTTATTTTTTTACTTACAAAAAAATTGAACTATTTAGAAAAAACTGAGATATGTGCATGCACATATCTCAGTTTCTTTATATTCTTTTTAAATCATTTTTTTAAAGGAATTTAAAGTTACATAGTACCGGGCAACGCCAAGTACATTTGCTAGTATATATATAAACAGTGGATAAGTAAATATTACTGATTTGAGGGTGGCTGTTCTGGGAGTCTATGCAACTGTTACCATTGTTGGAATTATTTTTACATATACAATTTGGTTGAAGACAAACGGAAAAAAGAGATACAAAGCATGCAAGTTGGTACTTAATATATTAATAATAATAAAATGTCGGTAATTAATAAAGGAGTAAAACCACAGACATAATTACAAAGGAGAGAATATATACAATAACATATATATATATATATATATATATATATATACATATACAATAAGAAATAAATAGTAGATAGAGAAAATTAATGAGCAATGGTTAAGTAGGTATTACTTTTGTTGTAGTGTTCTGCGAGTCTAGGCAACTGCTACCAGAAGAGAGTTTATACAACTGTTACTAAGGAAGTAGCCTGATAGACACAGCTTCAATGATGGCTTTGAAAAAGTAGCCAGAAAAAGAGAAAAGCTTATTCTAACTTGTACATATGCGTGGAATGAGCTTTCATAACTTCTGCAAAGATGAGCGCATTTCCCTAATGTTGGCCAAAAAATAATTTTATCGAAATAACTCAGATATAATCTAATGGAGATAAAAAGGCCAGATAATTCAATAATAGTATGCAACAAGTGGCACTGAAAGAAAGCCAGAAAGAATAATGGACAATATAAAAACAACCAAGACAAGGATGCCAGTTTGAAAATAAATAAAGGACTTCCAAACTCTTTTTTATTATTAAAACTTACCACGTGAATTAAAGTTTTATTGTCCTTTTTCGAACAATTTAAACTCGTGCCTCGTTCTAGCAGCAAGCACAAACAATTGAGTCGATTGAAACGGGCGGCATAATGAGCGGCTGAATATCCAAAATTGTCTACACGATTTAATTCGCATCCATGTTGGATTAAATACTTGAGACACCGAACACCTACAAAAAATTGAAAAGAAAAACACTTGAAAAAAAAAACATGACTGTATACAATAATACTTAGTTTGCTGCACCTTATCATAAGAAAGCTCCATATAAAATTTTAGATTGGCACAGTAGAGCAGACAGACAAACAGACAGACAGACTAAGAGAAATCTATATATCTATAAAATGAGAATGTTTGTGCGTGAGAAAACTTTTCAACCTATATACTTTACAAATTTTTGAGACTTGAAATTTGATATATATTCAGACATGTGAAAACATTTTATTGGTTTTCATCCAGAAAAAAGGATTGTTAAGGAATCAAAATGGAAAAATTGGTATGCAGAGGTCATGGAAGTTTGATCTATTTGTAAACTGTTTCATGACTGCACATGCATGGTGGAGAAACATAACAGCAGAATTTTTTAAAACACTTTTTAAGGAATGTGTCAAGCTGGCCTAATAGTTATCATACTTGACTCAGTGTTTTTAGGTTTTGGTTTCGATCTCAGCTTGAGTATTTTTTTTTACTTACAAGTTTAGAAAAAAAAACATAATACTTGCATGCACGTGCTTCAAAAATATTAAAATATATTATTTATGTGTATTTTATGACCGGGCAATGCCGGGCAGCTTGCTAGTAATATGTAGATGTGATACAAGTCAAGTGCAAAAAATTCCGATGCAACTAACATTCAAATATTTTATGCAGTTCAACTAACATTCAAATATTTTATGCAGTTCAACTAACATTCAAATATTTTATGCAGTTCAACTAACATTCAAATATTTTATGCAGTTCAACTAACATTCAAATATTTTATGCAAAGAAAAAAATGAAAACTGAAATTGATCATTTTAGTTTTGGTATAAACCCCATACAAAAACAAAAAACTTACTGCCATATTGAGCTGCATAGTGAAGAGGCGTTTTACCAAGGTTGCATGGAGCGTGGAAATTGATGCCATAATTAAAACACAAAAGATGAAGAATCTGGCAATGACTCCTCATTGCAGCCAAGTGAATTGCGAGTCGACCATGCTTATCGCATAACATGAGTTTTGCACCTGAAATGTAAAAGTTTTTATATTTCTAAATTTTTAAAATGAGGATAATTCATATTATTTAGATTAATCAGACAATGTTCCCATCTTGAGTGTCATTCGCACAATGTTTCAGTCGATTTCACCTCAGACCTGCCATAACCAGCAAATTCTAGCTAAGCTATAATAATAATAATTTGTTAATTTCTTTCTTTCCTCTGATGAGAAGAATAGCATTCTTTGAAACTCCATGGAATAAGGATTTCTTGAAAATTGTTTTTGGAGTAGTTTGTCGAACATCAAATTTTTCTTTTCCTTATATATATATATATATATATATATATATATATATATATATATATATATATACTAGCATGGATACCCAGCATTGCCCGGGTCGACATAAAGTTCTGTTTTAAACACACCTACTATACTAACGATATTAATCATTTTCATTGAGGGTAACGTTGATACACACACAACATTTCAAAAGAAAAAACACATAAAAACATGTAAATGTAATCGCCCCAAAAAAGAAGTACGTGATACCCTCTCCACCAGGTGAGATTCTAACAATTAAAAAATCATTTGTTTATGGGCGTCCGAAATGGCTACCCTTAAAAATATGCAAAGGGAATGCGCTATTATATCGGAGCACACTTACACATTTCGGCAGAGTTACACAACCATCATCCCATGCGTAATAGGTTTTTTGAAATTTTTTCACTAGATTATTATTGATTGGACACTAATTAAAATGATTATGAAAAAAAATTAAAAAAACAAAAATCATTTCAGCATTTGAAAGGGGTGCTCACTTTTTAGTTACAACGTTCTGGTAAATCGGTCCCATGTTGACGAAGCAATGTATTGGGAGGTGTACGATATGAAAATTGACAACGGGATGAATAATTATGAAACATTTCTCCAGCATGTTAGTGAAATTTATAATACTTTAAAAATTTCCTTTACCCTATCTCCTCTCTCTTTGCCGTCGATTGTCATTCAACAGTTGACCGAAGTAAAAGATTCCTAAGGAAATATCTCGAGAAAGTTCTTTCACCGGCAATGAACAGCCGTAAAAAAAATAAAATAAAATAAAAATATTAAGTTTTCTTGAAAAAAAAAAAATTTTTTTTTCCTGTACTTCCTAACCATCTACGCTTTTCGTAAACATATTTTTACATATTTTCTTTAATATATATATATATATATATATATATATATATATATATAAACTTCTGTGGACCCTCCCCCCCTAAAAAAAAAAAAACTTGACTTAACAAAAAGTCTTGAAAAAAACCCAAAAATCTTGTAATTACACCTAAGAATTTATGGTGAAAAAAGTAAAACTTTCATCTTCTGAAGGAAAAAAAACACATTTTGTTGATAAATATTTTGCAAAGAAAAAAAACAAAACAAAATATAAAAATAAGATGAATAAAAATATTTTCAGTCCTTTAAAGGTAAGTTTTTGTTATTTTTTATTATTTACATTTGTATATTGTTCCATGTTTGACGGGGATTCCCGAGAATCCGTGTCAAATTATGCAAGAGTATCGAATATTTAAAAATAAAGCAAAACATCTTTCTGTGTTACAGAAATTATTTTTTCACGTTAGAAACGTCTTGCGATTACAAAATTAATTTATTTGGGAAGAGTTTTTTTTTTTTTATCTTTCGAACTTCAAAACTTATATAAAAAACTCATCAGGGGAAATAACTCTACTCATTTCATAAAAAAAATTGATGTTGGAAGTAATAATTCCAAATAAATTTAATTAAATATATTACTAATAAAATTGCTATTTAAAGTGGATGAAATAACAATCTTAAACAGAACACTTAAAACAACTCTCTCACTAGGAACTTGAACTAACATACAGATATTTAGTACAATTGATTTTCCTTAATATAATAAACAAATGAGGTGACCTCTTAATCGTATACTTTTTAAAGAATCATACTATGTATAGAAATAAATGAAATAATAAACTAACGAATCTTTTGTAGATATTAATCAAATTGTAAACAAACAAACAAACAAACAGACAGACAGGAATACGAATTTATATATATAGATATATATATAAACATTAATCTATGGACATGTTTTTCAATGTATTTCCTCTCGTTAGTGTAACTTGACTGTTTCTAGGATTCGAACCTTAGACCATATGGATTATGGTCGAGTGCATTAACCGTTATGCCACAAAGTTCTAGATGACTTTGCATGTTACTTTTATCACTTTTAAACTTATGTCAACATTTTGATAATATGGTTGATAGCATCTACAACCTTGGAGCTCATGGAAAATCTTTTTCCTCAGAAAATCACACATAATTTTTTTGGACGTAAACAAATAAACAAATATATTATTTATTTATTATTTTACTTATAAAACAGTAATCCACGAACACATGTTTTGAGGTACTTTTATAAATAAAATGGTTAACTTCTACTTGCGCAGCTGCTATTATTCAAAGGCAGCATACCGCAGATTTATCCAACATAAGTCCAGTACCAACAGTCAAAAGTTTATAGAAGCTAGAAGAAATTGTAAGAAAAAATAGTGATAGCTAAGAGAGAATATACCAAAACCACCAGAAAATGCATTGAAATGCAGAAATTAGGAACTCGTGATTTCTGGAAAATCTACAACAGTGAAGTAAATAACAGGCAATTAACAATTCCCCACTATCAAACAATCATGAGGTTGTTTGCACAGCAACTGAGAAGGCTAACATGCTAGCCGATCGGTTTGCCTCAAACTCTACATTGGATTCAGCGAACCAATTCCTCCCTTATTTTACTTTGCTGACAGAAATCACACTAGATGATCTGAAAATCACCCCTTTTCCAGTACATGATATCATAAAAAACCTAGACACCTCAAAAGCATGTGACCCTGATCTCATCCTGGGTGTACTATTAAAAAAATACTCCGCTGAGATTGCTCCAGTTCTCTCCAAACTTTTCAACAAATGCCTTAACAAATCTTGCTTTCCTGACTGCTGGAAAACAGCTTCTGTGGCAGCAGTTTACAAGGATTCTAACAAAAGAACTGACCCATCAAACTATTACCACATTAGTCTCCTCCCTCTTTTTGCCAAAATATTTGAGTCCATAATTAATCAAATTCTAGTCCACATCTTACAGTTGCTAAACTTCTGACTGACCAACAATATGGATTTAGGCAAACGAATGAACACATATCCAAAGCAATGGCAGAAACCCTAGAGGAAGACACTTTGTAATGGAATGAGGACAAAAATAGATAACATTCGATGCTGCGAAGACAAAGCTCGTTTCTGTTAATAATTACAAGAAACCTTCTCAACCACCAATAGCTATGGCTAATGATACATTACCTGAAAATACTTCGTTCAACCTCCTCGACTTAACGTTCACAGGGAACATGAGTTGGAATAGACACGTCAGGGGCATTGTCGTGGCTGCTGCTGGGAAGGTAGGTTTTCTTTTTTTTTTTTTTTTTTTTTTTTTTTTATTACATTTTCACCCCAAACAAGGCAAATTGTCACTTTGGTGTAGGGGGCTACTATCAGGGGCAACAACTACTGGGGTACTATGTAGGGATTTGGGCAGCAAGGTGTCGGTTCACGTTACACTTGAACTTCTGCACGTCAGTACTGTTGGGGAAGCAGGGACCTGGAATGGAATTCCAGAGTCTAGCGGTTCTGGGGAAGAAACTATTGGAGTAAAAAGATCTTTTACATCTAGGGATCTCTACAGTGTGGGGGTGGGATTTAGCAGCCTCTCGGGTTTGTCGAGAGTGCTCACGTCGTGGGGGCACAAGTGATTGCAGTTCGTCAGAGCATTCACCACTAAAATACTTGTAGAAAAGGCAGAGGGATGCAACATTTCGTCGATGGGACAGAGGCTGAAGCTTAGATGCCAGTTCAGGGCCTATCAGGTTTGCGACTCTCTTTTGAACCTTGTCAAGGAGCGAGAGACTAGTAGCAGATGCACCAGCCCAGATGTGGCAGCAATACTCCATACATGGGCGAATGGTGGCCTTATAGAGGTACAGGATACTTTCAGGTGTTAGTAGTTTTCTAGCACGGTAGAGAGAGCCCACCTTTCTTGCAGCGGCCTTGGCAATGCCTTCAATGTAATTGTTCCAACTCATGTTTCCTGTGAAGGAGTTTGAAAGATGAACTCTCAGATAAAGAGTCGTTGGCCATTGCTATGGGTGGTAGAGAGGATTTCTTGTAATTATTGAATGAAACTAGTTTAGTCTTGGCAGCATTGAACGCGACCAACCACTTTTGTCCCCATTCCACTACAGATTGGAGGTCTTCCTCTAGTGTTTCTGCCATTTCTTTAGAAATGTGTTCATTCGTCTTCCTGTCATGCCTGCCATAGAGTGTAGTGTCATCAGCATATATACCCATCTCAGAGGCAATGTTGTCGGGGAGGTCATTTATGAATATCAGGAACAATAGAGGTCCAAGGATAAAACCCTGGGGCACCCCCGCATTTATATCATATTGTTTAGATGTACGACCGTCGAGGACAACCTGGATTTTTCTCTTATTTAAGAAGGATTTAATTATGTTAAGTATTCTACCAGTGATACCGTATGATCTGATTTTACTGAGGAGACCCTCATGCCATACCCTGTCAAAAGCCTTAGATATATCTAGAGCTACCGCTCTGCCCTCCATCGCTTTGTCCAGTGAATGATATATACGTTCAGAGATCACAGTTAGGATGTCTGCTGTGGAACGGGCTTGTCTAAATCCATATTGTTTGTCAGTCAGTAGTTTAGCATCTGCAAGATGATGGACTAGAGCATGGTTAATTATGGTCTCAAATATTTTGGCAGAAAGTGGGAGGAGGCTAATGGGGCGATAATTTGATGGGTCTGTCTTTTCGCCAGAATTCTTGAATACTGGTACAACAGAAGCAGTTTTCCAACAGCCCGGAAAGCAAGCTTCATTAAGGCATTTGTTGTAGAGTTTGGAGAGAACTGGAGCTACTTCGGCTGAGCACGTTTTTAATAGCACAGCTGGGATAAGATCGGGTCCACATGCTTTTGAGGTGTCAAGGTTTTTTATGATAGCATGCACCTGAGCAGAGGTGGTTTTCAGATCGTCTAGTGTGGCGTCTGTCCGCATAGGAAAGTCAGGTAGGGGGTGGTTGGAAGGGTCCAGTGTGGAGTTTGAGGCAAACCAACTGGCAAGCATGTTAGCCTTGTCGGTTGCTGAGGAGACAACCTCGTGATTGTTGGTTAGTGGGGGAATTGTTGATTGCCCATTATTTACTACACTGTTGTAGATTTTCCAGAAGTCTCGAGTTCCTAGTTTTTGTGCTTCGATGCGCTTTTTAGTGGTTTCCGTAAATTCTCTCTTAGCTGTCGCTATTTCTTTCTTAACGTTATTTCTAGCTTCTATATACTTCAGTCTGTTTGAACTGGACTTATGTCGGTTAAACCTACGGTATGCATGCTGCTTTTGAGCAATGGCAGTTGCACAAGTTGACGTAAACCATTGGGGAGAGTGGGGCTTACTATAAAATTTTCGCATGGGAACATGCGCTTCGATTGCAGTTTTGAACCAGTCAGTGGTCTCGTTTGCACATTGTTCAGCAGGGAGAGAGAAAATATTTTTCCATGGAGCATCTCTAATTAGTTCCCTGATGGCTTCCCAGTCAGCCTTATTATAATATCTCGTTGTTTTGAGCACTGGCTCTTCAGTTTTGGGTCTAGAGTTTAGGGCGATTTCAACCATTATCACTGCATGATCAGCATTCCCGAGTGGGCTGTGGGCCATCGTTATGCAGTCATCGGGAACTGTGGTCAAAACCAGATCTAGAAGTGATGCATGTTGTTCTTCCTGGTCAGGGAAACGGGTTGGAAACGTAACAATTTGTGATAGGGAGTGAGATATAGTGAAGCTATGGGTTGTGCTGCCCGCTGCATCTGTGTGAGTAGAGAATCCAAGCCAGTTTTTGTGGTGGACATTAAAGTCACCAAATACATGTATTTGTGCGCTAGTGTCGAGGGACAGTGCCGTGTCTATGCTGTCAGATACTTTGTTTATTATGGAGCAGTCCTGAGTTGAGGGAGAGCCGTAGAGAAAATAATAGTAGCTAATATTGTGTTGCATGTTTAGTCTAAAGCACATAAAGGCTTGATCATCTGTTTCTAGGTTTGTTTCTCTAGTCAAGGGAAGGGTATTACGAATGTAAATTCCAAGTCCGTGCATATGTCTGTCAGAGTCCTTACGGCAGAGTGGGAGATATCCAGGCATGTTAAAGTGGTTAGAGGGAATGGAGGAGTGTAGGTTAGTCTATACCGTGCTAGAAAGGTACTTACGCCTGAATGTATCCTGCACCTCTACAAGGCCACCATTCGCCCATGTATGGAGTATTGTTGTCACATTTGGGCTGGTGCATCTGCTGCAAGTATCTCCCTCCTGGACAGGGTTCAAAAGAGAGTTGTCAACCTAATAGGTCCCAAACTGTCAGCTGCCTGTTCTAAAAGTACTTTAATGGTAGGTGCTCCGACGAACTACAAGCCCTTGTACCCCCCTCGATGTAAATACCCCAACAAACCTGACAGCAGCAGAATTCCACCTCTGCACAGTAGTTTCTTCCCCAGAATTGCTAGACTTTGGAATTTCCTACTGGGTTCCTGCTTCTCCGACTGTACTGAGATGCAGAAGTTCAAGTGTAAACAGACATCTTGCTAAGTGGCACTGTATCTTGTTTAGGGTGAAAAAGCAATTAAAAAAAGTAAATAAATAAAATAAATAATATTTGTTTACGTCCAAAAAATATTTTCCATGATTTCCAATATAAGCAGAAAATATGTGAGAGCCACTGAACAAGGGGAGCTAACTCTCACTTAATTAAGTTGGTGAAATAGTGCATCAATGAAAATCATCAGTTTACAGACTTGACTTAATTCAAAGCCTTGAGGATCCATTACGTTGTACTGTTGAGAAAGATATAAGCCTTCAATAGAATAACACCTTATGTTCAATTAGTTGTATGCTAGTAAACATTTACATTAGTTTCAGCATTAAATAACCTAGAGAGGATTAGGGTTGATTAGGGAGTAAACCAAACTAATCAGTTGGTGAGTCACGAGAATCTAGGCATGCCATTTCCTTACGTTTCAAACATTCATTCTCCATATCACAAATGCATCAATCGATTAAATTCTTCAGCGCATACGATTGGATTATATAACGCTTTCTAATTCCACAATATTGTTTCAAAAACTGACCTTTGGCAGCCAGAATCTTCAGGCACTCCTCTTCCCCATTGAAGGCTGCTATGTGAACAGCAGTTAACCCTTTGCTGTCCTGTGCATCAACGTCACACTGTAGTTCCAAAAGACGCGTAAGACAACCAGTGTGCCCACCCATACATGCTTCATGGAGAGCAGTTCGACCACAATAGGATTTGATGCAAGCATCGGCTCCTTCCTACAAAAAAAAAAAAAGTTTTGGTTTCGTAAATTTGAGACAAAGTTTTTTAATTTTGTTTAGAATGAATTTAAGTTCAAGGAAGCAGGAAGAAATTGCTTTCTTGAACTTCCTAAAAACAGGAAGTAAGGTTTTGATTAGAGTTAAGCCAAATATGATGAGAATAAACTCCCTAAAAATGAGGATTAGGGTGAAACCAAAACTGATGATGACGACTATGACAATGATGATGATGACAGTGATGATGATGATGATGATGATGATGATGATGACGACGACGATGACAATGATGACGATGATTATGACGATAATGACAATGATGATGGTGATGATAATGATGATGATGACAACTATGGTGATAATGATAATGACAGTGATGATGATGATAATGATGATTAGATTATGATAATAAAGATAATAGAGATGATGATTATGATAATGGTGATCACGAGAACAATTATGATAAAAATGATGACGACGATGATGATAATGATGATTATAAAGAAGATTATGATGATGATGACTATGATGATGACAACAGTGATGATGATAATAAAAATTCTGAAAAAATAAGAGCTTGGTGTTGGATTGAATCAAAAAAGATGATAATTATAAACAAGAGCAAGAAATAAGAAGGTAGATCAAATATGATGATGATGATGATGATGATGATGATGATGACAAACTTTGTAAAAATTAGATTATGAACACAAAATGGAATTGCTTTTTTTTAATTAGCATAATTTACATTTCTTACTGACAAACAAAATAAATTTAACATAGAATTTTAGAACAAGGATTAAATTTTCCCAATCAAAATAAATTTCCCCTATCAAAATAAATCTCCCATAATCAAAAAAATTCCCAAATCAAAACCAATTTCCCTAGTCAAAATAAATTTCCCAAATCTAAATAAATTTCTCCAATCAAAATAAATTCCTCAATCAAAATAAATTCCCCAATCAAAATAAGTTCCTTAATCAACATAAATTTTCCCATTACAAAATAAATTTCCCCAATCCAAATAAATTTCCACAGACAAAATAAATTTTCTTAGTGAAAATAAATTTTCTTTAATGAAAATAATTTCCACAATAAAAATAATTTCCTCAATAAAATAAATTTCCCCACTGAAAATAATTTCCCAAATCCAAATAAATATCCCAGCCCAAAAAAAAATTCCCCCAATCAAAATAATTTTCTCAATCAACATAAATTTCCCCAATTCAAATAAACTTCCCCAATCCAAATACATTTCCACAGTTTAAATAAATTTACCCAATCAAAATAAATTTCCCCAAACAAAATAATTTTCACCAATCAAAATAATTTTCAAAATTAAAATAAATATCCCAATCAAAATAAATTTCCCCAAACAAAATAATTTTCCCCAAACAAAATAATTTTCAAAATTAAAATAAATATCCCAATCAAAATAAATTTCCTCAATCAAAATAATTTATAAAGTCAAAATAAATTTCTCCAATCAAAATAATTTCCCCAGTTAAAATAAATTTCTTAAATCAAAATAAATATCCATAGTTAAAATAAATTTCCCCAATCAAAATAAATTTCCCTAATCACAATTAATTTCCGCAGCCAAAATAAATCTCCTAAATCAAAATAAATTTCCCCAATCTAAATAAATTTCCCTAGTCAAAATAATTTTTCTCCAATTAAAATAAATTTCCCTAGTTAAAATAAATTTCTCAAATCAAAATAAATTTCCCCAATCCATTTAAATTTCCCCAGTAAAAATAAATATCCCCAGTCCAAATAAGTCTCAACCGGAATAAATTTCCCAAATCAAAAATTTTCCTAGTCAAAATAAATCCCCCAAATCAAAATAAATTTCGAAAATCCAAACAAATTTCCCCAGTAAAAATAAAATTCTCCGATCAAAATAAATTTCTCTAATAAAAATAAATTTCCTCAGTCAAAATAAATTTCCAGTTAAGATAAATTTACCCAATTGTAATAAATTTCCCCAATCCAAATAATTTCCCCGGCTAAAATAAATTTCCCCAATCCAAATAATTTTACCCAATCCCAAATGAATTTCCCCAATCAAAATAATTTCCTCAATCAACATAAATTTCCTCAATCCAAATACATTTCCATAGACAAAATAAATTTGCCCAGTAAAACTAAATTTCCCCTAATGAAAATAATTTCCACAATCAAAATAATTTCTGCAATGAAATAAATTTTCCCAACGAAAATAATTTTCCAAATCAAAATAAATATCCCCCCCCCCAAAAAAATTTCCCCAATCAAAATAATTTTCTCAATCAACATAAATTTCCCCAATTCAAATAAACTTTCCCAATCCAAATACATTTCTACAGTCTAAATAAATTTCCCCAAACAAAATAATTTTCCCCAAACAAAATAATTTTCAAAATTAAAATGAATATTCCAATCAAAATAAATTTCCTCAATTAAAATAATTTCCAAAGTCAAAATAAATTTCCCCAATCAAAATAAATTTTCCCAATCAAAATAAATTTTCCAATCAAAATAATTTCCCTAATTATAATAAATTCCCACAGTCAAAATAAATTTCTCCAGTCAAAATAAATTCCCACAGTCAAAATAAATTTCCCCAGTCAAAATAAATTTCTCCTATCAAAATAATTTCCCCAGTCAAAATAAATTTCCTTAATTACAATTCATTTCTGCCGTCAAAATAAATTTCCCCAATCAAAATAAATTTCCCCAATCTGAAGTAATTTCTCCAGTTAAAATAAGTTTCCCCAGTCAAAATAATTTTTCTCCAATTGAAATAAATTTCCCTAGTTAAAATAAATTTCTCAAATCAAAATAAATTTCTCCATCCAATTTAAATTTCCTCAGTAAAAATAAATATTCTCAGTCAAAATAAATATCCCTTACCGGAATAAATTTGCCTAATCTAAATAAATTTTGCTAGTCAAACTAAATTCGCTCAATCATAATAAATTTCTCAAATCCTGCCTTGACAGAGTACAAAATAGATTTCGTAGCCTAGTGGGGGATGCCCTTTTCTCTTCCCTGCAACCTCTCTCCTACAGAAGAGACGTTGCGAGCCTGTCATTGTTTTACCGTTATTTCCATGGGAAGTGTTCATCTGAGACCCAATCTCTAGTCCCCCCCTTGCCAATCTTTCACAAAAAACACTCGTCTAGCTGAAACCACTGTCAGTAATTTTCCCCACTCTATATCTGTGCCTAAATCAAAATGTAGATTCCATGAACAAAGCTTCTTTCTTAGAAGTGCACGCCTGTGGAATTCTCTTCCATTTACCTGTTTCCCACCTGACTACAACTTGGATGTCTTCAAGTCCAACATAAACAAGTTTCTGATAAACCGCCCCCTTAAGTAAGACACTTTATCAGATCTCCATTACTAGCGATTACTATGATATTATCCCATTGATTACTGTACACGCAATAAACCTTATCCTTGAATGACCTCCAGGCCTTGACTTCCTTGTAAAAAAGAAAAAAAAGTTAAAATGTGCTTTATGTGGGTGCAAAACAGTTGCAGTTTTGATGCAATCTGCATGGTTCTAGGAAGAAAGAAGAAGAACAATACAAATTAATGTGGAAGTAGGCTGTATCGCCCTCCTGTGGCAAAGCATGGCATTGCCAGGATTAAAGGGCGATAATTAAGTTTACCATAATGTTACCAGTTTTGTGTTCATGTGCTCGCTTGTATGTGGAACTTGGTTCCAATAAGTTCCTAGGACTGACTTTCACCTCTTACCTAAAATCAAATATTTTTCGTGAATCTTGGGTAGTTTCTGAGTTTTAGTCAGACAAACAAATTTATACAATAAAGATTAAAATAAGTTTCCTATCAGATATTAAAAAAACAAGCAATACTTCCCTTTTAGGGATATGTATAAATATATACTCAATATTAAAAAAAAAATCTGCTCACCTCAAGTAAATTTTCAATTGTATCCAATTGACCATAGGCACAGGCCTCGAGAATTGGGCTTTTCATCAAAGTATTTTTACAGTTTTTACCTCCGGATGATTCTTGAATTTTCTTGCCATTTTCCATTCTTTTGTTTAGAACAGAACATTTTCCTGTAGAAATAAAACAAAACAAATGAAACCAAATTAAATAAACAAAATAAATTAAACCAAATAAATAAAACAAACAAATAAAAAATAAACAAAATAAACAAAACAAAAAACAAAACTAATAAAACAAAACAAATAAAACAAACAAATAAACAAATAAATAATGCAAATACACAAAACAAATAAACAAACATAAACAAAATAAATAAACAAAACAAAAAACAAACAAACAAATAAACAAAACAAATACACAAAATAAATACACAAAATAAAAATACACAAAAAAATAAGCGAAATAAACAAAACAAATAAAAAATAAACAAAACAAATAAACAACATAAATACACAAAATAAACAAAACAAATCAAAAATAAACAAAACAAATTAAATAAAAAAAATAAATAAACAAACAATTAAACAACAACAAAAACAAATACACAAAAATTAAACAAAAATAAACAAAATAAATAAACAAAAATAAACAGAAGAAATAAACAAAAATAAACAAAACAAATAAACAGACAAATAAACAGACAAATAAACAAATAAACAAAACAAATAAACAAAACAAATACACAAAGAATACACAAATAAGCAAACAAATAAACAAACAAAACAAACAAACAAATAAACAAAAAAATAAAGAAACAAATAAACAAAATAAATAAACAAAACAAATAAATAAAACAAATAAACAAAACAAATAAACAAAATAAACAAAACAAATAAACAATATAAACAAAACAAGCAAACAAACCAATACACAAAACAAATAAACAAATCAACAAACAAATAAACAAAATAAATACACAAAATAAATAAACAAAATAAATAAATAAACAAAACAAATACACAAAAGAAATAAGCTAAATAAATAAACAAAATAAATAAAAAGACATATAAACAGAATAAGTAAACAAAACACATAGACAAGACACATAAACAAAACAAAAATAAACAAATTAAATTAACAAAACAAAAATAAACAAAATAAATAAACAAAAAAAAAAACAAATAAACAAATAAAATAAACAAATTAAATAAACAAAACAAAAACACAAAACAAATAAACAAAAAATAAACAAAACATAAATAAAACAAATGAATAAATAAAACAAATAAACAAATTACATAAACAAAATAAACAAAACAAATAAACAAAACAAACAAACAAAACAAATAAACTAAATCAATAAACAAAAATAAACAAAACAAATGAACAAAACAAATGAACAAAACAAATAAACAAAACAAAATAAACAAATTAAATGAACAAAACAAATAAACAAAACAAATAAACAAAATAAATAAACTAAATAAATAAACTAAATCAATAAACAGAAATAATCAAATTAAAGAAACAAATTAAATAAACAAATTAAATAAACAAAACAAATGAACAAAACAAATGAACAAAATAAACAAAACAAAATAAACTAAATCAATAAAGAAAAATAAACAAATTAAATGAACAAAACAAATAAACAAAACAAATAAACAAAATAAATAAACTAAATAAATAAACTAAATCAATAAACAGAAATAATCAAATTAAAGAAACAAATTAAATAAACAAATTAAATAAACAAAACAAATAAACAAAACAAATGAACAAAATAAATAAACAAAACAAAATAAACTAAATTAATAAACAAAAATAAGCAAATTAAATAAACAAATTAAATAAACAAAACAAAATAAACTAAACAAAATAAACTAAATCAATAAACAAAAATAAACAAGACAAATGAACAAAACAAATAAACAAAACAAAATAAACTAAATCAATAAAGAAAAATAAACAAATTAAATAAACAAAACAAATGAACAAAACAAATAAACAAAACAAATAAACAAAACAAATAAACAAAACAAATAAACAAAATAAATAAACTAAATCAATAAACAGAAATAATCAAATTAAAGAAACAAATTAAATAAACAAATTAAATAAACAAAACAAATAAACAAAACAAATGAACAAAATAAATAAACAAAACAAAATAAACTAAATCAATAAACAAAAATAAACAAATTAAATAAACAAAATAAATAAATAAAACAAATAAATAAAATAAATAAACAAAACAAATAAGCAAAACAGATAAACAAATTAAATAAACAAATTTAATAAACAATACAAATAAACAAATTAAATGAACAAATACGCAAAATAAATAAAAAATAAACAAATAAACAAACACACACACACACACATATTTGTATATATGTAAGTGACTTTGTGTGTGTTTGTGTGTGTAGAATCGTCTCTACGAAACTACTCTGTCAATTTTTGGTTTACAGATTTGAAACTTGATACACATGGAAGATTATGGAGCAAATTTGATTTGATTTTTAGCCAATAAAAATAGCTGCTAAAGAGTTCAAAATTCATGCAGAAATATACATTTATACATACAACTCAGTTGATTTTTAAAGTTTTGATATCCAATATATGATAGTGAATATCACTGGAGAGCTAAATTTTTTGGTTTGGATTCTAGCTGATGGTACCAACTTTTGACATCACCACTATATATTGGGTGCCATATAATGATCAGTGGAGAATTGGCTCTATAATAATAAATATGAAATCTGCATGAATTAAATTATCATATTTAAGCATATTTTATGACCGGGCAATGCTGGGCGGCATGTTAATTTTCTTATCATTTTGTTCTAGCTGGGGATGGGGCATCCTACTGGACGCTAGACATTCATCCACTATATCATAGATTCCCACTGAGAGATCTTTTTAAGATTCTAACCGTCTCTTTAAGTGCAATTGTTTGTACCTCTTTTGCACTTGATTCACAGGGTATATTTTCCAGGTAATTTTTAAAATTCTTTTTCATGAATCCTGTTGCTCCTGCAATTGCTTAAATGATAGAAGTCTTCTGTAACACGATTTCCATGCACCCGGACAGCACCAGATTGTCTTACTGGTAATCATGAGGGTGAGGTGTAATGGAGATTGTTGACACTAGATCAAAGAATCTAGATGCTTTAGCAGAATCATATAACAATATGTAATTTACAAAGATGGTCGAAAAATAGGCCTCTCAAAGATAATTGAAATGGCAGTTCCCCAGAGAAATATCAACAAGTTATTGCCAAATAGACATCTTTTTTTTTTTTTAATTACATTTTCACCCCATACAAGGCACATTGCCACTTTGGTGTAGGGGGCTACTAACAGGGACAACAACTACTGGGGTACTATGTAGGGATTTGGGCAGCAAGATGTTGGTTCACGTTGCACTTGAACTTCTGCACGTCAGTACAGTTGAGGAAGCAGGGACCTGGAATGGAATTCCAAAGTCTAGCGGTTCTGGGGAAGAAACTACTGGAGTAGAAAGATCTTTTACATCTAGGGATTTCTACTGTGTGGGGGTAGGATTTTGCAGCCTGTCAGGTCTGTCGAGGGTGTTCACGTCGTGGGGGCACAAGTGCTTGCAGTTCGTCAGAGCATTCACCATTATAATACTTGTAGAACAGGCAGAGGGATGCAACGTTTCGTCGATGTGACAGAGGCTGAAGCTTAGATGACAGTTCAGGGCCTATCAGATTAGCGACTCTCTTTTGAACCTTGTCAAGGAGCGAGAGACTAGTAGCCGATGCACCAGCCCAAATATGACAGCAATACTCCATACATGGGCGAATGGTGGCCTTATAGAGGTACAGGATACTTTTGGGTGTTAGTAGTTTTCTAGCACGGTAGAGAGAGCCCACCTTTCTTGCAGCGGCCCTGGCAATGCCCTCGATGTAATTGTTCCAACTCATGTTTCCTGTGAACGTTAGGCCAAGGAGCTTGAAAGACGTACTCTGTTACATCTGTTATAAAAGGGATTTCAGACAGGCTTTGTTTTCTATTCGTTGATGCCCAGGTAGTGGAAAAGACACAGACCAAATCCGTTGCATGAAAAGAACTCAACACGACATCAAAACAACACACAGCTGGTTAAAGTTAAAAATGTTGTCATAAGGTTGTGCATATTGTGTGCGCCCAGAACATCCAAGCAGTAGTTTCAGTAACAAGTTCATCACTAAATGAAGATAAGAGTGTAGCCACGAGAACTTAGGGTTAGTCCCATGAAGCAGGATTGTGCAATCCCACCCCGATCCCCATCTGGTTATATTTCTATATTTCCAGTTTCTTTTCATGTTGTACATAAGAATTTGGTATTTTTATATTTCATAAGAATTTGGTATTTTTATATTTCTCTTTTATTTCTATTTTATATGGTATTTATATATTTCTCTTTCTGTTTAACTCAGCATCACTGAAGACACTAACTGAAGACCGAACAGATACTACACCTTGGTCCTAGCCAAAGATCAAGTTTTTTTCTAACTTGTTTTTTATTTGTTTGATATTTTTGTTAATAAAATAAAAAAGAAAAGAAAGGACAAGAGACAAAACAGTGTTTAAAAGAAGTTGTCAACCTAATAGGTCCCTGCACTGTCAGCTAGGCTTCAACCTCTGTCCTATCGACGAAATGTTGCATTCCTCTGCCTGTTGAGTATTTTAATGGTAGGTGCTCCAATGAACTACAAGTCCTTGTACCGCCTCAATGACAACCCCGACAAACCCGACAAGCAGCAAAATCCCACCCCTACACTGTAGAGATCCCCAGATGCCAGAAAGCCTTCTACTTTAATAGTTTCTTCCCTATGGACTGCCAGGCTTTGGAATTCCTTCCCGGGTTGCTGCTTTCCTGACTGTACTGAGATGCAGAAGTTCAAGTGTAATGTAAACAGACATCTTGCTGCTCAACCCCCAACATTGTGTTTCTCCAAATTATGTCCCAGATGTCATCAAAGTGTCACTGTGCCTTGGTTGGATTGAAAACGCAATAAAAACAATTTTTTTTTTTTTAGATATGAATGAATTAAAAAATAATTAAAAAGAAAATATTATCATAGCTGAACATACCCTGCCCCACCCGAAATTTAGATTTATCTTTTTTAAATCCTTATATGTGAACGCCCTTAAAAAACTTGGCAGAATGAAGTAAAAAAAAAAAAAAAATATTTTGGAATTTAGAATGGAGGATCATTTTTGCATATAAATTTATAGTAAAATGATCTCTCATTTCCTGGCTAGTGTAGCGTTTTAGGGCATGTAATCAAATTGCTTTTTTTTTTTTTGC
This sequence comes from Euprymna scolopes, assembly GCF_053919585.1. Classification (NCBI taxonomy): domain Eukaryota; kingdom Metazoa; phylum Mollusca; class Cephalopoda; order Sepiida; family Sepiolidae; genus Euprymna; species Euprymna scolopes. The sequence goes on along the minus strand of NC_136495.1, from coordinate 7,219,573 downwards.
CTATGGGGATAAATTCTGTGTGTTTTGTGGGTGGTGGAGGAAGGAGTTTTACTTTTTAACGCGGTTACCTCTAGTTTTACAAGGGGGCCTTGTCACTTAGGCTTAAAGTAGTGTTTTTGCTAGCAGGGAGAGGTACTTGGACTTAGGGTTAATAGTAGAGTTAAGTGAATTTTTTTTAATGGGAGGTTTGTCACTCGGACTTGGAGTTACTAGTCAAATAAGGGAGTCTTTTTTAAGGAGGTTGCAACTTGTACTTAGGGTTAGTGGTAGAATTAAGGTAGTCTTTTAAATGGTGCCAATTAGACCTAGTGTTAGTGGTAGAGCTAAAGGAACATTTTTGGAGGTAGTGTCGTCACTTGGACTTAGGGTTAGTGGGAGGGTGAAGAGGGGACACTTAGCCACCACTAGGACTTTAAATTAAAGTTTTTTTTTAATATCTCCCAAAGCAAAAAAAAAAAAATGTTTTTTTTTGTGTGTGCAAGAAGATGGGGAGAACTGTCTTAAAAAGCTAGAATAGACAGGAAATGTGAGGCCATTTTTTGTCAACTTTATATGCGAAACTGATCCCCCATTCTAAATTTTAAAACATTTGCTTTTTTGTTTTTCTTTTTCGCCAAGTTTTTCAGTATGTTCACAATCTAATAACAGAATCTCATTGGGTTGGGTGAGGGTGGGGGTGGGGGAAGACGCTCATCTAGAAATACCATTTAGATACAGTTTTTTTTTTATTATTATTAAACATTTTTTAAACATTTATTAATTTTTTATTTAATTTTTACTTTAATTAAAATCTTAAAAAGAAAAAAAATCTTGTTTGTTGAAACCATTTTTTGTTATTTTCCCCACAAATGAAATGGAGACCAGCTGGATTTTTTTCAAGAAAAGTGAAGAAACTGTATTTTATTTTTTTTTTAAAAAAGATAATCAAAATATCAATAAAAATATAAATCCAATTTTGGTTAATTTTCTATTTTAATAAATAGTCGTCAGAAAAAAAAGGGAATAATTCGCTAAAAAATCCAATAAATCTTTAAAGAAACAAACATCGATTTACCTTTGAGAGGATCCATATTCTATTTCCATAGCGACCGCAGGTATTTTCTTTCTTTTGTTTTTTCTTTTAGTTTTTCTTTCGTTCTTTCTTTCGGTTTTGCTTTCTCTCTTTTTCTTTTTTTTCTTTCTTTATTCGCTTTTAAAGAGTTAATCAATGCTTATCCCCCCCCCCCCCCCGGCCGCACATCTTCCAATAAAAACAATAAATATGAAGAAAGAAAGAGTAAAAACAATTAGTGGAGGTCGAAAAAAAAAAACAAAAAAAAAAACGAATTTTACGCACACAATACACAATTACGATAAACAAAAGGTAAATGTTGCCTTACACTACAACAAAACACCGACCATTCTAATTTGTTTTTATTTGGGGTATTCGAGGTCGCTAACAACGAATCTGATAATCAAACTCGCCGCAAATTTACCGTTTGCATGGTATGAACCCCTGGGCCCTGGGACTATTTTACGCCATTTCACCGCCTTCAGTAGTGTTTTCCTACATTAATGTGTTCACTCGCGCATGCACGTATTGAAGTGACTTAAAGCGCATGAATCTTTAGCTGACATTTGAAATAACAAGAAAGTTTAATATATATATATATATATATATATATATATATATATATATATATATATATGTTTTATTTTTTATTACCGTTTTATCTGTTTGGTTACATATGTTTCGGATGTTGGACTATGTTTACGATCCAACAGCCTCGTCAACCAAACAGATAAAATGGTAAAATAAATAAATAAATAAAACACATATTTGCTCTGCAATAGTATTAAGCACTCTCTTCAGGTTTTTACTAATTACCAGTTTTACCAAATATATATATATATATATATATATATATATATATATATATATATATATATATATATATATATATATGTATATATATACACACACACACACACACACACACACACACACACACACATATATATATATATATATATATATATGGTTTATTTTTTTGTGTGCTTACGTAGTTTTTAATGTTTTTCAATTGAATAATGGTGTGAGTTCAATGTCAGTTGTTATTGAAGCACACGGATTTGTGTGTGTGTGTGGCGAAAATCCACGAGGGTTCAGGTTTGTTGAATTCAGTCGGAGAAAGTTTGAAAAGTATTGTTTGCAGAGCTTGACATTTTACAACTTGTATGAAGTCAAAAATTCGGTGTCGGTTCATGTTGAGACGTCGGTAATAACTCATCATCGTTCCTTGGTTTGGCTGCGATCTGTTAGAGATCAGTGGTATTGATGGCTTGAATGGCATCGTATAAACATGCGTGTGGTTTATTGGCATTGTGGAAGAAATGCGATGTAGTCGTGCTTATGCATGCGTGAAAACGTATCGGGATTGTTTAAGAATCTGAGGTGCAAGTGATAATGAGCTCGTTCTGCAGTGTCGTGCATGTTATTTTGCCTGAGGGGCACAATTCATTTCCACATGTGGGAAAAATGGTCGTATCTCTGATTAGCTTTTTGTCTCGTAAAGGCTGTGTGTAGGCGCAAGAGTTAATAGTCCTCATGGTGACGCAGGCTTTGTGGAAAATATTGCGTCAATAGGCATTGGCAATGACCGCTGGCAATTTAGGTAGAATTCTCTTAGTTTTGTAGTTTGCTCAACGTATGAATTCGAAGAAAACTGTGTTGATGTTGTTCAGGTGATCGATCGGCGTACTCAGTGGGTTGGTACGGGTCTGGACGCCCAGGGATGAGTGTATCAGTGTGCATGATGCAGCTTACTCATGTTGACTGGGGAACTTCAGTGGCGCGAGGAGAGATGAGTCGTTGTGAGATCCAGACGTTTACAGTGTTTGGTGAGCATTTTTGTGAGTTAATGTCAGAAAGAGTTGATATGCCATAAGGTATTGCTGAGAGTTGATATGCCGTAACATGTCATTGTAAAAGGGTTGATATGCCGTAACCAGTTGAGCTTGACTTATTTCAAACATCGATATGAAGGGCAGCAATCAGAGGCCCACAGTATTAATGCTGGAGTCCCCCAGGGGTTCATCCTGGGTTCAACTCTCTTCCTGATCTACATCAATGATCTCCCAAAACACATACTTAATTCATTCGTTGACATCTATGCTGATGACACGACCATCTACGGCAACACATCAAAGGCCGTAAATGACAAAGCTCTCTCTGATCTTGAGCGCGTGGTTCAGTGGGGGAAGAGATGGCTGGTTACTTTTAATGCATCTAAAACCAAGCTCCTAACTTTACATCATCAACGCTCTGTTCCTCATCTAGCATCAATTGAAATGGATGGCTCTCGTCTTAGGGAGGCTTCATGTTTTGACAAGCTCCTGGGATTGACCTTTACTCCTGATCTGAAAGGAACACGTATATAAAGTCTGTTGCCCGGGCCGCTGGGAAAATGGTAGGATCCTTCTACCGCTCCAGAAGATATCTCACTACTGATGCAATTCTCTATCTCTATAAAAGCCAAGTACATCCAAAGATGGAGTACTGCTGCCACATCTGGGCTGGAGCTTCAAAAAACAGCCTATCCTGCCTTGACAAAGTACAAAATAGACTTCATGGCTTAGTGGGGGATGCTCTTTTCTCTTCCCTGCAACCTCTCTCCCACAGAAGAGACGTTACGAGCCTGTCTTTGTTTTATCGTTATTTCCATGGCAAGTGCTCGTCCGAGCTCCAATCTCTGGTCCCCCCCCCCGGCCAATCCTTCATTATAAACACTCGTCTAGCTATATATATTTTTTCTTTTTTCTTTTCTTACGTGCCATGATGTTGTTTAGTAGAGTGGTTGTGTATTCTAAGTCCAGTGGTAAGCGCTGTTCATGCGTGAATGTGCAGTATAAGTATTAATCCACTTTTAAGAAGCATGGGGACAACGGAATTTAAAATGTTAGGCTAAACGACACCATGGCATGTAAGAAAAGAAAAAAAAAATACATATTGTATTGTTTTTTAAAAAAATCCTGATGAAGGCTTTTTTATAAGCCGAAAATTGAAACTTTAAATAAATAAATATCTGTTTATTTAAAAAAATACAAATTCGCACGTGATCGTTCTTTCTAACCTCACATTTTAAATTCCATTGTCCCCGTGCTTCTTAAAAGTGGATTAATACTCATACTACACATTCGCACACGAACAGCACTTACCACTGGACTTACAATACACAACCACTCTGCTAAACGACATCATAGCACATGAAAAAAAAAAAAGGAAAAATATATATTGTATTGTTTTTTAAAAACATCCTGATGAAGGCTTTTTTATAAGCTGAAAATTTGAAACTTTAAATAAATAAATATCTGTTTATTAAAAAAAAAATACAAATTCGCACATGATCGTTCTTTCTAACCTCACATTTTGTATAACATGGGCTTGTTATAATTTAATGAAAATTCAATTTTGTGGTTTTACAATTTTTGTTCTTATTCCGAACATGTACCATTGTTTTTATTGATTGCACAGTATAGTTAAACAAAAAAAAAAAAAAAATGTTACCAAACGAAAGATGATTACTTTGGCACTTATGCATGACAAAGATCGTCGTGCCATTATTTTGATTTTCACCAAAGGCGATAACTGCTATTTCATAAATATATGTTTATTGAAACATTTTTGGAATTATGATAAAATTTTCACTATATATATATATATATATATATATATATATATATATATATATATATATATATATATTTATAAGGTGACTTTCACTGTATATATATATATATATATGTTTTTATAAAGTGATTTTCACTGTATATATATATATATATATCAAAACATCGTTAAACTCACTACTCGTTCAAGCAGCCGCCAATAGCGTAATGGTTAGGAGCCTTGACTGCCGTACAAACGGTCGGGTTTCAATCCTGGCTTGAGGTAGTTGCCTGTCTAGCCGCACTGATGAGCTGTGAAACAGCGAAACAGTACTGTATGTGGATGACTATATATATATATATATATATATATATATATATATATATATATATATATGTTTTTATAAGGTGACTTTCACTGTATATATATATATATGTTTTTATAAGATGACTTTCACTATATATATATATATATATATATATGTTTTTATAAGGTGACTTTCACTGTATATATATGTTTTTATAAGGTGACTTTCACTGTATATATATATATATATGTTTTTATAAGGTGACTTTCATTGTATATATATATATATATATATGTTTTTATAAGGTGACTTTCACTGTATATATATATATATATATATATATATATATATATATATATATATGTTTTTATAAGGTGACTTTTTGTTACCTTACGTTACAACAGAACACCGACCATTCTAATTTGTTTTTATTAGGGGTATTCGAGGTCGCTGACAACATATCTGATAATCAAATCCGTCGTAAATTTACCATTTGCATGGTATGAACCCTTGGACCATGGGACTATTTTGCGCCATTTCACCACCTTCAGTAGTGTTTTTCTTACATGATGCATTCACATGTGAACGGGCATAGTAAAGTGACTTATCACATCATGCAGGAATCCTTAAATGGCCATTTGAAATAATGTCGGAAATTTATCTTGCTTTCAGATAAATTCGATGCTAAAGTAACTAACCTGAAAAAAAAATGACAACATGAAATAAAAGAGGGAGGAGTAAAGAATAAGATATAAAGGTCTTGCTTTGAAACAAAGAAGAGATTTTATTCACAATAAAATTAGTTGCAAATTTTTCCCTTTGCGGGCATTAAATTAAAAAAACGCCAAAGTAACATATAATGAAAAAAGTAACACTGGTTCTTATAATGAAGATGTCGTATCCATGAACGAATACAATAATAAGATTCAAAATAGTAGTTTCTAATCACACTTTCGTATGTAGTAAATTTTAGGAGCGTACTCACAAATTGAAAGCCAGTCAGGCACGTGCCTTTTTCTTTTTTTTTTGTTTAAAGTCCTTTTAGAATTTTATCTCCCTCCATGTTTGCGTGCAAACCATAGACACACAGATGGATTTCAGAAGCATGCCGCGTCACATGTCCGAGGTATTCTTGTCGGGTTTTCTTCTTTGTAGGAGGTTCCAAAATTCCTTGTCACGTAAAATAAGGTCTTTTTTTTAAAAATAATTACACTCCTTCAAATTAGTGCAAAATGTAGCAACGTAGATAGTTTTCAGAAGCATGCCTCGTCGCATGCCCGGGGTATTCTTGCCGGGTTTTCTTCTTTGAAGGAGGCTCGTCAAAATTCCATTTTCAGCACCGGGCAATGAAACAAACGTCCAATATCCTCGTCGGCGGAATTTCAAAAGAGGGCAAATCTCGCGCTGGGGTCGTGACGTCATGGAGCTAGCATTTCCCTTTTCTTCCAATTAAAGGGGTTTCGTACAAACCCAAAATATACGAAACTAAGAATCAAAAAAGATACAAAATACAAAAAATCAAATACAAGAACCAGATAAAAAATAATAAATGTAAACAGGAGGGGGGGGGGGTTGCACCATTATTGGTACAAAAAAATTCCAACAATAAGAAAGTTTTCAAAAATATATGTGGTTCATTTTTTTTTTCTTACATAGTTTTTTATGCATTTTAATTGATCTAAAAAATAAAGTTTTCACGAGCGGTTTACAAAAACAAGCACCAAACATTTTTATGTTTTTTGTTCTTTTTTGTGGTGGGGGTGGGGATTAAATTAGGTATTATTTTACTTTAAGGCCCGTTTCACGTTCGTATATAACAAAATATTTTTTTTGTAGATTTCGGTGTGCTAAAAACGAATCTGCAAACCGTTTCCATCGCAAAAAAAAATAGGTTTTATGATATGAAGAAATTACTTTTTTCGAAAAGTGGGTGATTACTTTTCGATGTAAATTTAACTTAAAATAAGCACCCACTTTCTGGCCACCTGAGAGGGGGGCATTTTTTGTGTTTATTGGCTAAAAACATTTTGGTTTGATTTCTTTTGCATGGTATTAACCCCTGAACTCTGGGACTATTTTCTATTTCACAGCCTAGCCTTCATTTACGCTACGTGCGAGCAGAAATGAAGGTTAGGCTGTGAAATGGAAAATAGTCCCAGAGTTCAGGGGTTAATGCACTTGCGCATACAAAAATGGCCATCCGTGATAACATAGTTTAATATTTGGAAAACTATTTGTTTTTTTGTCTAATTTTAATTTTTTGCCAATGCTACACTGTGACAAGGCAGTTTGGTACGCGAGTGCATATTTAACAGTATTTTTTATGCTCGTGCGGAGCGTAAATGAAGGCTGGGTTGTGAAATGGAAAATAGTCCCAGAGTTAAGGGGTTAATACCATACAAATGGTAAATTTGCGACGGAAAATGTTCTTTAGGAGATTTTACTGTTTTCTGTTTACATTAGGGGCGTGGTGGTGTTAATATCTATTTTGTCTGTTTTACGCAGTCGTAACAGGACAAATTAATCCATGTAAATTTTTTTTTTTTAGAGATTACTTTTTTATTATTTTCTGAGTTTTGTCAATTATTTTGCAGAAAATTATGTTATGTCCCTTGGATCGGTGGAAGTAGTATAATTATTTATGTTAAACGTGGTGGTCATTCGTAATTCTAACTTTGATTCGATTTTGGGCGCCGTGCTAAAAAAAAAAGAGCTACAGCTGCCACGATTTACGAAAAATTCCGTCTCTAAAATCTCTTGATGAACGAATCCGCCCAGATGCGCCGAAGTGTGCACCGAGTGCCAGTGACGGCAAAGTGACGGTATAAGACTCTAAGCTCTCGGCCTGTTATTAATACACGTGAGGCCCAACTATAACTAGTTACCCATCTTGTTTGCATATCTTTATAAGAAATAAACGATGATTAATTATCTTTACAATTATGAAGATTATTTGCATCTGAAACTTTATATCAACATTTATTCAAAAACTAATTTTTTCCTTTTCTTTGTTTTATTTGCAAACAATTTAACTTTATTTGACAAAAAAAAAATTGTTTCGTGACAAGGGAAGTAACTCTGTAAAACTGCCCGCTTGATGATTTTTCCTAAATAAATCAAACTCCAGACGTCAACACGAGAAGAGAGGAACCAACAGCAAACACCAGTCCAGGGGGCAAATGTCGAAAGGGCTGCTCCCCTAGATGACAACTCCCCTGAAAAGAGAGCTATGGAAACTCCACTAGACGGGGCATACTACCTAAGTTTGGTAATTGCACCGGCTGCTCCACTGAAGGAAGATTACCAAGGCGTGTTTCCCCAAGAGGACAGCACCCTATCCAAGAGAGAGCCAAAAACGACAAAGAAGGGGCATAACACTTGGATATCAGCATAATTGAAGAGGGAGCTGCCTCATATGATCTTACAAAAGGTGATGCTCCCCAAAAAGACAGCTCCCCTAAAAAGTGAGCAGACCCAAAAGCAAAACAGGGGAAAAGCCAACCCCAAGAACTCTCATGGGCAACAGCCCAAAAGGGAACTTCGTCAACCGAAATGGGGGAGCAAAACAGCAACAAAGTCGAACCCCACAACAGACCTCTCACCTAAACCATCAGAAGGGTCTGCATGGGGGAAGACCGAGGAAAAGGACTGTCCCTTCAATATGATGTTATTATAACTGGCTGCACTTCTGACTTTATTCTTGTCCTTAGAGCCGTCACTATATATGTGTGTCCAATTTGGATGTTGCTCTAATATGTCATTTAAGTGGTCTATGTAAATTGTGGGGTGTATGTTAGATTTGGTGTATTTTGATAGGTTTAGAATGATTCTGGATTGTTTTAGTGACCAAGGAGAATATTCAGGGAATTTCGATTTATGTTGCTTTTGTCTATTTGACAGTTTTTGAGTGAATCTTCCATTTTTAATCCAAAAGTTTTTGTTATTTTTTTCCCTGTTGAAGTGGATTTGATATTCAGAATGGAAGACACAATTGTAAGTTAGGTTTGAGAAAAGTTTGATATAATATTCTAGTGTTTGTTTTTCTTGTCTTAGGGGGAGTGGACATTCATAGGCTTCCACATATAAACTGTTTACTGGAGAGTTGCTATAAGCTCCCAGCATTAGTCTGAGTTCTTGATTATGAATGGTTTCTAATGTTTTTAAATAGTATTTTCTGGCTGTTCCGTAGACGAAGCAGCCATAGTTTAGTTTTGATCGGATTAATGTTCTATACAGTTTTATTAGAACTTGTTGATCTCCCAATTGGTATTAGCAATCGCTCTCATTAGTTGATTTGATGTATTACATTTGACTCTCACATATTTTATGTGAGGTTTGTAGGTTAATTTTTTATCAAAGATAATACTCAAGAATTTATCTTCTTCAACTACAGGTATTTCTGTGTTATTGAGTTTAAGAGAGGGATCCAGATGTAGTTTTTATTGCTGGCAAAAGTGTATCCATTTGTAGTGGTCTAGGGTATAGAAGAAAATGTGTGTTCATCTCATGTCGAGTGTTGCCAATTTGTAGTGGGCTGGTGGATATATTATATATATCCCCCAGTCGTATAAAATAGGAGAAATGATTTGAATTGGGAAAATGAATTGCTTTGAGGAAGAAACGAACAACGCGTTTATTTGAAAACAAACTAGGATTTATTTCGTGAAGAAACACATGAAAGAAAAGTTTGGCTCGCATCTCTCGTTGTTTAGTGGTGAGAGGGAAAGTCTATTGTTGTAGAGAGAGAGAGAGAGAGAGAGAGAGAAAGTCAATCCAGTTTGGTGTGCGTCTCTCACTGTTAGCTGGTGAGAAGGAAAGTCTATTGTAGTATAGAGAGAGAATGATAAAAAGTCAATCCAGGCCATGGAGATAGAAAACGTGTAAGATGTAAATACTGTCTGTTAACTTTTGCCCCCACACATACAGTAGCAGGGGACGTGACGTGCACGGGTGCCCCGAAAGCGGGGCGAATGGTCCCCCGATCGTTCAGCTCGAGAGCTAAGTCAAAAAAGGAGGAAGCAGCTTATTGCTCTTGCTTTTATAGTTGTTTCCGGTGGTCTTTTGCACATGCGTGGATTTCCTTCAAAGGGGAAATGACGTTGTCCATGTGTGCGTACGTGTGTGCGTATGTGAGTACATGTGTGTACGTTAGCGTGTGTATGTATACACGTGAATGTGAGTGTATGTACGTGAATGTGAATATATCTACTTGTGTGTACATGTGCGCGTATGTTTGTGTGCGCGTATGTATATGACAAGAAATATAGCTTAAGATGTGAACGCGTGTTTTTGTGTGAGACTAGAAAAGGCTCCCACACATTTGCTTTTAGTTAGGGAAAATTTGAAGCCGTTTTCATTGGCCCACTCACTGATTTTACTGAGAGATTGTTGCAGTTGACGTTCTATGGTGTAGATATGTTTAGATCTGTAACAGATTAGAAAGTCATCAGCATATTGAAAGGGGTCTACTCGAAGGTTTAAAGTTTTTATTATACTGTTCATTTTAATGTTGAATAGTGTGGCTGATAGTACACTTCCCTGTGGGACGCCCATCTCCTGCTTGTAGAGCTCAGAAAGAGTTTTTCCATATATAACTTTGAAGTAGCGGTTGGATAAAAACTTTTTATGAATATTGGTAGTTTGCCTTTAAGGCCAAAGTTATATAGATCTCACATTATGTCATATTTCCATGTGGTGTCAAATGCTTTCTCGAGATCAAAGAAAATTGCAGTTAAATGCTCTTTTCTAATAAAGGCTTGATCCTGCTGATCAGCACAACAAAGCCAAGGTGAGGCCAGTGATGGACTACCATGATGCGTTCAAGGCAGATGCTGACATTTGTGTCAGCAAACTACGAGAGTGGCGCCAGCAGGGTTCCAATGTGTCCTTGCTGGATCTAAGAAAAGCGTATCTGCAGGTCCAGATTAGTGAAATGATGTGGTGTTTGCTGGCAGGAGGTTCTGCCTTACCAGACTAGGCTTTGGGCTGAACGTAGCACCCCAAATAATGAAGACCATTGTCAACGCTGAGTTGTCACATGCAGAAACAATAAAAGAGGAGACAGTGGCGTACCTTGATGACATGTGAATGAAGACGTTGTATCATCACCAGTAAGGTCTAAACTGTCTGAGTTTGGTTTTATTTCCAAGAACCCAAAACGTTTGGAGGATGGCACCCATGTCTTGGGCCTGAATCTTCGACAGGAGCGAGGGACCTTGAAATGGGGGCGCAGAACTGCAGTTCCTGAAGTGCCCAATATTTTCACAAGACGAGCAGTATTCTCCCTGTGTGGAAAACTTGTGTGGCAACAGTCATCATAAAGAGGATGGCAAACGCAGTCACCAAAGGCTGGGATGATGAAACAGCAGACAATCTGTTGGTTCACATGGTGAAGGAGACCATTGCAAGGGTAAAGCAGGATGACCCCGCCAAAGGAGACTGGTGCATGCAGGCATGCAGTGGATGAACTGAACGTGTCGGTGGATGCGAGCTGCCAGCTCTCTGACAATTGGTGTGCTGTTGGAGAAGAACGGGGCTGCGATTGAGGATGTCTGCTGGTTGTGTCCAGCGAATGACGCTGCTCATATCGACCTGGCAGAGCTCGATGTGGTGATAAAAGACATCAACCTGGCACTCCAGTAGAAAGTCAGGAAATTATGCATATTTATCAGTATTCCATCCTTGGACGTACCTGGCTCTTATATAGATAGAGAATTGCATCAGCAGTGAGATATCTACTGGATCGATAGAAAGATTCCACCATTTTTCCAGCGGCCTTGGCAACAGATTTGATGTACGTGTTCCATTTAAGATCAGGAGTAATGGTCAAGCCCAGAAGCTTGTCAAAACTTGAGGCCTCCTGAAGACGAGAGCCATTCATTTCAATTGATGCCAGATGTGGATCAGAATGTTGATGATGTAAAGAGAGAAGCTTGGTTTTAGATGCATTAAAAGTAACCAGCCACTCCTTTCCCCATTGTACTACATGCTCAAGATCAGAGGAGAGAGAATTGGAGAGAACTTGGTCGTTTACTGTCTTAGATGTGGTACCATAAATGGTAGTGTCGTCAGCATAAATGTCTACAAATGATGTAAGGATGCGATTTGGAAGATCATTAATGTAGATCAGGAAAAGAGTTGGGCCCAGGATGGAACCCTGAGGGACACCAGCATTAATACTGTGGGCTTCTGATTTTTGCCCATCAACTACTACTCTTATGAACCTATCAGAAAGAAATGATTTAATAATCATTTATCTAGTTTAGGTATATATGTGCTTCCGAGTTGCACTTGCTCAAACTACTGCGTTTATATTTGCTCTCTATCGCCCCCACCACAGCGGAGTTACTATCTTTTAAAGCATATCTGAGAAAATTGACAACATCCTATCTGCTTACCCTTCAGCTAATATTCATGTCTGTGGAGACTTCAATGTTCACAATGTGGAATGGTTAACTCATTCAAACAAGATCGATGATGAGGGGAGGTTCTGTCATGATTTCTCTATTGCTTATGACCTCTGCTATTAAATCATTTCTTTCTGATAGTGGGGGTTGATGGGCAAAAATCAGAAGCTCACAATATTAATGCTGGAGTCCTTCAGGGTTCCATCCTGGGCCCAACTCTCTTCCTGATCTGCATTAATGATCTTCCAAATCACATCCTTACATCATTCGTAGACATTTATACTGATGACACTACTATCTATGGTAGCACATCTAAGACCGTAAATGACAAAGTTCTCTCCGATTCTCTCTCCTCTGATCTTGAGCAAGTGGTACAATGGGGAAAGCGGTGGCTTGTTACTTTTAATGCATCTAAAACCAAGCTTTTATCTTTACATCATCAATGCTCTGATATCCATCTGGCATCAATTGAAATGAATGGCTCCTGTCTTGAGGAGGCCTCATGTTTTGACAAGCTTCTGGGCTTGACCTTTACTCCTTATCTGAAATGGAACATATACATTAAAGGCCGCTGGAAAAATGGTGGGATCTTTCTATCGATCCAGTAGATATCTCACTGGTGA
>NC_136495.1:7104089-7201589 GCF_053919585.1 Euprymna scolopes | reverse complement strand
ATTACCGTACGTACACATAGATTCGAAAAAGTTGTCAAAAAAATATATAACAAATAAATGTTATCAATATATAACATATATAACAAAGATAAGGTAAGTTACTTTTCTACCAAACTGGATATAATTTTCGTGTTTTTATTCATTGTAACATTTTTATTCAGCTCGAAAAGCATACAGTGTTTACCGATGTATTGGAAAATTCAAAATAGCGTTCGACTCTCTTTAACACGGTAAGTTCGGGAAAAGGTGTTATAAATAATAAACTAGACAAAATACTGTTAGAAACTCGCTCAATATATGCTACCGTGACATAAATTGACATATATTCGGTGTTTTTTTTTTTTTAAATAGTATTTTATCTAGTTTATTATTTATAACAACACCTTTTCTCAAACTTACCGTGTTAAAGAAAGAGTCGGGCGCCATTTTGAATTTTCCAATACATCGGTAAACACTGCATGTTTTTCGAGCTGAATAAACATGTTACATTGAATAAAAACACAAAAAATATATCCAGTTTGTTAGAAAAGTAACTTATCTTGCCTTTGATAACATTTATTTGTTATATATTTGTTTTTTGACAACTTTTTCGAATCTGTGTACAGTAATACAAACTCGACGTACTTAATTCAAATTGTCATGTCGAAAATAGTAATATATCTATAAATTACGAAAATTCATCGAATAGAAAGTTATAACTAAAAGTAACTTTTACGGAAAATTTGGTAAAATTGTATTTTTCTAAGACGTTATAAAGTAGATTGAAAAGGGGGAGATAATTCGGAACGAATATTTTAGATTACTTGTTCATGGCGTGTAATATTTGTTGTCTATAACGATAGACTTTTACTATAAAAAACACAATATCAGTTGTTACTGGATCATTTTTCGTAATTTTTGGAGATATTACTATTTTCGACACGACAATATTGTTTTTGCTTAAAACGACATTATTTAAAAAATCGATTCGTCGACTCTAAGCAGCAAAACTTGTTTAAAACTTTCAGCGAAACCCACTTAAAGTCACGATGCATATTTCTCGTACATATTCGTTACATAACTCTTATAGTTTCGTTCTTCGTTATGTAACATTTATAGGTTCATTATGTAACACTTATAGCTTTCTTACGTAACTCTAGCATTTTTACATAACTTGGTAATTGTGCATAAAACCAGACCTTAACTTTCAAATACGCCGGCAGGGGGCGTCCGCGTTTGTCAATTGTCAACCTGCATACAACTTTCGGCACTTGTACAGTTTAATCAAGACATTAAAAATGAAAATATTGACAAAAAAAGGTTATATTGTACGTATCCGTTTTGAACTGAAGATCTCCGAAAAGAAAACAAAACATTTCACTTAATTTGATCGAGTAGTTTTTTTTCTTTTTTACAGCGGAAAAACACGTTTTTATGACAGCACGTTAAAAGTAGACATCTTTGAATTTTTAAATTTTTGTTTGGATTTTTAGGACATGCCACGGGGAGATAACTTTTTTCTTTTTACATGGAGTTCACCACTTATCAAGGCCCAATGGCCACTCGCGGATAAGGGTTATTGTGTGTACAGTAATCAATGGGATAGTGTAGCAATAGTATGTGAGAATTGATAAGGTGTCATTACTTAGGGGGGGGCGGTTCATCAGGAATTTGTTTGTGTTGGACTTGAAGACATCCAGGTTGAAGTCGGGAGGGAAACAGGCAAGCGGAACAGCGTTCCACAGGCGTGCAGTTCTAAGAAAGAAGCTTTGTTCATGGAATCTACGTTTTGATTTAGGCACAGATAAGGAGTGGGGAAAATTATTGGTTTCAGCTAGTCGGGTGTTTTTTGAAAAAGATTGGTGGGGGGGGGACCAGAGAATGGAGCTCAGACGAGAACTTGCCATGGAAATAATGATAGAACAACGACAGGCTCGCTACGTCTCTTCTGTGGGAAAGAGGTTGCAGGGTAGAGAAAAGGGCATCCCCCACCAAGCCACAAAGTCTATTTTGTACTCTGTCAAGGCAGGATAGGCTGTTTTTAGCAGCTCCCGCCCAGATGTGGCTGGAGTACTTCATCTTAGGAAGTACTTGGCTCTTATATAGATAGAGAATTGCATCATTAGTGAGATATCTTCTGGAGCGGTAGAAGGATCCCACCATTTTCCCAGCGACCTTGGCCACAGACTTGATGTATGTGTTCCATTTAAGATCAGGAGTAAAGGTCAAACCCAGAAGCTTATCAAAACATGGGGCCTCCCCTAGACGAGAGCCATCCATTTCAATTGATGCCAGATGGGGATCAGAGCGTTGATGATGTAGAGATAGGAGCTTGGTCTTAGATGCATTAAAGGTAACCAGCCACCTCTTTCCCCACTGCATCACGCGCTCAAGATCAGAGGAGAGAGAATCAGAGAGAACATCATCATTTACGGCCTTTGATGTGTTGCCATAGATGGTCGTGTCATCAGCATAGATGTCAACGAAAGATTTTAGTATGTGTTTTGGGAGATCATTGATGTAGATCAGGAAGAGAGTTGGGCCCAGTATGGACCCCTGAGAGACTCCAGCATTAATATTGTGGGCCTCTGATTTCTGCCCATCAACCACTACTCTTATGAGCCTATCTGAGAAAAATGATTTAATGATCGAGAAAACATTTCCAGCTATACCGTAGCTGGAAATCTTGTGTAGTTGGCCTTTATGCCAAACCTTATCAAAGGCCTTTGATATGTCGAGAGCAATTGCCCTAGAAATGAAGCTTTGTCGAGAGATTCGCTAATCCTATGAGATATAACCGTTAGCACATCTGCTGTAGATCTAGCAGAACGGAAACCATATTGCATGTCGCTAAGGTTATTTCTGTTGAGGTGGTTGACTACTTCTCTATTTATTGTGGATTCCAGCAACTTACTCGTGACACACAGGAGACTTATTGGTCTGTACTGAGAGGGGGATGACTTATCACCTGAATTCTTAAATACAGGGCATACTGGTGAGGTTTTCCAGGGTGTTGGGAAGCACTTCTCCTTAAGGCAATGCTTAAACAGTTTGGTAAGTATGGGGGCAAGTTCTGGTTGTAATTTTTTTAACACTATAATTGGAATACTGTCAGGACCAGTTGCTTTACTGGAGTCAGATATTTGTATGTTACATAGCATGTTGTCTGTTATAGGAGGAAATATGGGGAGTTGATGGCCTTCGTCACACAGGGTAGAATTTGCCGCAAAGTTTTTGGCAAATAGTTTGGCTTCGTCTGATACTGTCGAGATGACCTCAGGTCCATTGATAATGGTTGGGATAGAACATACGTTACTGTTCAGGATCCTATTTGCTATTTGCCAGAACTGGTGGGAACCAAGCTGCTGCTCAGCTACTTTGGATTTAACGGCTTGAGCATATAGTACTCTTGCATTTTTTATTACTCTTTTACAGTGGTTACTGGCAGTCCTGAAAGCAGCTTTAATTTCAGTACATCTACTACATTGGTAGCTACGGAAAAAGTGATTTCTGTGTGCGATGGCAGCAGCACATTCAGGGGAGAACCATGGCTGGCTGTTAGGTTTTTGTTGGAATTTTTTAGATGGTATGAATTGGTCGATGCCTACAATTAACCATTCGGTCAGATCTGATACTATAGAGGACACATTCTCTTTAAACATGGAATGGAGAGGTAGATCAGATATGAATGTACGGAAGCTATCCCAGTCAGCCATAGAGTATCGGTATACAGTACGGTTGAGAGGTATGTCTGTAGATTTATTATATTTCATTTTTATCTCAATTGATACGACGCAGTGGTCGGAGAATCCTAGAGGAGATAGAACGGAACATGAGCATAGCTCAGGGGAAGTGGATAGAAAAAAGTCTAGAAGGCTTGCGTACTGACCAGTAGTATCGGGCACACAGGTGGGCGGGCTCGCGCACAATCTGAGTGAGGTCATAGGCAATGGCAAAATCATAACAGAACCTCCCCTCATCATCAGTCTTATTTGAGTGGGTCAGCCATTCCACATTATGGACATTGAAGTCACCGCAAATGTGAATGTTAGCCGAGGGATGAGCAGACAGGATGTGGTCAATTTTCTCTGATATACTTTTAAAGACAGTAACTCCGCTGTTGTGGGGGCGATAGAGGGCAAATATAAATGCGGTGGTGTAAGCAAGTGCAACCCGGAAGCACATATAAGGTAAATTAGGGTCTTCTCTGGAGATGTCCCTGCCACATGGGAAGCCATCTTTAATGTAGGCACATATTCCATGCCCGTGGCGATCTTGGGGGTCAGATTTAGATGTTAAGTTAGAATATCCTTTAATTATGAACTCATCTAGGGAAGTGGTCGGCCCTATTCCAGTTTCGCTTAGAAAGAATATGTCAGGTTTCGTCTCCTGTAGTTGGGTTTCAACCTCTAGTAGGTTAGAACGTAGACCCCTGATGTTGGAGAAGGAGACCTGGTAGTAGGGGTCTATATAGGAGGATGGGGTTCTAGGTTTATTCGTGTTTTCTTTTTTGAGATATTTCATGTTGAGGATTTTGGGATTTGTGGAACAGGTCAGCATACTTGGTTAGAGCAGAACAGAGAGGGAAAGTAAGAGAGGGAAGACGGAAAATTTTTTTTTTTTTTTTTTTTGTAGCACATGATAAGGTAAAGCCGTAACAATTACCCACTAGTATGGCATCAAGAGGCCCCACCAGAGACTACTGCATGGTCCAGAGTCCATTCACCGAATGGCAATACAGCAGCCCCAGTACTTTGCACCTGCTGATAGGACAGTCTCCTTAGTGGTTATTCCAAGGTTCGGGTCCCTGACTATCAGGCGGTTAACCTCAGCCAAGATGAAACCGTTTACCTCCAGCACCCTTACTAGTGATATGGCCGCAACGATAGACATAGACAGAAAATTTCCGACATCTCAGACTACTGTTCACAAAGTACTACCGACCTGGGAAGCAGCTTTTTCTTCACTTTTTGTCAGAAACATCACTCATTGGAAATGAGGACTGAGGGACAAAAAAGGAGAAGCGAGAGTTACTGGAGCTGCCGATAACACATCCACTGCATTATCTACTCTCCATTAAAAAAAAAAAAATGGTAAGAGGGACTTATTTATATCTACTTAGTAAAGTCCCTTGCCCATTCCCAGTTTAGAATAGAATTTGAAGATAGTTTCCCCTCCCATTTTTACATGGAGTTCAGCACTTATCAAGGCCCAATGGCCACTCGGGGATAAGGGTTTTTGTCTGTACAGTAATCAATGGGATAGTGTAGCAATAGTATTGGAGAATTGGTAAGGTGTCATTACTTAGGAGGGCGGTTCATCAGGAATTTGTTTGTGTTGGACTTGAAAACATCCAGGTTGAAGTCGGGAGGGACACAATTTAAACCGCCGACACTCCCCATACTAGCTTTTCTTCCTAAAAATCGAACCTTTTGCTCGATATAACAAATTGTTTTTTCGCTGTTAAAAAAAAAAAAAACTACTTGATGAAATTAAGTGCAATTTTTTTTCGGAGAACTTCATTCCATAACGGATACGTACAATTTAAACTGTTTTCGATATTTTCAATTTTTAATGTCTTGATTAAACTGTACAAGTCCCCAATTTTCAAATATATTTTATGTTTATTTTTGTTTTTCACAACCTTTATTTCACAACCTTTATAATAAAATTATAATAAAATTAATGGCGACTTCTGACACTCCTAGTGACGTATCCCATTTTTTAATAAAAAAATAGGAGTGTCAGAAGTCGCCATTAAAAAAGGAATGATTAATTACATTTGCTATCTTTCGAAGCTTATATGAATGATGTAATGTAAACCTTAATTTCTTTTTTTTTTCAATAAAAGGGGCAATGACCAAACTTTAAAATAATAAAAAGTTTTTTTATCAAAAAATATACAATATTTTTTTTTTTTAAGATTTCACGAAATTCAACGAATTTTAACTTAATCTAAATATAATAAATATATATAAAAAATCACTTACCTATATAAAATACTAATCAATGGATGCTTCCATTCTTCATTTATGAGAATTTGTCCATATTTATATTTCATATTCCATGTATTTTTTTAAATAAAAGAATTTTTTTTAAGCAACCATTTGAAAAGACCGCCATTATGTAAGCATTAACCGGTGTTAGCAAGCCGGTGTTTCTTCTGTCTTCTTCTTTTGAAATAGGGATGGATAAAAGGGCTATAAAATGTAAAAACACATATGCGTGAGCATGAAAATATGGTTTACCGTTTATGAAAAATGATCACATTTTACTTATCAATTTTTGCCTTTAAAAAAAAAACGCTCAACGAATTTTCGATTTTTTTTTTTTTTTTTTTTTTTTTTTTTTCTCTTCTCTCAAAGAAATACATGAATTTTTCATTTAATATATTTTATTTCTTCTTTATGGCGTGAATTTTTTTTTTTAATTTCTAAAAAAAAAAAACATTGAATGAAATAAAAAAATTGTCGTAATTGTATGACATTTTCTGGACAACATAACAAGATTATAAGGTTTCACGTAAAAAAAAACCCCAAAAAAACAATTTCAACGTGGTTTTTCAAAAAAAAGGTTTTAAACTGTACTTTACAGGTAAATTTGCAAATAAGTATTTTTTTTTTTTTAAAATTAGCTTACGCTACAACAGAACACTGAGCATTTTAATTTTTTTTTTTTTTTTTGTGTGTTACAAAGTTTTTATTTTGAGAATTTCTCTCACATTGGTTTTGCCCTTGGCAGAATGAAAGAAAGCCACTCAGAAATTACAACAAGCTCACCTTTTAAACTTTAACATAAATTGTATTAAAACAAAAAGATCCAAGTTGCAAAAGATGTGTCATCTGCTGCAATGGGCTGGTAACACCCTATGAGGGTAATAGTTCATCTTCGATATGCTGGATTCAAAACTCCGCTGAAGAGTTGAGTGATACCTTCCAAGATGAATACTGTTAATCCGGTAGCCTCATGGAGTTCACTATAGATAACCGTCCGAATGGTGGACAAATCGCAGGTCAAACTGTAGACTTTAATTTCGTCTCTGACATTATAACAATGAAAGTCAGTTGATTCACAGAGCACAACAGCATGCGATAATATAATAATTCACCCAACATAAGGGCATTAGTGTTTGCAAATGATAATCGCATTTTGCCCCATATTGGGCATTAAAACATCCCAATGAGACAAAGTGATTTTGAGGCTACAAGCCTCGAGTGAATTTCGAATGTCCATTTCAACTCGTGTCTGTCGAAACTGCTGATCTGAAAGGATAAATTTGGCGCCAAGTATACCCTCGGCAATTAGTAATAACAAGCAATCTGATAGGTTCAAACAAAATCGAGGGCGGACAAACCGACCAATGAGGAGCTTGCTTCTTTCTGGAGAATTTCTTACATTATTGCTTAGTTTACAAAAACGTTTTTCGTTCTTTTGGTGGGCGGGTATTCAATTATAGAACGTGTGTAGTTTAACAAGTGCTTCTGCAGTTTAATTAACCTTTTTTTCTGTAGGTAACACGCAGACATTTAACGAGTAGAATACCATTTAATATTACAAAAAAAATGGAATGAATATTGATAGGCCCCAAAGCCTTCATCACATTAGGGACAACTTTAAGAGCCAGATAAACAGCCATAAGTTCTAAGGTAGGAAGGGTCTTCCATTTAATGGGAGCCACCTTCGCCTTAGCAAATAACAGGGAGCATTTAGTTCCTTGTTTTACATAAAGGGAAAACCTGTATGCAAGTTTAGATCACAAAAGCATATAAACTCCGCCGGGGAGTTCTCAATTATCACATGCGTAGGGAACTTCAAATTACTTTGTTTTCAGCATACCCGAAAATGTTAAACGGTAGTCATTTTAAAGAAAAATGTTGAGGTGGAAACAAGGTAAAAATTTACAAAATGCGTCACAATGAAATTCTTTATCAAACCGCCTAATTATTATTATTATTTAGATATCCTCAATTAAAAAAAAAAAACAAGATTGTTTTACAGATTCAAAAAAATGGTCTTGACAATGAGTTAAAAATAAGTTCAAGTTTCACGATATCTTTTTTATTTAATTGTTAGGTGAAAGTACAGAATAGTTAACAAGACACCCTTCCTTTCCCATGTTAAGAATGGGTTTCTAAATAATGTTATTATTTCAGCATGGTAGCATGTGCACAAGTACCTTTTATTTGTTACTAGCAGGGGTATCCGGCGTTGTCTGGGTGTTTAGAGGTGTGTTGGGGGGGGTAATCAAAATAAAGGAATAAGCAAAGTAATAACGCTGTTTAAATATTACATATAAAAAAAAATGTTAAAACTTAAAAAAAATATGAAAAAAAAATGAAAAAAAAAACAGCAAACGCAAAAAAAATGGCATAAATAACCCTGTTTCTATATAGTATTGTTTGGAAATCAAATTTGTAAAACTTGAAAATAATTTTTTTAAATTGACAAACTCAGAATAAAAAATGACTAGTCTAGTAAGACGAAAACAAAAAAACAGTTTTCTATTTTTAAGAGAATAGTTTAGTCAGCTCAGCGCATTATGTTAGCATTAGTGCTTAGCGAGCCGTTTTTCTGTTAATTTCTATAAAAGATAACATTTTAAAGAAATTTCTGCACAATTAATAATTATCAAATATTTACATATTATACATGAAAATAATTCTGAAACTATCATCATATGAAAATGGATGATATATGCCGATTTATCTTATCAATTTTGAAATATTCTTTGTCAACTTTGCTCGGTCGTAACTTTGCTTCCTGTGGTCGTAAAAATAAAAATAAAACACCAGTAGAGATGGACTTCTTTGTTTATATAGCCTGTAAAATTTCAGCCATATCCAATCAAATCTAACCCCATGCATATGTATCCAAACGTAACATATGAAATTTAAACATTGAAAAAATAGTTTCCCTTTTTACTGCCGTCATTTTTTTACCATTTGAATTTCATTTTTAACTTGAAGCATAAAAAATATTGAACACATAAAAGAAAAATAAATTAACATCATTGGAATGCTTATTTTATTCTCTTTCCATCAATATAATTCGTTTAAAAATTGACCAACAAATAAAAAAGATATGACTTGTTGAAGCACATTAGGTATGTAATATTGCCGATGTCCACGAAAATACAGATACTCTTGTAATGCTAATTTTTGTGGTGACGTGACTCCAAGGCCCTCCTTAAATATGGATCTATGAGTAATCCAACAGTATTAGTCGTAGCCACCAGGAGTAACCGAGAAAAGTTCACTGATACCTATTTGTTCATTATCTGTGAACACTTGTAAATATTTGTTGGGTAAGCCTTTCTCCAAAGAAACGGCCACCCTCTACATAATCTTCAGAGAAGGCACGTAATTAGTCTACTCGAGCCAAGTTTTTGTAGTCCCAGGGCAGATCCACATAATATTTTCCATATTTTATGTTTTTTTTTAATTTAGTTATCTTTGCTTCATCATATGAAGATAGTTTAGCATTTTCATTGCTTCCAATGGAATCAAGAGAAAGAAAATTCTTTATACTGCGTTCTATGGGAGATTCTTCAAAAAATGGACCAAACTTGTTTGAATAAAAGGGGATAGGATTTAACGTTTTTCACCAAATATGAAGAACCATCAGCAAATTTGATCAAAGGGAGGCAACTCATTCTGAGTTTCTTTATTTGATTTGGGCTTCAAAAAATTACGCCCATCCCTAAAGGGGATAATTTTATTCAAAATTTTCTTAGTAGTCCCATCAAGACATTTAACCATACACAAATTTTTTTATTTGCTGAATTAAATCCAAGCCGACAAGACCATGTAACATATTGCCATTTAGATCCTTATATCCATAACAGAGATAAGTTAGTTATGTTAATTGTAATCTCGTCAAATTTGTCAACTTGAAATTTCAAGTTAAGGCTGTCCGTGAACAGGACAGCGAAAGGAAAGGGTTTCTGTGAACCCAATTTTACGAGGACATCGAGCCCCAGAAGGTCCATAGACCTTGTTCCAATGAATGTATTCACGGGCATTATTACAGGTCTAGGTTCTAATTTTTCCCTAGACTTCAGTTCCTGTAAAACAGTCTGGGAGAAAAAGGATTTTTGACTCCCAGTGTCCAAAATGCAATGGAAAAACACTGGGAGTTCTTTTCGTTTCAAGGACACTCTGATAACAGGGAATATACAATTATCCCCATCAGATAAGGTAGTCCTTCCTACAAAGGATTTTGTTGTCTTGGGGCATATTACAGAAAAATGAGTTCTTAACCCACAAATAGTGCATGGGTAAGGAAATCCTTTCTTCCCCTTACATTTTAGTCCTAAGTGACCACCAATACACTTAATACATAATTGAAGCTCTTTGGCTCGTAAAACTTTCTAGTCATAGGAAGAATATTTGTAGCAGTCCTTAACAGTATGGTCTGCTTATTTACACAATTTACAAGTTTTATACTGATCGCCAGTATTATTAAGGAGTTTGGGGGGAAATTCAAACCCCTTTTATATTTCCGTTACATAGTACATATCTCTTCATTACATAATGTCTCTTCATTACATAACCCATATCTCTTTGCTGCAAAACCTTTAGCACTTTGTTACATAACAAGCATCTCATTCATTACATAACTGATAGCTTCGTTACATGGCCTTATCTCGTTACACATTCATCACCTACTTCTGTTACATAACTCTCATGGTTCCAGTACATAAATCTAACCATGTTGTTGCATAACTCTTTCGTTACATGACGCGTGTTTTATTTTCGTAAAGTATTTATCTAGCGCGTCATTCCTTGTTACATCTTTTGCTGTATGACTCCTCCCTCCTAATTGCATACGTCATTAATTTTGTGCCATAACTTGCACCTCTTCATTGCGTATCTCTTATTTCTGTGTGACATGTTATATATATGTATGATGCTAATAAAGGCAGAATTTTCAACCCCCATAACAAATAATAACAGTAAAAACTTGGAAAATAAAATTGATTCATTTTTATTTTTGCAGTATTCTCAAGTAGAAAGATTCTAAAAAATCTTTTCTTTTTACATTCCATGAAACTGGTGAATTTTCCAAAAATATACTGAAATGAAATAAGAATATTTAATTTTTGGATTTTGCCAATTTATATGATTTTTATCGATTTATTTTTATTTTTTTTTAAATAAGTTGGAAAATATATCTAAGTTTTATGAAATTTAAAAAAATTATTTACATTTGACAATTTTTACCTGTGTAATTTCAAACGATTTCTGAAATGATTTTTGACGATTGAAAAAAAAAAAAATGTCGAAGATTCGATTAAGTCGATTAGGTCTTAAAACTTATGAATAAATAATCTTACTGTTATTAATTTAAAATCTTTTTAATTGATGCTGTTTTTGAATAGTAAATAATAAAAAAATATATTTAGATATCGAACATGAATAATTTTTTCTAAGGAAGACCGTATTCTATTTGCACTTCACTGATGTCATAGCATTACTTGTTTATTTTGTCAGAACAAAATAATTTCTAAACCAAATAACTGAAACAATTATGATTTAATAGTTATTTAAATTTCTTTGTGCACGGCATGTTTTACCAGCTATTAATATTAAATAAAAATGTAGCTTTTAGTTTATAAGTCTATACAAAAATTTTTGTATCGAAAATAAGTTTCTGATAAAATTTATTTAAGAATTTAGTTAAGATTTAAAAAAAAAAAACCTCAGTTTTTGGAATTAAAAATCGATATTCCCTAGAATAAAGAAGAATTTAATAAAAATAATTTAAATATTACTTTTTCAGGCTACAAATTACAATATTAAAAATTAGTATTAAAGGAAATTCTGTCGGTTAACAGGTTCCATATTAAATTGGAAGTTAATTGTTTTAGGTGTTGTCTTCTTAAAATATGAAATTTTTATCAATATACATCTATATGTTTTTTTCATAATATTTCAAGCCAAAGGTAAGATTTTTATCATTATATTTCACTTGATTTAAACACTGATCCTTCCTCTTCAATATAAAGTAAAACAGTAGTTAGGCCTGAAAGTATCCTGTACTTATAAGGCCACCATTTGCTTATGTATGGAGTATTGTTGTCATATTTGGGCTGATACATCTCGCTCCTGGACAGATTTTAAGAGAGGTCCTGAATTGTCATCTAAACTTTTGTCCAATTGACGAAATGTTGCATCCGTCTGCCTGTTCTACAAGTATTTAATGGTGAATGCTCTGACAAACTACAAGCACTTGTACCTCTCGATGTAAATACTCCCGACAAGCACCTAAATCCCACTCCTACACAGTTGAGATCCCTAGGTGTAAGAAAGCCTTCTACTAGTTTCTTCCTCAGAATTGCTAGACTTAGGAACTGTGGCAAAAATTTTGGGAACGCAGGCTTACCTCTCAAATGGCCTCGCTGTGGTTGTTCCAGACGGTCGAGATCAAAGGGACTCATTATTGTTTAACCAGATTGGATTTCGACCTGAACGTGGCCCCGAACATTATGACAGTGATTATGCAGGTGATCCGGTGTCAGGATGAAGCTGTGCAACAGGCGACGTTGTCGTATATTGACAACATTTTTGTGAACGAGAGCCTCATGTCTGCCCAGGCAGTGAAAGAACACTTTGAGAGCTTTGGGCTGTCGTGCAAGGAGCCAGAGCACCTGCAAGATGGAACAAAAGTTCTTGGCTTGCATGTGAGCGGCAGCACAGATGGACTCCGCTGGAGAAGAGGTCGTGACATCCCGGAAGTTCCATCCAACATCACGCGTTGGAGCATTTCTTTCCATCTGCGGAAAACTGGTGGGCCACTTCCCTGTGTGTGGGTGGCTCCAGGTGGCGGCCATAAAGTGACGTGCAACTTCCATGTCAACAAGATGGGATGATGAGGTGCGTGACCCCTCCCTGCGAAGCGTGCTGGTGGAAGCTGTGGCTAGAGTGACCGAGATCGATCCCGTGCGAGGGATCTGGTGCGTTGACAGGAGTGAGTTTACAGTTTGGATGGACGCCAGCTCACTCGCCCTTGGCGTTGCTCTTGCAGTCAACAGATTAATCGTAGCTGGCTTCGGCCAGAAAATGATGCTGGGCACATAAACCTGGCCGCTTCAGTGGCAGGCCAGAGTGCTACGCATCGTCACAGACTCTACGTGTGTGTATCGGTGGATAGCCGATGCCTTGAGTGGGAAAGCACGGTTGACAACGAAGGCATTGGCCGAAATGCTAATACGGAGATGACTTACTACCCTGACCAAGATCATCAAGGAATTCTACCTGGCTGTAGATGTGATACTAGTGCAGTCCTGTCAGAATCGCGCTTATTGCCTGACCAGTTCCACACCGTTGGCTGAACCTGCCGAAAGAAGTGGATGAACCGGCACCTGTGAATTGTGCCGTGGTTGGGCGTCTGCTTAGCCCAGACCATGTTGCTGATGTCCATTGCCAAAGCGGCACCCTGGTGTAAACAGAACCCTTTACTTCACCAGGTTGGTGGACCCCCATGTGTCAAAGATAGACGTGAAATCTGTTATGAGGAGCTGTGAGACCTGTCGGTCGATCGACTCGGCATCCGTTCAGTGGAAGAAAGGAAAACTGAGTGTGATGTAACTCACCACAACGGGGGGCATTTTTTGATGGTCATCGATTGCAGACCGCCTAGA
The DNA here is from genome assembly GCF_053919585.1 of Euprymna scolopes. Lineage (NCBI taxonomy): Eukaryota > Metazoa > Mollusca > Cephalopoda > Sepiida > Sepiolidae > Euprymna > Euprymna scolopes. The sequence goes on along the minus strand of NC_136495.1, from coordinate 7,187,968 downwards.
TTTGCATTGTGGCGGTCCCTTCGCCGGCAGGACTTTGCTGCCGTTGTCCGTGGCTGGAAAGTGTCTTGCTCGAGCATGCCCCCCCCCCTGAGATACTGACCAATGACACCGCCTTTGTTAGCGAGCAGTTCAAACAGTTCGCAGACAGCTGGGGAATACGTCTGCAATTTTGGTGCGCCCACATGCCCAACGGAAATGGAATTATCGAGAGAAACCACAGAACTGTAAAGACCATTGCAGCTAGGAAAGGGGTGAACGGTGCCTGAGGTGGTCTATTGGTATGGCACCCCAAAGGACTACATTTCACCCTCTACCGCGCCAGCCGAAGCACTGCACAGGTACCACGTCAGACAGCGACCCCGAGATTAGCAGCCTTAGGTTCACCGACCCTGAAACTGAGGATGAAAGCACAGGTGATGACGAAGCCCCCCGGTCCCCCTCTCTGAAGAAGCACCCGAAGAAAAAGGCCACCATGTTTCTGCCCTCTCTGTGATGATGATATCAGGGGGGAGTGTGGTTAAAATTGTGGGAACGCAGGCTTACCTCTTAAACGACCTCGGTGTGCACTTTGTCGACGCAGTGTCATGATGCTGAAAAGGGTCCAAGATGCAGCTGTGGTGTTATATAACAATGCAGTCTTGTTGAATCTCATGTTCTCTCGCGTACATATGCAAATTTAGAGGACTCTGTATTTTATAAAAACAGGCCACTGAAGCAGATGAGAGAGATGTGAAAACGAGTCTACAGAAACTGACGGACGACGATGCTACAGTGAGCTGAAGTTTTGTGTGCTCTTTTCTTTTTTTCTTTGCAACGTCAGGAACTCCTTTTCAGGATTCTGCTTTCCCAACTGTACTGAAATGCAGAAGTTCAAGTGTAATGTGAACAGACATCTTGCTGCTCATCTCCCTTCATAATATCCCTTCAACTTATGTCACCTATAGTAACCCCTTACTTCAAAGTGACACTGTGCCATGTTTGGGGTGAAAATTGAATTAAAAAAATATGAATTTATTTCATTTTACTAATTTTTAACTTATATTTTTTGTTATGGCTGTCGACAATTAGTCATACCTACCCATATCTCTTTGCAAAACTCTTAGCGCGTAGCACAGTGGAAAGACGTTGAATCTCTACAGTTCCAGGTGAGCATGGTCTGGAGATAGTGGTTTCAATCTTGCCCAAAGCAGGCCAAAGGATTAGTTGACCAAAACGTGGTGAGGCAACAACTATGGAAGGCAGTAATTACTGGGGATGCAGTTACAAGACTCTGTATTCCTATCCCGTTGCCGTTAACAACCTGATGAAGGCTAGGGGAATAAGAGACTGAAACGTCATAAAACAACTATGAAGATGAGGATAACAGTCCACAAGTCAATAAATCATCATACTGGGTACATCTGCCTGATAAACTCTTGATACTGCGGAAACCCTTTATTGGTTAGTAATGGCAGAAGTTCAATTGCATTTTACTTATAGTTTTCAAGTATGTCTCCTTATGTACCTATTTGGTGATGGCTATTGTAACTAGCAGCTTGTATAAACCATATATTGATACTGGATCTGCTTCAGAAGTTGTGGAGAAGTTTTAATATGACTCTTTTCCTTATATTTACATTTATTTATACAAGGTGAATGAACATAAAAAAATAACCATTCTCTAAATGCATTACTCTCTCATATATTACAACATAACCATTTCTTTAACTTTCATTCTAAATAAATCTTACCAAACACTTCTTGAATCAACACTCATTATAAACTCTGACACAATGAAAGAACACAATTGCTTTTACAATTACCTTTTAATCAGTAAAATAAAATCAGCAAAACTTAAACTAGATATATTAACACCCTGTTACTGATAAAACATTACATTCTTGTTGACACTTATATTAAAATATATATATTATTAAAAGGAAAGAAAAAAGAATTATTTCACTCCATAGATGCACTACATATTTTGAACTCTGTCTGTTTTTTTTTTTCACGTCAATTGCGTGTTTTAGATTTTAACTTGTATGTTTTTCTTTATTCGAGTTGTTCGATATTGGTAGTGCAACGCTGAAACGTGCTGGTCGACGATTATTACGATCATAATTAATATTTATAAAATAGAATGTACGAAAGACTTATAGCTAAAAAATATTTACAGACAAAATTATTTATGTTAAGATATTTTAATAGAAAAGAATGTTAGAACACAAACAATAATTTAAAAATAAGTCTGACCTCTAGAGTCTGACGTTTGATGTAGAGGTCACTTAAGATGACGTGGATCTTAGGGTAGAGCTTGAAAGATATCATTGAGTCAAGAGTTGGGAGTCAGAGATAGAAGACAGTTGGTAGCCAGAAGAGAAAGATGGTCCGCGGACAGTAATGGCAGCAAGTAGGGGAAAATGTTGAATGTAAAAGTCTAGGATCAGCGTTGCAGCTTTACACTAAGGCAAACATCCAAAATAAAGTTGCTGTAAATACCACCAAGATTTGAAGTTGTACAAATCTTCAGTTGCAGCTGTTCCAAGGATTCGTCAAAACAAGACCAAAGATGGACAAGGTATGTTTTCCCATTGGCCAATGTAAAATCCCAGAGACTGTTATTTGTCTTGTTTAAACATTCATGTGTAGATGATCTATACACTCTGTATACATACATTCATTAGAACAACATGTTATAACACTAAACGATACACAAATTTAGACAAACATACATATATATATATATACACATACACACATCTCGACAATATAACACAGTCATTTGGAGAAAGTCTTTGAAGAAAATTTTGACAAATACAAAGCAATTTCTAGTTTTCCTTTTTCATTATGTTGGATTATTAATTCCACAACATTAAATGTGTTTATCTTTATCAATTTATTTTGAAGAAACTGAAAACAGAAGATGAGACGGAGGAAGAGGAAACTAAAGAATTGCATACAAGCGAGGAGGATGAGGAGGATAACGGAAACAGCATCTATGAGGTATTGTTATTGTTGTTTCTTGTGAACATCTTATGAAAGGAAGAGTAGCGAGAACTTTTAAACTTGAAGCAAGAAGCTCAATGTTTAATGTCTGTTCGAGCTGTGTTGCTATATGGTAGTTAATGTCCTGCTCCATTGTTTTATGATGTTTGCTCACAAATTGTTTTTATAATCATGCGCGTTCTATTGGAGCATGTGGAGTGTAGTGGTGGGGGGATTCAGCAATGGACTAAGTTTTTTACCCATTGTTACTGGTTTTCATCAAACGGAAATGGAATCATGTCTTTTCTAGGGTGACAATTTTATTGTTCCACCCTGTAAAAGTAGAATTAATAAATGTAAACGAGAATGATTTTGTTTGGCGCTCAATTCATACTGGGTGAATGCTACTGCACGTACAAATTTCACATGCATTAATAAATAATAACCTACGTGATACACTGGGCGCCTCTGCTAGTTAATAAATAATAACCGTCGGTGATATATTTGGAAAGGTTTTGAATAAAGTGATAAAAAAATGTCAGTTTTGGTAACTTTTTTTTTTACAAACCTCTGTTGGTTTTAATTGATTAGTACTAATCCTCTGTGATTTTGTCATGAAATTTGGAAACCAATAAGAAAAAATGCTAATCTTATTTATTGTCCATTCGTGTTTTTTTTTTGTCTTAAAAATATGACTCCAACATGACAACTGGTGCTACCAGATCAGGCCGTCTGAAGATATTGGCTTCCTGAGATAAAATGCACCTAACATTGATGTTTTTGTTTTTCTATTCCCTTTTGCAAAACTTAATTATGTTCTGCAAAAACAACAAAAAAAAAACAGCCTACCTTTTCCCACTTTTGCTTTTTCCTTTTTCTCAAAACAATCAAACTAAACAATATGAATAAATATTTGAAGATATAAACTTGAAACATAAAGCTTTTTTCTAAAATTATTGGATTTGGCATTAAATAACTCGAAATGGGTTGATATGCCATAAAACAGAAACCAAACCAAGCCATCAACATGACAATTATAAAACATGTTTTTCTAAATATTTTTTCGTATTCCAACTATTAAGTAAACCATTTTCTTTTTTTTTTTTTTAAATTATACTTCTAAAATTATAATTGTATGTTTTCTCGGCGTTTCTACAAAATTGGGACAATATTTTGTAGTCGATAAATGGAGTTTTCAGATTTAAAAAAAAAATGGTTTCAACTGATTTTTTTTGTCAATTCTTATAAGTTACAAATTATGCAGTTGAAATTACCTGAAGTTTATATTGTACGTATCTGTTATGAAATGAAGTTCTCAAAAAATTTTTTTTTACAGTGAAAAAAAACAAAATTTGCTATGATATCGAGCAAAAGGTTCGATTTTTAGGAAGAAAAGTTAATATTAAAGATGAGGAGGGAGTGTCGGCACTTTAAATTGAGTTATCTCCCCGTGGCATGGTTTAAAAATCCAAACAAAAATTAAAAAAATTCAAAGATATCTACCTTCAACGGGCCGTCATAAAAATGTGTTTTTCCGCTCTAAAAAAACTACTCAATCAAATTAAGTGAAATTTTTTTTCGGAGATCTTCAGTTCAAAACGGATATGTACACTATAACCTTTTTTTCTGATATTTTTATTTTTTAATGTCTTGATTAAACTGTACAAGTACCAAAAAAACTCTTCAACCTTATCACTAACCCTAAGATTGTTGCAAGGTCCCATCATACAAACCATCTTAAAACTATACATAATCGTTTAAAAATGACAAACAAACAAAAAAAAACAAACCCCCACACCCCTAAAAGAAAGGCACAGGATTTTTCTCTCATAGAAAAATAAATTAACTGCCCTAAAACGCTACAATGGCCTGGAAATGGGATTATTTTACATAATAATTTATACATGAAACTAATCCTCCACTCCTAAAACAATTTCTTTTATTTTTGCTGAAACTAATATTATAGATATCTTCATTTCTGCCAAGTTTTTTTTGTATGTGAAAAGAGATAATTGCATTTTTTATGGAGGTATATCGTATTGTATGTCGATACTCTATGGCTGATTGGGACAGCTTCCGTACATTCATATCTGACCTACCTCTGCATTCCATGTTTAAAAAGGATGTATCCTCTATAGTATCAGTCCTGACCGAATGGTTAATTGTAGGCATAGATCGATTCATACCATCCAAAAAATTCCAACAAAAACCTAACAGCCAGCCATGATTCTCCCCTGAATGTGCTGCTGCCATCGCGCACAGAAATCACTTTTTCCATAGCTACCAACGTAATAGATGTACTGAGACTAAAGCTCTTGTGATGTGGTGTGTTGCACACAGGGCCTTTGAGCGTGTAGTGTTGTAGCTTAGTGAATGTGTAGAGTGCTTAGCTGCTTGGCTTTCAGGTGCTTTGCTCCTCTTGCTTCCAGCTGTAACCGCCACCTATACTCGCAAGAGTGAAGGGGAGGCAGTTTAGTAAGCCCTGCCCACTGGTGGTTAGAGCGTCTCACTGGTCAAGACTCGCATGCCACCTCCTCGTGGTACATCACGGTTTAACTGGGTACCTTGCGGCCCCAGGCTAAGTGTATGTGGGATCTCGGAGTAGTCTGGAGCCCCAGAGGTGTTGAGTGCATGGCCCTCCGGCGTGAGGACACGCCCTGGCTTACACCAATCCAGACCCCAGCTATGTGGTCAAATAGCAAAATGTCATCTCGGCAGCAGGAGTTGGCAGTCATGGTATGAGCGCAGCTGATATATTTTTCAACCACCGGTCTCCCATGGCGGATCACTGAGCGGATGAATCAAGAACGATCAACGGTCAGGGATCAACACCCAGTTAGCGGGTACTGCGGGGCAACCTACCACTGCTCCAGCTGTCGCACTCCTGTGCTCCGCTGGGGTCCGCAATGTTGGGTCCAGAGGTGGATGTTCTGTTCTGGGCATGCACTCATCCACTACTTCCCTGCCCCGGCGCTTGACGTTTCAGGCAACTTCCTGAACTGTAGAAGACTGAAGCGCCTTGCCAATCGTCGTCCTCGACGTTAAGGGCCTATGATGTATGATGATGATGAGACTAAAGCTGCTTTCAGGACTGCCAGCAATCACTGTAAAAGAGTAATAAAACATGCAAAAGAGCTATATGCTCAGTCCGTTAAATCCAAAGTAGCTGAGCAACGGCTTGGTTCCCACCAGTTCTGGCAAATAGCAAACAGGATCTTGAACAGAAGCGTGCGTTCTATCCCAACCATTATCAATGGACCTGAGGTCATCTCGTCAGCATCAGACAAGGCCAAACTATTTTCCAAGAACTTTGCAGCTAATTCTACCCTATGCGACGAAGGCCATCAACTCCCCATATTTCCTCCTATAACAGACAACACGCTATGCAACATACAAATATCTGTGCATGAGGTAGCCAAGCTAATCAAGAACCTTGATTCCAGTAAAGCAACTGGCCCTGACGGCATTCTGATTATAATGCTGAAAAAGCTTCAACCAGAACTTGCCCCCATACTTACAAAACTGTTTAAGCGCTGCCTTAAGGAGAAGTGCTTTCCAACTCCCTGGAAGACCTCATCAGTTTGCCCTGTATTTAAGAATTCAGGTGAAAAGTCATCTCCCACTCAGTACAGACCAATAAGTCTCCTGTGTGTCATGAGTAAGTGGTTGGAATCCATATTAAATGAAGAAGTAGTCAACCACCTCAACAGAAACAACCTTCTTAGTGACATGCAATATGGTTTCCGCTCCGCAAGATTAACACCAGATGTGCTAACGGTTATATCACATAGGATTAGTGAATCTCTTGACAAAGGTTTTCTTTCCAGGGCAATTACTCTTGACATATCGAAGGCCTTTGATAAGGTATGGCATAAGGGCCTACTTCACAAGATTTCCAGCTACGGTATTACTGGAAATGTTTTCTCAATCATTAAATCATTTCTCTCTAATAGGTTCATAAGAGTAGTGGTTGATGGGCAGAAATCAGAGGCCCACAGTATTAATGCAGGGGTCCATTCTGGGCCCAACTCTCTTCCTGATCTACATCAATGATCTCCCAAAACACATACTTAAATCATTCGTTGACATCTATGCTAATGACAACCATCTATGGCAACACATCAAAGGCCTTAAATGACAAAGTTTTCTCTAATTTTCTCTCCTCTGATCTTGAGCATGTGGTACAATGGGGGAAGAGGTGGCTGGTCACTTTTAATTCATTCAAAACCAAGCTTCTATCTTTACTTCATCAACGCTCTGATCCCCATCTGACATCAATTGAAATGGATGGCTCTCATCTTGGGGAGGCTCCATGTTTTGACAAACTTCTGGGTTTGATCTTTACTCCTGATTTGAAATGGAACATGTACATCAAATCTGTTGCCAGGAATGCTGGGAAAATGGTGGGATCCTTCTACCGCTCCAGAAGATCTCACTACTGATACAATTCTCTATCTGTATAAAAGCCAAGTACATCCAAGGATGGAGTATTGCTGCCACATCTGGGCAGGAGCTGCTAAAAACAGCCTATCCTGCCTTGACAGAGTACAAAATAGACTTTGTAGTTTAGTGGGGGATGCCCTTTTCTCTTCCTTGCAACCTCTCTCTCACAGAAGAGATGTTGCGAGCCTGTCTTTGTTTTATCGTTATTTCCATGGCAGATGCTCGTCTGAGCTCCAATCTCTCGTCCCCCCTCGCCAATCTTTCACGAGAAACACCCGTCTGGCTGAAACTACTGTCAATAATTTTCCCCACTCTTTATCTATGCCTAAATCCAAACGTAGATTCCATGAGCAAAGCTTCTTTCTTAGAATTGCACACCAGTTGAACTCTCTGCCGCTTGCCTGTTTCCCACCTGACTACAACTTGGACGTCTTCAAGTCTAACATAAACAAACTCCTGACAAACCGCCCCCTTAAGTAAGACACTCTATCAAAACCCTCAATACTAATGATTACTACAATACTATCTCATTGATTACTGTACACGCAATAACCCTTATCCCTGAGTGGCCTTCGGGCCTTGATAAGTGGTGACCCCCATGTAAAAAAAAAAAAAAAAAAAAGGTAGGTGGAAGCAATGTAGTGGAAGGTGTTAACCAAAGAAATCTTACAATATATTTAGTTTTAAACCGACCTAGTGTTAGATTCCAGTTTCTTGTACATAAAATGCATTATAAACCAACTTTAAGTTTTTTATAGCTTCTATTTTTTTTTTTAAATAAATACATGGTATTTTAAACAATTCTGTGCATTTACTGCAAATTACTTGGAAACCATTAATTTCTTGAGATTTTCAGTGCTACATTCTGATTTCTTTCACAAAATGAGAAATTTCATTGTTTAATCTTGTTTTAACTAATCTATAATTTTTATCGAAAAAGTAGTGTAAAAAAAATGTGACAAAACATACGTGGCCATAAAGAGGGAAAAAATATTCAAATATGCAAGGCACAAAAATAATAAGTTGAAGTTTGAAAAATTTCATGAGGTTCTTGGATCATCAAGCTCTTTCTATGTATGTCATTGAGATATTTTAAGCAATTTAAATTTTTTCATGCATATTGCTGTAAGGCTACGCATGTTAACATTCCACATGTAGACACCATTGTAAGGAACGTAAGGAAAGAAATTCAAGTTTTAACAAAAGACCTTTATTCCTCTTTCTCTGGCCATGCTTAACTTCTCATTTCGGATGTGACATCACCCACATGTCCCTAACGCAATCATCGGTCTCCGTACACATTTTTTTTATAATCTTTTTACTTGCTGTGACGTTACCTTACACTCGGCTCGATCATTTGCATACAACTGCCATACGTGTGTCCATGCCCTGTTACATTGCGGTCATGATCGTCTGCTTTTGTGTGTGCACGCATGCATATAGTTGTGGATGTATGCGTGTGACGCGTGTGCATACAGTCGTGGATGTATGCGTGTGACGCGTGTGCATACAGTCGTGGATGTATGCGTGTGACGCGTGTGCATACAGTCGTGGATGTATGCGTGTGCCGCGTGTGCATACAGTCGTGGATGTATGCGTGTGACGCGTGTGCATACAGTCGTGGATGTATGCATGTGCCGCGTGTGCATACAGTCGTGTCAAATATAAGGAAATCTTTTTCTATATTTTTAGTTTGTACCGCCTTGCGACAATTCATGCCTATCCCCAAACATCCAACTTGATGTTATTGTTTTTAGAAGTCCTTACTTTGAATTTTGCAGCTTCCCTGGGAAGCCTCGCGTTGTTGAATTGATTCAGATCTCTTTTCTTTTTCCGTTTTTTCATTCTCTCATGCAAATCAGGAGGCTAGGGAATCGCAGCGATTGTATTTTTTTTTTTTTTTACTTTCCTTAATTTATTTATCATCCGGATCAGCATTGTTTGGAACAATGCCATTTAATATTGTCCATTTCTCCATTACAGAGTTTGAGACGATTATGCAAAGGAGATAACTAGCATCAACTAAGTAAAAAGAAGCTTTTTTTTTTTTTTTTTTTTTTTTTTTTTTTTTTTTTTTGCAAAAAAATAATTTGAGATGTTAAAATAATTGATCAAACAACGAAATAATTTAAAAATAAAATTTGTCTTCACAAGAGCAAATGCACAGAAATTGCCGAGGCAATTTAAAAACTCATATCTTTTCAGAACTGAAAAATAAATTTGCAATCATAAATATAAATATTATTAATGACCAATGATAAATGTTTACCTACTTTTAAAAAAAAAACAACATTTTTTTTTTTTTTTTTAATAAAATTTTAAACTTTTTTCTAAATTCAATAATTTATAATAAGAATTTGTTGATATTGCAAAAAAACTATTTAATTACCTATAATTAAAACAATTTTGATTTAAATTTAATGTAAAAAACATAAACTATTTAATTACAAGAACATATCAAACTATTTAATTACAAGAACATATCAAACTATTTAATTACAAGAACATATATCAAACTATTTAATTACAAGAACATATATCAAACTATTTAATTACAAGAACATATATCAAACTATTTAATTACAAGAACATATATCAAACTATTTAATTACAAGAACATATATCAAACTATTTAATTACAAGAACATATATCAAACTATTTAATTACAAGAACATATATCAAACTATTTAATTACAAGAACATATATCAAACTATTTAATTACAAGAACATATATCAAACTATTTAATTACAAGAACATATATCAAACTATTTAATTACAAGAACATATATCAAACTATTTAATTACAAGAACATATATCAAACTATTTAATTACAAGAACATATATCAAACTATTTAATTACAAGAACATATATCAAACTATTTAATTACAAGAACATATATCAAACTATTTAATTACAAGAACATATATCAAACTATTTAATTACAAGAACATATATCAAACTATTTAATTACAAGAACATATATCAAACTATTTAATTACAAGAACATATATCAAACTATTTAATTACAAGAACATATATCAAACTATTTAATTACAAGAACATATATCAAACTATTTAATTACAAGAACATATATCAAACTACCTAAATAAAACAAAATCAAAAGAATGCAATTAAAAAAAAGAAAGTTTTCAAATTTTTTTTGCAATATGAACACAAATTCATTCATGAATTCATAATTTATTTCACAATTATTAGCTGATTTATCTATTAAATAAATCTCAAACATCTATGTGTGTGTGTTAGTATGTCCGCTATAAACTTTTCTTATCTGCATCGTATAGGCACCAATGCGGCATCATTAGAAAGAACAATCTCTGACAAAAAATATTGGAAAATTGGAAAAACTTGTTGATTATTTCATGTTTAATTTTGTTTTGTTTGAAGGTGAGGTGGGAGAGGGTAAAATAAAAACTTTGCTTTCGACGTGGTTTGCAAACCGCACAACCGTACAAATTTCGTTACATTCTTTTGCTTTAAATAACTAAACTTGTGATGTTATGACATCTGTGTGCTTGTAGGCTCATTGATAACACGTTTGCTTGTTAATAAGTTATGCGAGTTTGCGCCCTGCACGCGTCTTTACTTATAAAATTTTGCTTTGTTCCACTACAGGCTGATGTTACCCATGTTCCGTTCTTTTTTTTTTTTTTATATAATGGGGGATACCCCCCCCCCCACTGTTAATAATCTAATATATAAAACGTAAAATGAATGTGTGTGTTTGTATGTCTCGCCAAAATTTCCGACAGACGCGTCGGAACATGACAAAATCGGTATCGTTTTAAAGCTTGGTCTCTCGGACAAATATTGAAAAATTGGCCAAAAACATTAATTCCTTTACCTTAAACTGGGCCGTTTTTTACAAGGAGGGGTCGGTTTTTGCATCGACATTTTCACAAATCATCTCTTTTGGATTGACTACCCTTAATTCCAAAGCTTGTGACTTCCGATTTCGCGATGGACGCATCAGCTAAGACGTTAGGTTTTTTTCACCTTCTTTTCCTCCTTTGCGTTATGGGTTCAGATCTGCCTGCCTACTACCACTTTTTTTTTTTTTTTTTTTTTTTTTTAAACACCTCCCTCCACCCAAGCTGCCTATTGTTATTTTGCCCTCCTCTCCGCTACTATCACTTTGTTTTTTTTTTTTTTTTTTTTCTTTTTTTAACACTTCTCTCCACCCGGGCTGCCTACTGTTGTTTTGATCACCCCCCCCTTCCTTATTGCACCACCTCTCCACACCTGGGTAATGCTGGGCACCCCCGCTAGTAAATAATAAATTGTCAACTGTCGGCAATTATTATTATTATTATTATTATTAAAAAAAGAAAAAAAAGTAGACCCCGTTTCCTAAATATGATTTTTTTTTTTTTTCTGTAAACTGCTTCAGCATTTTTCATTTTTATTTCAGGGACTTGTGGAGACATGGTCTTTTTTTCTTTTAGTTGAAATTGCTTTATTATTCAATTGATTATTTTATTATGGTTTTACTGAAATCATCAACTGATTTGAATTTTTTCTTTTTAATTTTCCACAGAACATGTCTGAGTATGAACGGCAAATTGCAGAAAATCGTCGGGATAATGCCCAGTTCATAGCATCTATTGGACTCCATCTGGTAAGAATTAGTATTAATAATCATTTTTGGTCTCCAGTCGGATTAAATGCCGTAAAGATTTTGCTATTTATTAAAAATAAAACTGAATTTTTTTTTTTCCGTTCAAATTTTCGAATAATTAAATATTCATCAAACATTTCAAGTTATGCCAGGGATTATCACAATCTTAGCATATAAGAGGAAGAAAAATAAATAAAATAAAAGAACAAACTGTCCAGTTTGCTGAAGATGAATATTTTCTTATTCAAAAATTTAAAAAATAAAAAATCAGTTTTATTTTTAATGAATATCAATATTTATTAAAAATTTCACACTTGTCTGATCCTTCTAATCAATCATTAAATCTTAAATTGCTATCGAATGTTTCAAACAGTGAATTCCTTTTTATTGGTACGCTTATTAACCCCTGTCCTTGAGTGGCCTCAAGGCCTTGATAAGTGACAACTCCTATGTAAAAAAATAAAAATAAAAAAAATAAAGAATACGTTAAACTAAAATTGTTGCTCAAGTTTATGGCAGAGGAATTTAAAGCTGGAAAAGTCGAAGTTCCAGATGATGCTGGACAATTCCAAAAACATGATGGTAAAGACAGTACAATCCTCTTTTCTTTTTAAAACGAGAAAGAATGGAAAAGTCTGAGATGCTGTAAATGAATCTAAAGAAAATGTAGCTCTCACAGAAATCATCAAACTCGGATTTTGGCTGGGAATGACCAGCATTCAAAGATGGTCTATGATTTCAGCAAAAGATTGTCCAGATCTTGTCATTCAAGAAATATAGAGCAAGGAGGAAAGTAAAAGGCTTGTGAAACGAATCTAACGGCCACAGCAAGAACAATGGATGAATTGGGAAGAAAATATCCAAAGATCCTTTATATGAAATGACATTTGGCATGTGGTGGCACTCTACTTATGATGTTCTTCCGTCAATGGCCAGCCTTGTTAAATGGAACAACGACGATTAAACCTGCCCTTTATGCAAAGAAAAACCTCAAACAATGGAACATGTTCTTAGTTTCTACTTGTTAATGGCTGATACACATAATGGCACAACAGGGTACTAAATGAACTGACCACACAAAAAGCAGATACACACACACGCATATATATATTTGAAATTGGTATATTTAGGCAGCGTTTTTTGATTCAATGAAGGCCGGAGGGCAAAACGGCCAAAACGTTGTGACTATAACAACCAAGATGTGGAAGTCAGTCCGACAATCAATAAATGAAAACACCTCATCTCAAAAATACAGACAATTAAGAATTTGTCAATACAAAAGAATGCTCGTTTGAATGAATAAACTCTGCCATAAAAAAAGCTAAGTCGAACATTCTGGGCTCAATCCTTAGATGTGGCGCCACTCGTTATTTTTCACTTGTCACTACTCTGGGATACCCCTGTGTGTTATGGATGTAATCTCCGACCTTCTTCAGGTGTATCATGTTGAACTTTGGAATCTTCGTCAGACTTGGTAATCTACACAGAATTTTGAATGCAACTCTTTATCTAATCCACAGGGCTAGAGTGCTCTTGTTCTGTCAGCTATGATGCCTTGCAAATCCATGGCGTAGTGAATAAAGTACCTGTTGAAATTCAATTGTAAGTTAAACTCTTCTGTAAATTAAAGATTCAATTGATATGACACTTAAAATACAATTGCGAATTATTTAGGAGTTCTACCCAGTCATGGCTGATGGTACGAGATTAAATAAAGGATTAAAGGAAGGGTTAAATAAAGGATTAAATTCCATTTTGAAATTTTGTGCAGGTAAAATATACCTTTTTTTTTTTTTTTTTTTTTTTTTTTTACATAAGCATCACCACTTATCAAGGCCAAGAGGCCACTCAAGGATAAGGGTTAAAGAGTGTACAGTAGACATTGGACAATATAGTAATCATTAGTGATGAAAATTTGGTAAAGTTGATAACTTATATAGAACGGCTCATCAAGAACTTATTTACGTTAGACTTGAACACGACCATATTGTAGACAGCCGGAAAGCAGGAAAACGGAAGACAATTCCACGGGCGTGTAGTTTCAAGAAAGAAGCTTTGTTCATGGAATCTACGTTTAGGTTTAGGCACAGATAAAGAGTGGGGGGAATTATTGATAGTGTGTACAGCTAGACGAGTGTTTCTTGTGAAAGTTTGGCGAGGGGGGACCATAGATTGGAGCTCAGTTGAACACCTTCCATGAAAATAACGATACATCAGAGACAAACTTGCAACATCTCTTATGTGAGATAGAGGTTGCAAGGAAGAGAAAAGGACATCTCCTACGAGGCTACAAAGTCTATTTTGAACTCTATCAAGGCAGGACAAGTCCTTTCTAGCAGCTCCTGCCCAGATGTGGCAACAATATTCCATCCTTGGACGTACCTGGCTCTTATATATAGATAAAGAATAGCATCAGCAGTGAGATATCTACTGGATCGATAGAAAGATCCCACCATTTTTCCAGCGGCCTTGGCAACAGATTTGATGTAAGTGTTCCATTTAAGATCAGGAGTAAAGGTCAAGCCCAGAAGCTTGTCAAAACTTGAAGCCTCCTGAAGACGAGAGCCATTCATTTCAATTGATGCCAGATGTGGATCAGAATGTTGATGATGTAAAGAGAGAAGTTTGGTTTTAGATGCATTAAAAGTAACCAGCCACTCCTTTCCCCATTGTACTACGTGCTCAAGATCAGAGGAGAGAGAATTGGAGAGAACTTGGTCGTTTACTGTCTTAGATGTGGTACCATAAATGGTAGTGTCGTCAGCATAAATGTCTACAAATGATGTAAGGATGTGATTTGGAAGATCATTAATGTAGATCAGGAAAAGAGTTGGGCCCAGGATGGACCCCTGAGGGACACCGGCATTAATACTGTGAGCTTCTGATTTTTGCCCCTCAACTACTACTCTTATGAACCTATCAGAAAGAAATGATTTACCTGTTATTCATCGGCCGAAATGTTGTGAAAATCACTCAAGATGAGAATAGTCCGACGAATCCAATTAATATAAAAAGGAACCTCATTCTGTCCTAATTGAAAGACAAACATATACAAACTAGGGCTTAAAAATATCTCAGATTTGAAATCAGTCCATTAGATGGCTAATATTTAATTTTTTGTTGTCGATAATTATTAATGATAATCTTTCACTCTATAATAAGGTCCAATGTGTGTGTGTGAGTGTTTTGAATGATTTTTTTTTTTCTTCTTTTTAAATCTTTTTTTTTTTTTTTTAACCCATTTCAGGCCAAATATGATTTAAAAACGTCTATAGCTGTAATGAAGACACAAAAGAAAACTTACACAAAACCGAAGTTAAAATTAAAAAAGTTTGTATTTGAAAATTTAAATTCTTTAATTAAAAAAAAAAATTTTTTTATTGGAATTCTTTATTTATTTGCAGATTGTTATCCCCATCTTCTTGTGATTCGCCATGTTTCGGCCAACTCATCCTCTGGCCTTCTTCAGGTGATTAACCATGATGTGATAGGAATGCTGAATCTCATAACTGTATCCCCAGTAATTACTTTGTTTGAAGATAGCGGTTTCAATCCTACCTAAAGCAGGCCAGAGATTTAGTTGGCCAAAATATGGTGAGATGACAACAACTATGACGGTAATAATTACTAATTATGAAACCCAGCATTTCTATCCTATTGTGGTTAATCACCTAAAGAAGGCCAGAGGATGAGTCTGGCGAAATAACAACAAGCAATAACTATAAATGTTAGATTATGCTGGGGTGACACTGGGTTACCTTGCTGATAGTCTATTTAGGAAAATTGACTGTTATTATTAAAAGTTATGTTAGATGCAGAACGTTATTTGTCGGTATGCAGAATTAGTTGTGTACAAAGACATGCTGATAGGGTTTGGAATTTGGAGTAGGTTAGTAGAACAAATGAACCAGGAATACGACCATGATGAAGTGAATGTTAAAATACTTGAACAAATAGATTTAAAAAATAAATCGAAAACGTGATTCAAAATCACATGTTAAAAGATGTAAGTTGAATTATGTAATAGTAAACGAATAGTTAAATATATACAGAGTTAGCCAGTTACGAGAGCCGTGCAATAAGTAATACCCCTGACCCACTTCCAGTTGTCTGATCTAGCTGAAATTTTGCATGTGCAATGATTTATATCTCTGCGGGTTATGTGACAAATTACAGCGCTGAACTAATTGTGGTTTCTGTTTTACAAGTGTTTGAACTGAGTCAGGTGTGAAATGGAGGCTGTTGAATGCTGAGCAGTGATCCGGTTTTTGTATTTGAAAGGACGCACACCACAAGAGACTTTTGATGAAATGAAAGAAACTTATGGTGATAATGCCCCATCATATGGCCTTGTAAAACGCTGGCATCGTGAATTCAAACATGGCCGGAAGTCTGTGGAAACAGCTCCCAGACCTGGTCGCCCCCCCCCTTCTGCCATTGATGAGGCATCTGTCCGTTAAGTTGAGGCTGGAATTTTGGAAGATCGGTGCATTACTATTCATAGTAATACACATGGACGAAAAAAATGCTTTGGATAATCACAGATTTCAAGGTAGTTCTACTAAAATAGCCATATTTTTCAAACCAAAGCACTTCAAGTCTTCAATTTACTACTGTTTTGTTTGGAAATGAATATACTTTCAAATGAATTAATAAATATGAATGTACATTATATATTTTAAGAGTTTTAAGCAAATAAAGTGATAAAAATGTGAACGTCATAAAATGGCGTT
Organism: Euprymna scolopes; assembly: GCF_053919585.1. Taxonomy (NCBI): domain Eukaryota; kingdom Metazoa; phylum Mollusca; class Cephalopoda; order Sepiida; family Sepiolidae; genus Euprymna; species Euprymna scolopes. The sequence continues at coordinate 7,171,186 of NC_136495.1, read as the reverse complement.
TTCGGTAAGGTTTTGTAAATGACCCTCCCTGTTTTCTAAAGGTCCGTACCATGATTGTATGAAGAATTTCATCATGAAATTTGGGAACCAATCAGAAGAGGTGTTAATCTTAATACTGTCAAGTGTCCGAAATATTTTTGACCATTTCTTTTTTTGTCATGTTAAAAATAAGAGTTTAATATGACGAGTATTGAACATTTTGAAAAAAAATTTCATTGGACACCCACTAGTAAATAAATCATTCTTTTTACTATCTTTATCAATTAAAAGTATTATTGTATGTTGAGTAGGACCGCGGTAATTGCTAATAATTTAAAAGGACCTACCTGAAAAAAAAATGTTTCTACTTCTTGAGTTTGGTCAAATAAAGTTAGTATTAGTAGCAGCAGCAGCTGTAGTAGTAGTCATAGCACAGTCTAAACAACACGCGTTCTTTAATTTTTATTCACAAACGAATTAAGAAAAACATGAAAATATGAATATAGATGTTCTGATATATTTAATTAGAGCTATTTTGTTATCAGAATAACATTAGTTTAGAACTATTCGGTTTTCAGAATGTATAACAACAACAATCCCAACCAATTCAGCATTATGGATCCATTATAATTTCTCACATTCTGGTCAAATTTAAATCATGGTTAAAAAAACAAAGTAAACTTTTGTAGATATATAGCTTGCATGCACTTTTATTCATTGCATTAGTTTTGAACAGCGAATTAAAATAATGTTTTACTGCAAACAGCCACAAATGTTTTTCCAAAATCAAAAGATGTATGAAAATCTCGTTTGTATTACTATACACATAGATTTGAAAAAGTTGTCAAAAAACAAATATACAATAAATAAATGTTATCAAAGGCAAGATAAGTTACTTTTCTACCTAACTAGATATGTTTTTAGTGTTTATATTTAATGTAACATGTTTATTCAGCTCGAAAAACAGTGTTTACCGATATATTCGAAAATTTAAAATGGCGGCCGACTCTCTCTTTGAGGCGGTAAGTTTGGGAAAATGAGTTATAAATAAAAAACCAGACAAAATACTGTTAGAAACTCGCTCAATATATGTTACCGTGACATAGGCGGATATATATTCAGTGAGTTTTTAACAGTATTTTGTCTAGTTTTTTATTTTTAACTCATTTTCCCAAACTTACCGTGTGAAAGAGATAGTCGGCCGCAATTTTTAACTTTCCAATACATCGGTAAGCACTATGTTTTTCGAGCTGAATAAACATGCCCTCATGTTCCTGTATAGGGTGGGGGTGGGGGCAGAATCTAAAGACGCATGGAATCTTCCAAATGGGAAAGCATTTGAAATAAAAGTTGTCTGGAAATATAACCGGAGACTCTTGGTTGTTTTTTTGGAAGGAATCTTCTTTGCAGCTGTTTGCAGATTCGTCAACCAAGACCCGGATGAATGAAGAGAATGTGTTCCTGTTTGGCAAGATGTAAAACCCCAAGAAAGATATTCCGTTCATTTGTTGTAAGGAACTGTTTGTTTATAAAGTGTTATGTCCTGTTGAAACTGTAGCAATATGTATATTTGAAGCTCGCCAAATAGAAAAAAATGGATTGCAAGAGAAACAAACAGGAATTTTTTTTTTTTTTTTTATTTTTATTTTTTTTTATTACATTTTCACCCCAAACAAGGCAAATTGCCACTTTGGTGTAGGGGGCTACTATCAGGGGCAACAACTACTGGGGTACTATGTAGGGATTTGGGCAGCAAGGTGTCGGTTCACGTTACACTTGAACTTCTGCACGTCAGTACTGTTGGGGAAGCAGGGACCTGGAATGGAATTCCAGAGTCTTGCGGTTCTGGGGAAGAAACTATTGGAGTAAAAAGATCTTTTACATCTAGGGACCTCTACAGTGTGGGGGTGGGATCTAGTAGCCTGTCGGGTTTGTCGAGGGTGCTCGCGTCGTGGGGGCACAAGTGATTGCAGTTCATCAGAGCATTCACCACTAAAATACTTGTAGAACAGGCAGAGGGATGCAACATTTCGTCGATGGGACAGAGGCTGAAGCTTAGATGCCAGTTCAGGGCCTATCAGATTTGCGACTCTCTTTTGAACCTTGTCAAGGAGCGAGAGACTAGTAGCAGATGCACCAGCCCAGATGTGGCAGCAATACTCCATACATGGGCGAATGGTGGCCTTATAGAGGTACAGGATACTTTCGGGTGTTAGTAGTTTTCTAGCACGGTAGAGAGAGCCTACCTTTCTTGCAGCGGCCTTGGCAATGCCTTCAATGTAATTGTTCCAACTCATGTTTCCTGTGAACGTTAGGCCAAGGAGTTTGAAAGATGGACTCTCAGATAAAGAGTCGTTGGCCATTGCTATTGGTGGTAGAGAGGGTTTCTTGTAATTATTGAATGAAACTAGTTTAGTCTTGGCAGCATTGAACGCGACCAACCACTTTTGTCCCCATTTCACTACAGATTGGAGGTCTTCCTCTAGTGTTTCTGCCATTTCTTTAGAAATGTGTTCATTCGTCTTCCTGTCGTGTCTGCCATAGAGTGTAGTGTCATCAGCATATATACCCATCTCAGAGGCAATGTTGTCGGGGAGGTCATTTATGAATATCAGGAACAATAGAGGTCCAAGGATAGAACCCTGGGGCACTCCCGCATTTATATCATATTGTTTAGATGTGCGACCGTCGAGGACTACCTGGATTTTTCTCTTATCTAAGAAGGATTTAATTATGTTAAGTATTCTACCAGTGATACCGTATGATCTGATTTTACTGAGGAGACCCTCATGCCATACCCTGTCAAAAGCCTTAGATATATCTAGAGCTACCGCTCTGCCTTCCCCCGCTTTGTCCAGTGATTGGTATATACGTTCAGAGATCACGGTGAGGATGTCTGCTGTGGAACGGGCTTGTCTAAATCCATATTGTTTGTCAGTCAGTAGTTTAGCATCTGTAAGATGATGGACTAGAGCATGGTTAATTATGGTCTCAAATATTTTGGCAAAAAGTGGGAGGAGGCTAATGGGGCGATAATTTGATGGGTCTGTCCTTTCGCCAGAATTCTTGAATACTGGTACAACAGAAGCAGTTTTCCAACAGCCCGGAAAGCAAGCTTCATTAAGACATTTGTTGTAGAGTTTGGAGAGAACTGGAGCTACTTCGGCTGAGCACTTTTTTAATAGCACAGCTGGGATAAGATCGGGTCCACATGCTTTTGAGGTGTCAAGGTTTTTTATGATAGCATGCACCTGAGCAGGGGTGGTTTTCAGATCGTCTAGTGTGGCATCTGTCCGCATAGGAAAGTCAGGTAGGGGGTGGTTGGAAGGGTCCAGTGTGGAGTTTGAGGCAAACCGACTGGCAAGCATGTTAGCCTTGTCGGTTGCTGAGGAGACAACCTCGTGATTGTTGGTTAGTGGGGGAATTGTTGATTGCCCATTATTTACTACACTGTTGTAGATTTTCCAGAAGTCTCGAGTTCCTAGTTTTTGTGCTTCGATGCGCTTTTTAGTGGTTTCCGTAAATTCTCTCTTAGCTGTCGCTATTTCTTTCTTGACGTTATTTCTAGCTTCTATATACTTCAGTCTGTTTGAACTGGACTTATGTCGGTTAAACCTACGGTATGCATGCTGCTTTTGAGTAATGGCAGTTGCACAAGTCGACGTAAACCATTGGGGAGAGTGGGGCTTACTATAAAATTTCCGCATGGGAACATGCGCTTCGATTGCAGTTTTGAACCAGTCAGTGGTCTCGTTTGCACACTGTTCAGCAGGGAGAGAGAAAATATTTTTCCATGGAGCATCTCTAATTAGTTCCCTGATGGCTTCCCAGTCAGCCTTATTATAATATCTCGTTGTTTTGAGCACTGGCTCTTCAGTTTTGGGTTTAGAGTTTAGGGCGATTTCAACCATTATCACTGCATGATCAGCGTTCCCGAGTGGGCTGTGGGCCTTCGCTATGCAGTCATCGGGAATTGTCCCTTCTCTTCAATGAAACCTGTATATGTATATTTGTAAACTGTTCTACACACATCTACAAGCAACATTATGAAACACTAGACAACACAAAGAAACTCATATACTCATGTATATTACATACACACCCGGCAACGCAACATTTTCTGGTGCCTACGTACTGATGCTGTGTTACATGAAGATGAGGATAACACGTGAGAGTATTGTGTACCTCTACAAGGCCACCATTCGTTCATGCATGGCCTATTGTTGCCACATCTGGGTTGGTGCACCAACCACTAGCCTCTTCCTCTTGGATAGGGTCCAAAAAGGTTTCAATCTAAATTCCATTTTGTCAACTAAGCTCCAACCTCTGTCCCATCACTGCAATGTTGCATCTCTGTGCCTGTTTTACAAGTATTTTAATAGAATGTGCTCCGGTGAACTTGTTTCACTTGTGCTCCCTTAGTGTACATATCCCCAACAGCCTGCTTAGCAACAAAATCACACCCCTTCACTGTTGAGGCCACTAAATGCCAGAAAACTTTCCACTCTAATAGTTTCTTCCCCCTTAATAGCTAGACTTTGAAATTCCCTTCCTGCTACCTCCTTCCTTTACTGTACTGATATGCAGACGTTTAAATGTAATGTAAATCAACATCTTGTTAATCTTTCCAATGCATGGTCTACGTCCAAGTGGCAATATGCCTTGTTAGAGGTAAACGTGAGTAAAAACAAATATTTAATAACTGTAAAATATTCATATTTTCATTCAGTAATATATATCTAAAAGATTTAATCACTGAAATGGATGACAATTTGAAAACATTAAAATGCTATTTGGAAAAGTTAACAAAGCTCCCCCACCTCCACCTCCCCATATTAAGATGACTTTCTAAATTTGCAGTGTGATGTTTAAAATGTAGAAGAGCCAAGAATTTAAAAAAAAAAAAAAAACAATTTTTGTTTTTAAATATATAAATAAAAAAAAACATCAGATTATTTATAAACAAAAATGTTAAATTTCCATTCACAAAATTTATATTTTTGGACAAAAGCAGTTCCATCATTATATATATGTATGTAACAAAAGAAAAAACATTTATTAATAAATATTTTCACTATTAAATATTTTTGTACACGTCAATATGTAATTATAAACATTTTCTTTGAGTATTTGTAAAAAAAGAAAACATTCAAAATATTAGAAAAATATTTGTAATAAAAATGAAATTCTAAATTTCCAATGTAAAAAATCAGTTTGACCTAAAATCCTGATTTTCGTCCTTCACTGCTTTCGTCTGAATTACTTAATTACCAAAAATGTGCATAGAAATTAAAATGATTTTACTGCATTCCAGACAGAGCTAGATAATATATATAATTTTCTTGATTTTTAGAGTCATTCAACCACTTCGAAGAAGTGCTCGTGTTCAAAATATAGCAGCAACCGTAACTCCTGTTCCAATTGAGACACCAGTGGAAATAAATGTGAGTTTTTTTTGTTTTTTTTTTTAGTACTACATATATAGATGAATTAAATGATTTTTTTTTAAGTACTACATGTATAGATGAATTAAATGATTACAGGAAATACTTTAGTAAGGTTATTTCTAATCACTTTCAGCTAGGCTTTAACCTCTGTCTCATCAACAAAATGCTCTTTCTGCCTGTTTTCCAAATATTTTAATGGTAGGTGCTCCGTCGAACTACAAGCCCTTGTATCCCCTTGGCATAAATACCCCTGACAAGCAGCAAAATCCCACCCCTACACAGTAAAGATCTCCACATGGCAGAAAGCCTTCTACTCCAATAGTTTCTTCCCTAGAACTGCTAGACTTTGGAATTCCCTTTTAGGTCCCTGTTTCCCTGACTACTGACATGCAGAAATTCAAGTGTAATGTGAACAGACCTCTTGCTGCTCAACTCCCTGCAAATTATGTCCCAGATAGTAGCCCTCTGCAACAAAATGACACTGTGCCTTGTTTGAGGTGAAAATGCAATTCACTTTCACAATACTCACTGTCTGTTATTTGTTTTTGTGCGTTTGTTGCACAGCCTGTGATTGCTCGTTGTCTTCATCTGAATTTGGTGCTCGATTTCAACACTGACCACATTGTCAATCAGGTTTCAAACAAATAACAAACTTGCAAAAATTTTTAAAGAACAGCCGTCTGTTCTTGTGAGTAAATAAGAGATAGGATAGCTGAGGATTCGAACCTGCGAAGAAGTTAAAATAAATAATACAGCATGTTATTGAAAATGGAATTAACTATTGTTTAGTTCACATAAAATAGTTAGATATCTGTTTATTGAGAAAGGAATGTTATGAATTTTGTTTCTGTTAAATGAAATTAAAATAAGAAATCTAGATCAGAACAATAGAAAATATTAAACATATTTGTAAAAATGGGTTAGGAAAAATTAGGTTAGACAAATCGGCTAAACCATACATGCTAAGCATATGCTTATTGGTCTCCTGACAAAGGAGGGATCGGACCTATTAATTCACTCCCGTTCGTTTGTTCACACTTTTCTCAATAACGTCTTAGATTTTTCTGAAATTTTGCACAAACATTAATCATGGTGAAAGTAAATTTTTGCCAGAATGGATTTTCCAAGATAAATTTGGTTACAACTGCTAGTTTTATTCAGAACCTTTCAAATCCAATTTTTCACATCATTCACAGACATAACTTGGCTCACTGCAGTCAAAACTCCTAACATACAACTTCATCATGATCAACATGTCCAATGTTAAAGCTATCATTTCCTTCAATGACAAACTTAAGCATTTGATCCAAAGATTCCAACTGCACGTGGCAAGTTTTCTTTTCGTCGATTCATCGCAATCATAACATAAATGCTTCTTGCAGCCTTAAGCGTATCATGACAAACAAGCAGTCTCTTTGCATCACATGCATCACACAAGGTATGTTTCACCTTCACAGCATTCATTTTCCTTGACATAGCAGTCCTCTTCTATATCTTGGTCACTCGAAATTCCCTTTCCAGATTCCTTCGCTTGTGGAAGGGGACACTGCATGCTCGGCTTGTTTCAGTACAAGATTAATCCAGGCCTAGTTTTTCTTAATCTCATCTCAAAAGTTCATTGCCAACTTCAAAAAAAAAAAGAAGTCATTTTCTGCTATTTCCAGATTTCCAAGCGGTTCGGTACATGTATTCTCATTTTAAAAGTATCAAAAAAAAATTCTTATAAATTTTTCTTTTTTGTTTTTTACTAATGTCATTATAAGAGTTAGGAATGGATGAAGTTCTTGAACTTTTGCTGCAGTGTTTGACCACTGTTGACCAAGAGAAGATTCTATCTGGCATGTATGTGGTGTGATGATGTATGGAAATGAAACCTGACCATGAAAGAGTTGAAGACATGCGTTGCATGGAGAGAACTCATAAGCAAATGATACAATGTGTAATGTGAGTCTTAAAGACGGGATTAGATCGGATGACCTCAGAGGAAGATTAAATCTAGACTGCATAGGGAGACCTGAAGAACAGGAGATTTCAATGTTTGGTCATGTTGAAAGAATGAATGAGAAGTTTTGGATATATGTAGAATAGTTGAGATAGCAGGGTCAGTTCACAGGAGAAAATGAAAGAAAACCTGGGCGTAAGTGATGAAGATAAATCAATTTCTAGGAGCTGTCCAACACATGCCAGTAACCAGATATGATGGCGATGACTGTTAATTGGGTATTACCAACGTCAAAAAGTAAATCTCCATTTTTTTCTATCATTTCCAGAAGAGGCACTCATGAGGTTCAATATGTCTTCTAATCCTGACCCCCCTCCCCCACCGCATTCAAGAAATTCTTATAAATCATTTTTAATATTTTTTTTTTTTATTATTATTATAAATTTTTATTATTTGCAGCCTCGTAAACCAGCAAACGATCTTCTGATGGAGGATGTTTTAACAGAAAATGACACGGACAAGAAACAATGTTATTCACAGTTTGCTCAGAGTTTTAAATCTCTTAAAACTCGGACCGTTCCACTTGAACTACAAACGCCAAATTCTTCATCCCTTAAAAAGTATTTGTCTTTGTTAAGATTCTGTTTTTGACATTCATAAAAAAATTTTTTTTTGTGTGTAAAATCCGGTTTGATTCCTTGATACTAACAATTATGTAACTTCCCACAATTCATTCTCTGTTCAGTTTTGCTGATCGTCATCAAACCTTACTTAAGCAAAAAAAAACAAACAAAAAAAAAAAAACATAGCATAGTCATTTCAGAAAGCTTTGCCACCTAACTGAGAACAGAACTTCTGTTCAAGGCAAGTTTTTATAGTATGTAAGCAACTAATGTTTTGTGGTTGCACTCCGTATATTTGCTAGTGATGTGAAAATATGTTGGCTAATGTTTTCACTTTCCAAATAAATGTTTACAATTCTGTGCTAAAAGAATTTCTTCTGTCTACTATTTTGAAAAATATTTCATCAAATTAGGTTCCTGTTTCCTGGGTTACGGATCATCTATGATATATTTTAATGGACGACCTCATCTATATGTTAATGTCATAGTACCTTTGATATGCGTACATGTCACAGTTTCTAGATTTAAATTACATCCTATTTATTAAAAAGGAGGATAGAGGCAATACCATACTATGAACATTAAATTAGTAAATAGATACGTTAATGTTCGTATGTTTTCACTTTCTATCCTCATTTTTAATAAATAGGATCTCCTGATCACTGCAGTGTAATATATATATGTATATATTAAATAAAGAAAACAAAAATGATGTTGCTTTTAGGCTGTACATGAAACTAAAATATATCTTGGTCTTCTGGCAAAGATCCAAGGCTAGTATCTGTCCTGTCTAAAGATGGTATAATGATATTGTGGAGTTTCTGTTCATACCGGGCATCCATACATGGAAATATGTCACAGACTCCTATTGATATAGGAGGTATTGGAAATAAACCGTAATAACCAGCTATATTGTTAACCAGATTACTTTAGATAAATACTTTTACAGTTTTAACAAAAGGGCTACAATTATATCACAGGGTCTCCATTCACGCTGAATGTCCACAGGATGCCCAGCAGCAATGCCCAAGATAATTCTGGTTGCTCCCACCTAGGGGTCATTATAGGGGTAAAATTACTCCCAAATCATTCATCCGTTGATTTGTCTGCACTTTTCTCAATAACCATGCCTTTAAATATTTAAAAATTTTGCACAATCATTAGTCATGGTGGAAGTAATTTTTTCATTCGTGGAGGAAGACCTCGCCTGCTTGGCATGTTTTTATTTTTTTATATGCGATGATTACTAATATTTTTTTTGAATTAAAAAAAAATTTTTTTTTTTTTATTTGTGATGGTTAAAAATTGACTTCTAGAAAGTACATTTTTCAAATTTTTTTTTCTTCAGATTCTTGCAGAATTTTTCGAAAATTCAAATAACAGAAGATCGTGTTCGGAAAGTTGTTGAGTCTCGTGCCTTTTCAGTGGCTGTTCATCCAACTGTAGAGAAAGTTTTGGTGGGTGCTGGTGGAAAATGGGGATCTGTTGGTCTCTGGGATGTGGTAACTATCTTCTCTATTCTAATTTTACAGAGTTTCACTACCATAGCTAAAACTTGGACATGCACTCGTAATTGCAGCAATGTCTGCTTTTTTTTGTTTGTTGATGACAAACAAAAGAAAGCAGACATTGTTGCAATTACGAGTGCATGTCCAAGTTTTAGCTATGGCAGTGAAACTCTGTAAAACCTACTTAAGTCAAAGACATTTAGGAATGCTATGGCAAGTGAAAACGTCCGACTTTTAACATGTTTGATGTAGTTGCATCGAATAGTAGTTTCTCGTCAGCCAAGAAAATCAAACATTCGTTTTTTTTTTTTTTTTTTTTTTTTTTTTTTAGAAAAATATAAAATGTTTTATTTCTAGCTTCGTGCACATGCTTCTACCAAGAGGGAAGGGGCAGGAGGTGGCGGATTCAGCGACAACTCATGGTTGCTGTTACTTTTTTGACTGACGCTTCTCTTCCCCCTGCTTTTTTATATCAACCTGTTCTCTTGCAGGTGTTTAACCCCGGCAGCTGTAGGGTCAACTACTTGACCCATTCACTTTGAGTGACGTCAGTTTTGACAAGTTCACCTCATCGCTCAGTGCTTTTCTCCTCAGACCATTTTGCATGTGTATGTGCGCATATGTGCAGCAAATGTTGCGCAGATCATGTTTGTCGGTGCATATAGTATTGAAAAGTCCCCAGAAACAGGAAAGTTCCTCTGCTTAGTTTGTGACAAAAATTTTTTTTAGTTGTAAGCCTTGGTACGTGAAAAGTGGAAGTATATTTAGATGATGAATTTATCAAGCATGTGTATGTAGTGTGATGATGTATGGAAATAAAACATGGCCAGTGAGAGTTGTGGACAGGTGTTGCATGGAGAGAAGTGATTATTAGAATGATGCAATAGATGTATAATGTGAGTCTTAGACCAGCTTAGATCTGATGACCTCAGAGGGAGATTAAATCTGGATAACATAGGGAGATGTGTGCAGAACAGGAGACTTTGATGGTATGGCCACATTAAAAGAGGGGATGAGAGTTCTTTGGTTAGTATAGCATCGACCGATAAATTGTTGCCCTAAAGAAAAAATACATTACAACTTTAAACTTTTATTGAAAAAAATCAATTTAGGTAACGATCATGTAGTAGAGCTGACGTCTATTCAATGTAGCCGCCTTCAGCCTCAATACGGATCTGGAACTAGGAGCCTGACAAATACTCAGCAAATGGTGGTGATCAGGCGGAATTTGTTGTGGGAGGTCATGTTGGTGATGTTCTCGACGTATGACCAAACAAAGTAGTCCAGCAGGTTCAGGTTGGGGGAGGAGAGGGGTGCCAGTGAGAGAAGGGTACAAAGTTGTAGCTTTCCTTCTAAAGCCAAGTCTGGGCCCCTTTGGACTTGTAGGCTGACACTGAATCCTGCTGCCACACCCAGAGTCTGCCAGCAGCCACCTGATTGCACCAGGGGATCACCACACTCTTAAGCACATCCAGGTACATTTGGTTATTAATTTTCAAACCAACTTTGAAAATGTGAGGGGGCATGATGTGGCCATCACTTGAAACCACACCGAAGACCATAACCACGGCCGGACACTTTGTTTTCGTCACCCTGGGCACGTCCCTGTTATTCATGGCAATCCAATGATTCATTTTGAGGGTGCTGGCAATGGTCCTGTTGTCATAACTTGAATCGGTAGAGAGCATGAGTTGTACAGCAGTGCATCTCCAATCTCGCTAGTTGAATATTGTCACTTTCAGATATGATGGGAGGCTCTATCGCTCTTGGGATTTGTACACAACTGGCCAACTAGTAGATAGTCTGCAATCAAAAAAAGAAAACCGGTTTTTATTAAACAGAAATGGAATCATGTTGTCTTTTCTAGGGTGACAATTTTATTGTTCCACCCTGTAGATATCGATATGTTAGATGGTGAGGTCAGTTGACATTAGAATGCAAAGAAAAATAGAAGAGGAAGTGATAAGAATGGACGTTAAAGATTTGGTCAATTCCTACAAACTGTCCAATACATGTCAGTATGGAAAAGATTAAGTCGATGATGATGATTACTAAATAATTCCAAGACTTGACTTGTAAAATGCCACCACTAATAAAAATCCATGTGACTTTTTTTTATAAAGTACTAACCTTCAAATAGCACATGTAAAATTTGAACCCAATCAGATTATTAGTTTACAAATTAGTTATTTTAACATGGCTACTGTTGCAAATTTTTAAAACAATGGAAAAATCTTAATTTTGTGTGTTGCTTGCTTTCTGATGGGGAAAAAATACTGTTCAGAAAAAATGGTCAAGAGGTTGTATGCTGATTTTTAAACATGATTGTACTAATAAAAATTATGATCACCCAAATTTATCAGTTGTTTTAGAAAACAAAGTCCACAAATTCATTTTGACGTAATGTGAGGATGGAGAGGGGGGGGGGAACCAAAAATCACCCCAAAATCCTTTGTTCGTTCGCACTTTTCTTGATAACCACTCCCTGGATTTTACACCTGTGAAGGGGGACCCTGCATGCTCGGCTAGTTTGTTGGAAATTTATTATTTGGTATCAATGCAATATTTTCCATTTCTAATAGAAGCTAAGATATTTTGAACTATATTTCTTACATAGAAAAAGTGTCCCTTATACATAGTGAGTCACGGGAAATGGATGTGTTTTAGATGTTTTGTTTTCCTTAAAAATAAGCTTCTAGTGACTCACCCCATATTATATAAGTTATTCCCCTTGGTAATTTTTGTATTTAGGTGGTTATTTGAAAATGCTTTCTATTAGCAGTCATTTGGGTCAGACTAAGTCATTTTAAAAATGTGCGTTAGCTAAGTACGTTGTTATATTAATTTCATGTGACAGCAATAGCATGTACATTAGTTATTAAAAAGCAAAATTAAATTTGTCACCTTAAATGCTATTTGAGTCTGACTTTACAAATCTAACAAGATAATTTGATCTATAAAAGTGAGGATGTATGTGAGAACACTTCTCAACCTATATACTCAACAATTTTTTGATCTGCAGATGTGAAATTTGGTATATAGGGTATTCAGGCATGTGGAAAACTTTTTTTTAATCAGTTTTCATCTGGAAAAAAGGGGTTGGTAAAGAAGTCAAAATAGAAAAATTTATACTTGGGGGGGGGGTCATCAGATTTTTATCTGTTTGACAACAATTTCACGAGGTTTGAAAACAATTTCTAAAGATCGTGTGAAGTCCAATGGTTATTGTACTTGATTCTCTGTCTTTAGGTTTTTGTTTTGATCCCCGCTCGAAAGTATTAAAATCTTTTTTTACTTACAAGAAGTTTCTTTCCGTTTTTTTACTTCATTTTAACTAAAAGGAATTTAATGTTGCGTTTAATACTGGACAATGCTGTGTACATCTAATATGTTTCTTGTTTCATCTCTCCAGAATCAAGGATTGTCTGAAAATGGTGCCTTTTTATATTATCCTCATTCAAAACCAGTGAACTGCCTTGAATTCAGCCGCTATGAGCCTAAAAAGCTATTTTCGTGTGCTTATGATGGAACCCTTCGTTGCGGACATTTTGAAAAGAATGTTTTTGAAAATGTAAGTCGCATTCGGTTTTTATTTTTTATTTATGCAATTGAAAAAATTACTATCATGTATAATATAAATCTCACCTGTCTGTTTAAATGTATGTATGTATGTATGTCTGCCTAAAACTTTTGACAGGTGATGCATTTTCAAGAGATCGGTATCATTTTGAAGCTCGACCTTTTGGAAAAATTAGCCAAAAATATTAATTCCTTCACCCTCAACTGGGCACTTTTCTACAGGGAGGGATCACTTTTTTTTGCCAATATTTTCGAAAATCATCTCTTTTTGATTGCCTAGCTTTAATTTAAACCTACGTCACTTTCAGTTTGGCGATAGGCGTAACAGCAAACACGTCACTTTTTTTTTTTTCACATTCTTTTCCTCATTTGCAGTACGGGTTCGAACCTGTTTGCCTACTACCACTTTTTTTTTTTTTTTTTCTCAACACACACTTCCAACCCCCTGGGCAACGCCGTGCATCCAGGCTAGTTTAAATTTAAATATCATTTAGGCTTAATATGAAGAAATCAAAAAAGTACAGAAATGCAAAACAAAAGCTGAATTTATTTGGATTATTCAGACTGCTGTTTTATTTCATGTTTTGGTTGATGTAACCTTCGATTTATTTAAGTGTAAAACACCCAAATTCCAATATTTTAACATTTTTACATTTTAGTTGTTTGAAAGATTATTCTAAAATCATTTCATTTGATTTAACAACAATGCAACTGTCATTGCAGATTTATTATACTCCTGAAGATGACGACATTTTACTCCGTAACTTTGTTTTCATTTCGCCTCAAATACTGCTCGTTTCTCAAAGTGATGGGAATGTTGCGGTCGTCGACACAAGAACTCAAGGGTAAAAGAAATTGTGCTAAACATTGTTTGTTTTCTTTATTTTAGAAATTGTTTTTAAAAATACTAGCGTTTTTTTTTTTTTTGTTTTTTTTTTCAACAACATTCCATCTCTAGAATACAATACTGCTTCCCAGCTGACTACAACAAAACTGTTTTCAAATCCAATGTTAACAAATTCAATTTCAAAATTCTTTTAAGGTGTTGTTCATTGCCAACTGGCAATTTTAGTAAACCTTATTCTCAAGTAACATTTTGGTCTTGATAAATGGTGACTCATTATATATATATACTAGCAGAAATACCTGCCGTTGACTGGGTTCAAAAACAGAAAATGGACTCTGATTTATGAAATATGATAGGTTATGAAAAGGAAGGGTTATAAAGAGATAGCTTCGAATTTGGGGGGTATCAAAACCAAAGCAAAATATGATTAAAGTAAAAATAAAATAGATAAACCCCATAATTTATTATACCATACCTGTTCACACTGAAACGCTTATCACAATATTCTGTGGATCTATATTAAAAACCTTGTTAAACTTTGTGACATATTTCCATTCTATGGAGGTCAGGCGCGAACGAACACCCCATAATTTTATTATACCATATTTCTTCAAACTGAAACATAATTATCAAAGTATACTTATGCAGATAGATATGAAAAGTCTTTATTAAAGTTTGTGCCTATTTCCATTCTATGGAGGCCATGCGCGAACACAGAACCCACAATTTTATCATACCATCCCTATTTAAGTTAAAACATGCTTATCAAATTATTATGTACATCTATATCAAAACACTTGTAAACGTTTTTTTTTTTTTTTTAATTTTTAAATTTTTTATTTCCATACTTTGTGGACCAGGCGCGTACACAAATCCCACAATTTTAATGAATCATCATTATGCCAGATCAAACATACCCATTCCTGTGTCTTGATACATCTTCTATCATTATATGTGATCAATTTTCTATAATAGTCAACCATATAGGAGCCTATTCGTAACCAGACACACACACAGACGTTCAACTTTAAATTATATATATATATATATATATATATAGTGTGTATTTAGGCAGCATTCTTTCATTTAAACAAACATTGTTAAAGACAACAGAGAGCTTCGGTTTGATTAGCCCCTCTTTTATTTTTGCAATTTTTCTCATCTGTTTATTGTGTGGATCAAAAGAATTGATATAAGTTCTATGTGTAGTTCCAAGTTGTCCGTGGTTTTTCTCTCAATTCTTAAAACATAAATTGTTTTTAATTTTTTCTCGTATTTTCATCCTTTTTATTTTTGTTTTTTTCAGTTATAAAGCAGACGAAACATTCCAAGCCAGCCAGAAAGGTTTACGTACTGTAGACATTCACCCGACCAAACCAGACTACATAATCACGGCAGGACTTGACTGGTCAGTAAAAAAAAAAAAGATCTTTTTCTTTCTATTTCGATAACATAGTTGATTTTTGAAAATTGGTAATCAACATTTTCTTGGCTTTTTGGCTATTAGCAATGTGTAGTATTTGTTCTGCTACTAGACTTCATGTTTCCTTCCTCATTCAGTGAAAAAGATTTTCTAGACTGGGGCAGTTTTTATTTTTGTCTTACCATCCTGGCCAGAGGCTGAAGTAGGGTGTTGACTAGACCTTCGGGTTCTTTTGGTCAGGTGCAACTGGAAAAGTGAATCTCTTGGCTGTTTGTCTCCTCCCTGTAAGGAATTTCCAGCTTCACACTGGCTTATTACTTTCACGTGTAGGTGTTACTTTTTGGAGCTGGAAAAATTTCATTTGGCTGAAAATACTTTGCTTTAACACATTCATGTTAAAAATTTTTAGTTTTGAGAAGTGAGGAAGAATGCAATTCCAACAAAGTAGAGAAGGAAAGAGTGAGAGCAATTATAAACATTGGTAAGAATCACTTTGCGATTCAATCATCGCAAGCTTATGGTTTGACATAATACCTAATAATGAAGAATTGGAACTAGATGAAATCATTTACTAGTTTTGGAAGAAACTTTTCAAAATACAAAAGTCAAATTTTTTATTAGAAAATCAACAATCACTTAAAGAAAAATTTAATTTTTTTCATGATTTATAAAAGAAAAATCATATTTGATTTAACATGCTGAGAGATGTTGGACGACTTTAAGATATCGACTTCCAAACTCTGGCCAAATCTTTATCCTTTTTTCTCTCAGATCCATCTTCATCTCTCCCTGACATATTTTCCTTGTCCTTGTGAACTGATGATTTTTTTTTGTTTTTTTTTTTTTCACTATTTTAAAATTTTTATTTCAATATTTTTTTCACCCAGTAATGTATGTTTGTGGGATATACGAAAAACGAAGAAAAAGCCAACAAAAATATGTTCAATGGCTTCTGGACGAATGTTAAACAGTGCCTATTTTTCACCTGTGACGGGAAACTACATTCTATCAACTTCACAAGATAATGCTTTGCGGTAAGAAAAATTATGGTTTTCTTTTTCTTCCTCTTCTGCTCCCTTTTCTAATTTCTTTACATATTTCTATGTCTTCATTGCTAGAACCGCACTTGGTTCCTTAAACTCCATCTGGTTGTGAAATCATGGGATGAACTTATACTAAAATTAAAAAAAAACATACTATCATATTGGGTAGATAGATATATTTACCTGAAATTAACTTTTGAAACAGTGTTGTAAAAATTGAACTTCTGAAGTTTTTTCGACTAAACCAACAAAAATATGATAATATAAAGGTCGGTAGTACTTGGTGAACAGTAGTCTGAGATGTCGGAAATTTTTCTGTCTCTATGTCTATCCTTGTGGCCATGTCACTAGTAAGGGTGCTGGAGGTAAACATTTTGTCTGGGCTGACGTTATCCGCCTGAAAGTCAGGGACCCTAACCTTGGATTAACCACTAAGGAGGCTATCCTATCAGCAGGCGCAAAGTACTGGGACTGCTGTATTGCCATTTGGTGAATGGATCTGGATCATGCAGTAGTCTCTGGTGGGCCTCTCGATGCCATACTAGTGGGTAATTGTTACGGCTTTACCTTTTCATGTGCTACAAAAAAAAAAAATTTCCTGTCTTTTTCTCTCTTACTTTCCCTCTCTGTGCTGCTCTAACCAAGTATGCCGACCTGTTCCACAAATCCCAAAACCTCAACATGAAATATCTCCAGAAAAAAAACTCAAATAAACCTAGAACCCCATCTTCCAACGTAGACCCCTACTACCAGGTCTCTTTCTCCAACATCAGGGGTCTACGTTCCAACCTTCCAGAGGTTGAAACCCAATTACAGGAGACAAAACCGGACATATTTTTTCTAAGTGAAACTGGAATAGGGTCGACCACTTCCCTAGATGAGTTCATAATTAACGGATACTCTAACAACAGCTAAATCTGACCCCTAAGATCGCCATGGGCATGGAATATGTGCCTACATTAAGGATGGCTTCCCGTGTGGCAGAGATATCTCTAGAGAAGATCCTAATTTAGCCTATATGTGCTTCAGGGTTGCACTTGCTAACACCACTGCATTTATATTTGCCCTCTATCGGCCCCACAACAGCGGAGTTACTATCTTTAAGAGCATATCTGAGAAAATAGACCACATCCTGCCTGCACATCCCTCGGCTAACATCCACATCTGTGGTGACTTCAACGTCCATAATGTGGAATGGCTGACCCATTCAAATAAGACAGACGAGGGGAGGTTTTGTCATGATTTTGCCATTGCTTATGACCTCACTCAGATTGTTCGCGAACCCACCCGTGTGCCCAATACACTCGGTCAATATGCAAGCCTCCTAGACCTTTTTCACTCAACTTCCCCTGAGCTATGTTCATGTTCCGTTCACTCTCCTCTAGGATCCTCCGACCACTCCGTCGTATCAGTTAAGATAAAAACGAAATGTAATAAGTCCCCAGATGTACCCCTCCACCGTACTGTATACCGATACTCTATGGCTGACTGAGATAGCTTCCGTACATTCATATCTGATTTACCTCATGTTTAAAAAGGATGTGTCCTCTATAGTATTAGACCTGACGGAATGGTTAATTGTAGGCATAGACCAATTCATACCATCTAAAAAATTCCAACAAAGACCTAACAGCCAGCCATGATTCTCCCCAGAATGTGCTGCTACTATCGTGCACAGAAATCACTTTTTCCATAACTACCAACGTAATAGATGCACTGAGACTAAAGCTGCTTTCAGGACTGCCAACAACCACTGTAAAAGAGTAATAAAAAATGCAAGAGAGCTATATGCCCAGTCTTTTAAATCCAAGGTAGCTGAGCAGCGGCTTGGTTCCCACCAGTTTTGGCAAATAACAAATAGGATCCTAAACAGAAGTGTGCGTTCTATCCCAACCATTATCAATGGACCAGAGGTCATCTCGTCAGCATCAGACAAGGCCAAACTATTTGCAAAGAACTTTGCAGCTAATTCTACCCTATGCGACGAAGGCCATCAACTCTCCATATTTCCTCCTATAACACAGAAGGTAGGTAACATACAAATATCTGTGCATGAGGTCACCAAGCTAATCAAGAACCTTGATTCCAGTAAAGCAACTTGCCCTGACGGCATCCCAATTATAGTGTTAAAAAAGCTTCAACCAGAACTTGCTCCCATACTTACAAAACTGTTTAAACACTGCCTTAAGGAAAAGTGCTTTCCGACTCCCTGGAAAACCTCTTCAGTTTGCCCTGTATTTAAGAATTCAGGTGATAAGTCATCTCCCTCTCAGTACAGACCTATGTCTCCTGTGTGTTATGAGTAACTTGCTGGAATCCATATTAAATAGAGAAATAGTCAACCACCTCAGCAGAAACAACCTTCTTAGTGACACACAATATGGTTTCTGTTCTGCAAGATCTACCACAGATGTGCTAACAGTTATATCTCACAGGATTAGTGAATCTCTTGACAAAGGCTTCATTTGTAGGACAATTGCTCTTGACATATCAAAGGCCTTCGACAAGGTATGGCATAAGGGTCTACTTCACAAGATCTCCAGCTACGATATAACTGGAAATGTTTTCTCAATCATTAAATCATTTCTCTCCGATAGGCTCATAAGAGTAGTGGTCGATGGACAAAAATCAGAGGCCTGCAGTATTAATGCTGGAGTCCCTCAAGGGTCAATCCTGGGTTCAACTTTTTCCTGATCTACATCAATGACCTCCCTAAACACATACTTAAATCATTCGTTGACATCTATGCTGATGACACTACCATCTACGGCAACACATCAAAGGCTGTAAATGACAAAGTTCTCTCTGATTCTCTCCTCTGATCTTGAGCACGTGGTTCAGTGGGGGAAGACGTGGCTGGTTACCTTTAATGCATCTAAAATCAAACTCCTATCCTTACATCATCAATGCTCTGATCCCCATCTGGCATCAATTGTGATGGATGGCTCTCGTCTTGGAGAGGCTCCATGTTTTGACAAGCTTCTGGGTTTGACCTTTACTCCTGATCTGAAATGGAACATGTACATCAAGTCTGTTGCCAAGGTCGCTGGAAAGATGGTGGGATCCTTCTACCGCTCCAGAAGATATCTCACTACTGATGCAATTCTCTATCTTTTTTTTTTCTCTTCCTGCTGAACAATGCGCAAATGAAACCATTGAATGGTTCAAAAGCGCAATGGAAGCACATGTTCCCATGCGGAAATTATATAGCAAGCCCCACTCTTCCCAATGGTTTACTTCGACTTGCGCAACTGCCATTGCTCAAAGGCAGCATGCATACCGCAGATTTAACCGACATAAGTCCAGTTCAAACAAACAGAAGTATATAGAAGCTAGAAGTAACGTTAAGAAACAAATAGCGACAGCTAAGAGAGAATTTACTGAAACCACTAAAAAACGCATCGAATCACAAAAATTAGGAAATCGTGACTTCTGGAAAATCTACAACAGTGTAGTAAATAATGGGCAATCAACAGTTCCCCCGCTAACCAACAATCACGAGGTTATTTGCTCAGCAACCGAAAAGGCTAATTTGCTTACCAGCGGGTTTTCTTCGAACTCCACACTGGACCCTACCAACCACCCCCTGCCTGACTTTCCTTTGCGGACAGACGCCACGCTAGACGATCTAAAAATCACCCCTGCTCAGGAACACACTATCATAAAAAACCTTGACACTGCAAAAGCATGTGGACCTGATCTCATTCCAGCTGTGCTATTAAAAAAGTGCTCAGCTGAAGTAGCTCCAGTTCTCTCTAAACTCTACAACAAATGCCTTAATGAATCATGCTTTCCGGGCTGTTGGAAAACTGCTTCTGTGGTACCAATATTCAAGAATTCTGGCGAAAGAACTGACCCATCAAATTATCGCCCCATTAGCCTCCTTTCACTTTTCGCCAAAATATTTGAGACCATAATTAACCATGATCTAGTCCGGCACCTTACAGATGCTAAACTTCTGACTGACAAACAATATGGATTTAGACATGCCTGTTCCACAGCTGACATCCTCACTGTAATCTCTGAACGTATATACCATTCACTGGACAAAGCAGGGGAGGGCAGAGCGGTAGCTCTAGATATATCTAAGGCTTTTGACAGGGTATGGCATGAGGGTCTCCTCAGGAAAATTAAATCATACGGTATCACTGGTAGAATACTTAACATAATTAGGTCCTTCTTACATAAGAGAAAAATCCAGGTTGTCCTCGATGGCCGTACGTCTAAACAGTGTGATATAAATGCGGGAGTGCCTCAGGGGTTTATCCTTGGACCTCTATTGTTCCTAATATTTATTAATGACCTCCCCGACAAAACTGCTTCTGAGATGTGTATATATGCTGATGACACTACACTCTATAACAGCCATGACAGGAAAACAAACGAACACATATCTAAAGAGATGGCAAAAACACTAGAGGATGACCTCCAATCTGTAGTGGAATGGGAACATAAATGGATGGTCACATTCAATGCTGCCAAGACTAAACTGGTTTCCTTCAATAATTACAAGAAACCTTCTCTGCCAACAATAGCAATGGCCAGTGACTCCCTCTCTGAGAGTACATCTTTCAAACTGCTTGGCCTAACGTTCACAGGAAACATGAGTTGGAACAATTATATTGAAAACATTGCCAGGGCCGCTGCGAAAAAGGTAGGCTCTCTCTACCCTACTAGAAAACTACTGACACCTGAAAGTATCCTGTACCTCTATAAGGTAACCATTCGCCC
The DNA here is from genome assembly GCF_053919585.1 of Euprymna scolopes. Taxonomy (NCBI): domain Eukaryota; kingdom Metazoa; phylum Mollusca; class Cephalopoda; order Sepiida; family Sepiolidae; genus Euprymna; species Euprymna scolopes. The sequence continues at coordinate 7,150,064 of NC_136495.1, read as the reverse complement.
ATGTATGGAGTATTGTTGTCACATTTGGGCCGGTACATCTTCTACTAGTCTATTGCTCCTAGACAAGGTTCAAAAGAGAGTCGCCAATCTGATAGGCCCTGAACTGGCATCTAAGCTTCAGCCTCTGTCCCATTGATGAAACGTTGCATCCCTTTGCCTGTTCTACAAGTATTTTAATGGTGAATGCTCTGACGAACTGCAGATACTTGTGCCCCCACGATGTAGACACCCTCGACAAACCCGACAGGCAGCTAAATCCCACCCCCACACTGTAGAGATTCCTAGATGTAAAAGATCTTTCTACTCCAATAGTTTCTTCCCCAGAACTGCTAGACTCTGGAATTCCATTCGGAGTTCCTGCTTCCCCAACTGTACTGACGTGCAGAAGTTCAAGTGCAACGTGAACCGACATCTTGCTGCCCAAATCCCAACATAGTGCCCCAGTAGTTTCTGCCCCTGATAGTAGCCCCCTACACCAAAGTGGCAATGCGCCTTGTTTGGGGTGAAAATGTAATTAAAAAAATTAATAAATAAAAGCCAAGTATGTCGAAGGATGGAATACTGCTGCCATATCTGGGCAGGAGCTGCTAAAAACAGCCTATCCTGCCTTGACAGAGTACAAAATAGACTTTGTGGCTTAGTGGGGGATGCCCTTTTCTCTACCCTGCAACCTCTCTCCCACAGAAGAGACGTTGCGAGCCTATCCTTGTTTTATCGTTATTTCCATGGCAAGTGCTCGTCTGAACTCCAATCTCTGGTCCCCCCTCGCCAGTCTTTCACGAAAAACACCCGTCTAGCTGAATCCACTGTGAAAAATTTCCCCCACTCTTTATCTGTGCTTAAATCAAAACGTGGATTCCATGAACAAAGCTTCTTTCTTAGAACTGCATGCCTGTGGAACTCTGTTCCATCTGCCTGCTTCCCACCTGACTACAACTTGGATGTCTTCAAGTCCAATGTTAACAAATTCCTAATGAACTGCCCCCTTAAGTAAACACTTCATCAAATCTCCACACTAACGTAATGTACTTGCAATAACCCTTATCCCTGAGTGGCTTCCGGGCCTTGATAAGTGGTGACCACCGTGTAAAAAAAAAAAAAAATAACGAAATAGACTTGCAAGTAATACTTCTTCAGATAAATCCAGGCAAAATATTTGAATATGTAAAAAATAAGAATCTGATGTTTACAGCAGATTTCAACAAATTTTCAAAGAAAACACGAAGATGCTAAGAACTTGAAACAAAGAATGTTTACCAGAATGACCAAAAATGATTGATTAGCTGTAAAACAACATAAATTTTTAATTGAAGCTGTTTTTTTTTGACAGCATATCAACCTTTTTAAAATCATTTCATGCTGAATCCAGTCAGTTTGGAAACTTTTGAGTAAAGAAAAGGTTAAAAAAAAAAAAACCCAACATGAATGTTTGGTGCATTTTAGTAAAAAAAGCTGATAATCTGGAAGTAACAGATGAGGAAGAAAGAAAAAAAAAATATAGTCAAATAAGGCTCTAGTCATGAAACAAATTGGCTTTTTCTTATTTAAAAAGTTGAACTTAAATAGCATTTAAGCTGACATATTACATCAGTAATGTGAAACTCTCCACTTTTAAGTGAATTTAAATGAAACTAAATTTTTTCTATAAACCTGGACTAAATCATTGACAAAGACTTTTATGAGTAATTTTTAATAGGAAACTATACCTGCCACTACTAGAGGGGAAAAAAAAGTCTGGCTTTACTTTGTATATAAGTTTTTGGTTTTTGTCCAACCTATATTAAAACCAAAAATAAAAACTACGATATATATACCTGTGATCAAACAAAAATATCATATTCCAAAAATCATGTAAATTGATTTAGTTTAATTTTTATAAAGAAAATCACTTTTAAGCGATTAATGGGAAGTCATAGGCATGACAACAGAAATCTCACAATTTGAATTATTGTTGAGTTAGCTCCTTTTGCTTCTTGAGATTATTTTCAGAATAATTGGCAAGACAGTCGTTTACTTATAAAATTTGATTTTCTAATTTAAAACTAAAACTATTAGATCAATTTATGTGATTTTTGGAATATGATAATACCATTTCGTCATGGGTATGTACATTGTACAGATTTTTCTTTTTCTTTTTTTTTTAATATTAGGAGCATTCTTGACAAAAACCATGTTTTTTTTTTGTTTATTTTTTATGTCTTTTATTTAATTTTTTAAATTTAATTTCTTAAAATTTAATGAAAAAATTTTTAAAATTTTTTTTAATTAAACTTGTTTTTAATTTACTTTTTTTTTTTAATCAATTTTTTTTTATTTAATTTTTTCTGCCTTTTATAAAAAAAAAACTCCAGTTTTTTCTTTAGAATATTTTTGTGAAATTTTATTTTATTCAATCCATTTCCTTTCTTTCTACATAGAATTTATGACAGCTCCAAACTGACTTCTTCACTGACGTGTCTTCATTCTATCAAGTAAGTATTGTCTATGTATCTGGTTTGTGAGATAATTTAATGTGAAAAATTTAGATCCTTGTAAAGAAAATCATTTTTAAGCTATTAATATGAATTTGTAAGCATTTTTGAATAGTTGAATTCTTATTTTAATTGAAAATCATTATTAAATAATGAGTATTATTTATTAATTTTATTTATTGCGGACTATTATCCTCATCTTTATTAGTTGTTTCATGACGTTTCGGTCAACTATTCCTCTGGCCTTCATCAGGTGGTAACCGCGATGCATAGGAACTCTGAATCTCCTTACTGCATTCACTGCAATTACTGCCTTTTGTAGTCGTTGTAGTCTTATCATGTTTTGGCCAAGTAAGCCACCTTGATGGCCCTTTGGGGTCCGTGGCGCAGTTGATAGATACGTTGAATCTCTACGGTTCCAAGTGAGAATTGTCTGAAGATAGTGGTTTCAATCCTACCCAAAGCCGGTCAGAGACTTACTTGGCCAAAACATGGTAAGACGACAACAACTATGGAACGCAGTAATTGCAGTGAATGCAGTTAGGAGATTCAGTTCCTATCCGTCGTGGTTACCATCTGATGAAGGCCAGAGGAATAGTTGGCCAAAACGTCATGAAACAACTAAGAAAAGATGAGGATAATGGTCCGCAATAAATAAAATTTATTGAATTATCTTGTTATTTGAGGTTTTTTTTTCAAAATGGCAAGTAAAGCAGTCACATTTCTAATACTCATTATAAAAAAAAAAAATAATTGATCAATTTACATGATTTTTGGAATATGGGAGGAATTCTGGACAGGAACCAAAATTTCAAATCCAATCATAGAAAATCAGTTGAAATGTTCCATATTTATTGTAGGACTCAAATCTCGAAGCTGCAGACATTTGCATGCATTGAATCCACTGTCAAAAACTTTCCCCACTCTTTATCTATGCCTAAATCAAAACGTAGATTCCATGAACTAAGCTTCTTTCTTAGAACTGCACGCCTGTGGAACTCTGTTCCGTCTGCCTGCTTCCCTCCTGACTACAACTTGGATATCTTCAAGTCCAACGTAAACAAATTCCTGATGAACCGCCCCCTTAAGTAGACACTTTAAATATCTGTACTAACGTACTGTACTTACAATAACCCTTATCCCTGAGTGGCTTCCGGGCCTTGATAAGTGGAGACCACCTTGTAAAAAAAAAAAAGAAGAAAAGTGCAAACCCGCTTAACAACAAAATCACACCCTTTCACTGTTAAGGTCTCTAAATGCTAGAAAGCTTCCTACTCTAATAGTTTCTCCCCCCCCTTCCTGCTACCTACTTCCTTGACTGTATTGCAGAAGTTTAAATGTAACTTAAACCAATATGTCATTAATGGTCTCAAAAAGTATCCCCTTTCACCCAAATGGCGATAAGCCTTGTTAAGAGTGAACATGAGTTCAAAAAACAAACATTTACTAAACTTTAAATGGCACACACTGTAATTCATCTACATACATGGTCAAGCAACGGCTTATAAATCTCTAACAAGTAAATCCCTAAATTGAAATTGCGCCGAGATGTATTTCTGTGCTTTTGTTAATTTAAGGAAAAAGTATGTTAGGAATGTTACAATGATGGACAGAAATATTTTGTAACACTCAAAAAGGCAGACCGTTTCAACATACAAAATGGGTCGTTTAAATTTGACACAAAAAATTCTGATGTTTTTCCAAAATAAATATAAAGAAAAATCACTGCTTCTATATTTAAATAATGAAAATATTAAATTTCAGGTAAAACAAATGGTACCTACGTAATCGTCATGTCGTAAATAGTAACATATCTAACTATTATAGAAACCGATAAGATAATTATGAAAAGGACATTTGTGTAATCTAGCGTATTTGTTTAAAAATCTTCTGATTCGAATTGGAGAGTTAACACGGGATGGTTTTTTTATTTTGTTGTTTTTTTTTTTTACATAGGCATAACCACTTATCAAGGCCAGAGGCCACTCAAGGATAAGGGTTAAAGAGTGTACAGTAGTCAATTGGACAATATAGTAATCATTAGTAATGGAAATACGGTAAATTTGTTAACTTATATGGAACGGCTCATCAAAAACTTGTTTACGTTGGACTTGAAGACAACCATATTGTAGTCAGCTGGAAAGCAGGAAAACGGAAGACAATTCCACAGGCGTGCAGTTCTAAGAAAGAAGCTTTGTTCATGGAATCTACGTTTAGGTTTAGGCACAGATAAAGAGTTGGGGGAATTATTGATAGTGGTTTCTGCTAGACGAGTGTTTCTTGTGAAAGTTTGGCGAGGGGGGACCATAGATTGAAACTCAGTCAAGCACTTGCCATGAAAATAATGATAAAGCAGAGACAAACTCACAACATCTCTTCTATGAGATAGAGGTTGCAGGGAAGAGAAAAAGACATCTCCTCCGAGGCTACGAAGTCTATTTTGAACTCTATCAAGGCAGGACAAGTCCTTTCTAGCAGCTCCTGCCCAGATATGGCAACAGTACTTCATCCTTGGACGTACCTAGCTCTTATATAGATAGAGAATTGCATCAGCAGCGAGATATCTACTGGATCGGTAGAAGGATCCCACCATTTTTCTAGCAGCTTTGGCAACAGATTTGATGTACGTGTTCCATTTAAGATCAGGAGTAAAGGTCAAGCCCAGAAGCTTGTCAAAATATGAGGCCTCCCCAAGACGGATGTAATTCAGTTTCCAAATTCTTGGAAATCTAATGACAAGTTTGGAAAAGTAATTTAATTTTTCAAAAAGTTTAAACATAGAATTGAGGAGATTAAAGCAAAGTGATAGTTTTTTTATTTTTTCAAGTGATAAATGCTGACTTATTAATTTCTTCTGTCTGCTATACGTGGTGTTCCAACTGAGTTACTTCCCCTTTGCCTTTATCACGTTACCCAAGATGTCTGCCTCAGCATGTAAACTTGGAGTATTTTTAGCCTTATTGGACTGTTTTTCACAAATAATTAAATTTCTACCTTGTCGGTTTCTGTATTTTTTATGGATATGTTACTATCTGCGATATGACATATTTTTTCATTATTTAAATATAGAAGTGCCACCGAAAAATTTGAATGATAAATGTGCTCATGATGAAATGAAAATGTTATGTTCCTAATATCACATAAATTGATCAAGTATTTTTATTTTTAAATAAGGAAATCAAATTTTTATGAGTATCTGAGGAGTAACCTGTTATTTTGAAAAAAAAAAATCACAAGAAATAGAGATAATTCAACAATTCAAAATTGCTTGCTTTATATTGTAATGTCTATAAATATTCATTTTATTTGTTTTAAAATGATTTTCTTGTTTAAAAATATAACTATTTGATTAATTTACGTCATTTTTGGAATATGATATTTTAGTCTTGTCATGGGTATGTGCATCAGAGATTTTTCTTTGTTTTCTTTAATATGGGAGAAATTCTGGACAAGAACTGAAATTCCAAAGAAAAGCAGGTTAGAAGAAATCAAATATAAATTCTGTGTCTGCGACAATTTTGAATTTTGCATAAAATTTGCATGATTGTAAACGGTTCATTTTCAGTTTGACACAAGGCTGATATGAAGAGATTGAATGAAGGAACGTAAACAAACTTATGAAATGCTTTCAATAAGTCTCCAGACTTTTTGTTTGGCCACTTTTATTGCTAGTACACACATGAAATTCTAATTCCATTTGAAGTAATCTCCTCTGGCTGCAATGCACTTGTACTGTTCCAACAACTTCTGGAAGGCCCCGTGGAAGTCCTCTTGTGTGAACGTGTCAATGACTCTTGTCGCAGCCTCTTTCATCTCCTCAATTGTCTCATAACGACAGCCCCTAACTAAAATCGCAGGGAGCAAGGTCTGGACTATAGGGAGAGCGAGGAACTGTCTTGATGCCCATCTTGGTCAAGTAGTCTGTGATCGTTTCTGAGCATCTTTGGACAAACTTTGAGCCAATCTTCCACCTCTTCAGTTTCTCACTAATAATTGTGTGTACAGTTCTCACACAGAACTGACCACTTATTGTCTCTATAAGCACATGATGGTCCTTATTCATGAAATTCCTTATTTGGCCAATAAACTCCTTCTACGCCTCTCATCATCCCTCACAGACTTCCTGCTTTCCTTGAATCTCTTATGCCACTAATAAACTGATGATTGATTCATGGAAGATAGTCTAAAAGCAGTCTGAAGCATTCCATACATTTCTGTGGCATTTTTTCCAAGTTTAAAACAAAATCTTATTGCATATCGTTCTTCTGAAGTATCCTCACATCAAGATTACATTTTTGAAATTCACCAGCTGTGACAATCAGGCTTTAGTAGGATGTATTTTAATTCCTGCTGTAGCTGTTCATTTGAACCTGAAATTATGAAAAATTTGTCAATCATCTCATAAGATGTGTGACAATTACGTACTAAATTTTCAAGAGTCTACGACAATTTTAAATGCTTGTATAAAAAAGGTCTGGAAACCTATTGAAGGCTCCCTGTGATTTTTTTTTTTTTTTTAATTTAGTAAAATCCTTTCTAAATTGATTGAGTAAAAAAATTGATTTTAATCCACGAATTATCAATGAACAAACACGTCACATATTTTTTGACAGGCTGAGAGGATTGCACAATTGTGAAAGAACTATATACAATGCATGGTTAAAGAAAAATAAATTGTTTTCGACTATAAGAATCTGCCGGTTTTACAAGTATTTTAATGGTAGGTGCTCTGATGAACTACAAGCCCTTGTACTCCCTCTACTTAAATATCCCAGACAGACATGACAAGCAGCTAAATCCCACCCCTATATAGTAGAAATCCCCAGTACATTCAGGGAAGCAAGAACCTGGAAGGGAATTCCAAAGTTAGTTCTAGGGAAGAAACTATTAGAGTAGAAGGCTTTCTAATATCTGGGGATTTCTACTGTGTAGGGGGTGGGATTTTGCTGCCTGTCAGGTTTATCGAGGTATTTACGTCGAAGGGGTACAAAGGCTTGTACTTCGTCAGAGCACCCACCATTATAAATACTTGTAAAACAGGCAGAGGGATGCACATTTTGTCAATGGGACAGAGGTTGAAGCCTAGCTGACAGTCTAGGACTTATGAGGTTGGAAACTGTCTTTTGAACCCTGTCCAGCTCAAAATGTGACGACAATACATCATCCATGGGCAAATGGTGGCCTTGTAGAGGTACAGGATACTCTCAGGTGTAAGTAACTTTCTAGCATCGTAGAGAGAGCCCACTTTCTTTGCAACAGCTGATGCAATTCTCTATCTATATAAGAGCCAGATACGTCTAAGGATGGAGTACTGTTGCCACATATGGGCAGGAGCTGCTAGAAAAGACTTGTCCTGCCTTGATAGGGTTCAAAATAGACTTCGTGGCCTGGTGGGAGATGTCCTTTTCTCTTCGCTGCAACCTCTGTCTCACAGAAGAGATGTTGCGAGTTTGTCTCTGCTTTATCGTTATTTTCATGGAAAGTGTTCAACTGAGCTTCAATCTATGGTCCCCCCTCGCCAAACTTTCACAAGAAACACTAGACTAGCTGAAAACATTATCAATAATTCCCCCAACTCTTTATCTGTGCCTAAACCTAAAAATAGATTCCATGAACAAAGCTTCTTTCTTAGAACTGCACGCCTGTGGAATTGTCTTCCATTTTCCTGCTTTCCAGCTTTCTATAATATGGTTGTCTTCAAGTCCAACGTGAACAAATTTCTGATGAGCCGTTCCACTTAAGTTAACAAATTTACCGAACTTCCATTACTATCGATTACTATATTGTCCTTTTGACTACTCTACACTCTTTAACCCTTATCCTTGAGTGGCCTATCGGCCTTGATAAGTGGTGACGTTTATGTAAAAAAACAAAAAAAAAACAGCCCTGGCAATACTCTACATGTATCTGTTCCAACTCATGTTCCCTGTGAACGTTAAGCCGAGGAGTTTGAATGAGCTACTTTCAGATAATGTATCATTAGCCATAGCTATTAGTAATTGAGAAGGTTTCTTGTAATTATTGAAGGAAAGAAGCTTCGTTTTGGCAGCATTGAATGTGGCCATCCATTTTTGTCCCCATTCTACTACAGTAAAACTGATAGAAATTCTTACAGTTACATTTTTCTTCTTCCATTGTTGCAGTATATGTTGCATGAGAGAGTATGACCACAAAGATTTGGACGATTCTACTTATAACTATGTATAACCCATTCGTTTGCTGGTGGGGTGTTACTTGATTGGTGTGAGGACGTTTCTAGCTCCACTGTGAACAAACGATATTCAACCGTTATGCATTGATTATAATGATCGTTTGCCAGGGAGAGTTATTTGATTTGTCATGCAAACAACATCAGCCTCACCGGTGTGATCAAGTGGTATTCAAAAATGACAGGACATACCTCAATGGTGTGAACTTCTACTTGACCACTATCCAGCTCAGACCATTGTCTCCTGGGGTTATTCTGACTGCTATGTATGCTTTGGTGGTGACAAATGACACGCAACACAGATTTGTAGAAAAAAGAACTTAACTACTTTATTTTACAATATTATACGTAAAAATAAAATTACAAATGATTTCTTTTATCCAAGCTAGGTTACCTTAGCTAATTTGTTGTGCAGGAGAAAGCGGTGACCCCCCCCCTCCTTATCTCCCAACGGAGATACCAAAATATGTGTGTTTACTGCATGCTTGTCAGTCAAGAAAGAGAGAGAGAGTTCTGTAAAAATGGGATTATTAGAAATCTATTGCCTAATCCTTATCCAACAGGCCTCATCACCCAGCAAAAATATCTGTGTTACTACACTGACACCTAAACAAATAGTGCTACCCATAAATGATAAGGGATGAACCAATCAGATGCCAGAACAGCTTTATAAAATAGACTGAATCTCCTTGAATTATTCAGTGATAACTTTTTTTTTCTCAAAATGAAAATAATACTACATTTCTGCTGATTGTGACCAAATTAATTCTTTGACTCGATTTATGCCGGCATTTATTTTTCGCTTGGGAAAACTACATTTTAGCCATTTTTTTTTTTTTAAGGCCAAACGACTTTAAAGACTAAATTCACAAAATTTAGCCGAAATGTCAATGTTTCCAAAATGTTCAATATTGATTTTTTTGATTATCTGGTAGATTAGTAACCTTTCAGTAATAATTTGCTGAAAAAAAAAATGAAGAAAAGACGGAAATAAATAAAATTTCAAAGGGGCTTACTTTTTCTATTTATTTATCCTCATCTTCATAATTGTTGTTGGCCACTTCATCCTCTTCATCGCCCGTATCGAAGTGGATAGAGGCGTTGAATCTCTACAGTTCCAGGTGAGAATTGTCTAAAGATAGTGGTTTCAATCCTATCAAAAGCAGGCCAAAACTATGGAAGGCAGTAATTACTGGGGATGCAATTAGGAGATTCGGCATTCCTCACCTGAAGGCCAAAGAATAAATTGGCCAAAACGTGGTGAAACAATAACTATGAAGATGAGGGTAACTGTCCACAAATAAATATATATATTTTTTTTTTTTAATTTTTTTTTATACATAGGCATCCCCACTTATCAAGGCCAAGAGGCCACTCGAGGATAAGGGTTAAAGAGTGTACAGTAGTCAATTGGACAATATAGTAATCATTAGTAATGGAAAGTCGGTAAATTTGTTAATTTATATGGAACAGCTCATCAAAAACTTGTTTACGTTAGACTTGAAGACAACTATATTGTAGTCAGCTGGAAAGCAGGAAAACAGAAAACAATTCCATAGGCGTGCAGTTCTAAGAAAGAAGCTTTGTTCATGGAATCTTTGTTTAGGTTTAGGAACAGATAAAGAGTTGGGGAAATTATTGATAGTGTTTTCTGCTAGACGAGTGTTTCTTATAAAAGTTTGGCGAGGGGGGGCATAGATTAGAGCTCAGTCAAGCACTTGCCATGAAAATAACGATAAAGAAAACTCGCAGCATCTTTTCTGTGAGAAAGAGGTTGCAGGGAACAGAAAAGGACATCCCCTACGAAGTCTATAAATTGCTCATCTCAAAGGATTCCAAGAAATAATATAGAATACATTTTTCTATTTCAAAAATGGCTTTTACACTCACAATCAGTAAAAATAATTGTGATTGTCAATTTAAATAAACTAGCAAATATCTGCTTCCTTCAGTCGGATATTTTATTAGGCTGTGTAAATTTTTATAATTGTGAAAGAACTATGTATAATATGTAGTTAAAACAAGATTGTGTTTGACTATTTAATAGTTTCCAACGCTATTGATAATGTTTACCCATTCATTTATTGCTTATATCTGAATTCATGTTTTGAAACATGATGTAAACAATAAATCTATGACATCATAGCAAAGCAAATGACATGTAAACAATAAATCTATGACATCATAGCAAAGCAAATGACATGTAAACAATAAATCTATGACATCATAGCAAAGCAAATGACATGTAAACAATAAATCTATGACATCATAGCAAAGCAAATGACATGTAAACAATAAATCTATGACATCATAGCAAAGCAAATGACATGTAAACAATAAATCTATGACATCATAGCAAAGCAAATGACATGTAAACAATAAATCGGACATCATAGCAAAGCAAAAATTATCTTGTTAAGGTGATGTTCTAAGCTCTATTCATAAAAACGTCCAAATATGTCAGACTGAAGCTCTCAAGGTTTTGATTCCTGGTTATAAATATTTCTGATATTCATAAACGACCTCCCTAATAATATTGTCTCCAAGATGGGTATACTTGCTGATGATACAATGCTCTATAACATGCACGAGGGAAGAATGGATGTACATTAATATAAGTCAATGGCAGAATTGTTAGAAAATGAACTTCAGACCATAGTGGAATAGCGCCGCAAATGGATGGTAACATTTAATGCTAGTAAAACTAAGCTGCTCTCTTTTAACAATTGCAAGAAGCCTCTCCAACCACTGATATCCATGACAAATAACACTCTATCTGAGAGTTCTTCCTTCAAACTCTTCGACAATATTCACAGGAGATATGAACTGGAATAAATGCATTGAGGATATTGCAAAGGCTGCTGCAAAGAAGGTGGGTTCCTTCTATTGGGACAAAAGACTACTCACACCTGAGAGTATCCTGTACCTCTGCAAGGCCACCATTTGCTCATGCATGGAGTATTGTTGCCACGTCTGGACTGGTGCATCTACCACTAGCCTCTTCCTCTTGGATAGGGTCCAAAAAAGAGTCTCTAATAGGTCACTTGTTCCTCCTCGACGTGCATATCCGACAAACCTGCTTAGTAACAAAATCTCACCCCTTCACTGTTGAGGTCCCTAAATGCCAGAAAGCTTTCTAGTTTCTTCCCTCAAACAGCTAGACTTTGGAATTCCCTTTCTGCTACTTTGTTTCCTGACTGTACTGATATGCAGAAGTTTAAATTTAACGTAAACCAACACCTTGTTAATCTTTCCTAGGCATGGTCCCAAATAGTAGCCCTTATGTCCAAGTGGCAATATGCCTTGTTTGGAGTGAACGTGAGTAAAGAAAAAAAAAAACAGCATCTTTATTTGTTTAGAATTGCTTATTTACTATTAAAGCAATATTCTTTATTGCCAGACAACTTTTACAACGTATTTATTACTTTAAAAAAATTCTGATTGACAGACAGACAGACAGACAAAATCTCTATATATAAGATTCTGAATTTTATCGTGTGTTATGTTCTATTTGAATTTCTCTCAATTTATTGACAAATTAGAATGAAGGAATTGTATGATGCTAATTAATGTGTGATTGGATTAAAAACCTACTTTAATTTTTCCAGTGATGACACGATTGAAATGATTGAAATATTGATTTATTCATTTATCTTTACTTGAATTTCTGTTTTTCTTTCCTTTTTTTTTTTTGTTTCTCTAATTTTTAGCCATGATACTCAGTGTGGACGTTGGCTGACCAAATTCAGAGCGACCTGGCACCCAAGCCGAGAAGATTTATTTGTTTGTGGCAGTATGGCTAGACCCAGACAAGTAAGTTTAAATGGTTCAGGTTTATAGTCAGGTAACATACTTCCTAACTTCTGGTGTGACTGTTATTAGAAGCAGTAACAAGACAAATTACTTCCTTCGCTTTTTTTCTCTCACATCTATATCTCCCCTGTGCATGTACCCGTTTTTTTTTTTTATTTGTATTACGTTTTTCCAATCGGTTTTTTTTATTTAATAGTCAATGAAAAGTTTTTGGTTTTATTTTCATTAAGAATTATTGAAATTAGTTTTATTTTTGATTAAGAATTATTGAAAAAAACTCTTTAAAAACTTAAAACTATTTTGGGAATATGAATTATATACATTTTTTTATGCTTTTTGAAATTTTGTTATTTTGATTTCAATAATTTTATTTTTATACTTTCATAAACATTTATTGTATGAATTCAAATAAAATTTATTTAATAATTTCATAAACATATTTCTTACAAAATTTCAAATAAAATAAAAACTTATTTTTAGATTTTATTAAAAGTGTAAATAAAGACTTATTTTTATCTGTATAATTTTGTTAATTTTTCTTATATTTTTCAATAACGTTCTTATCTTCTATTTTTTTTTCTCAATAAATCGCTTCACAATAGAAATACTGAAGAACAATGAAAATGAAGGAACTGATTTGCCTTGTCATCATTTCCAGTAGCAGACATGCCAGAAGTTAGGAATTACGTTAGCTGACTATAACCTCTTTCATTCTGTTCAAGTGTATGCAAAAAAAAAAACGTCTGAACTATTCAACATTTGACCTTTTTATTTTGATGAAAGGTTTGCAACAATTTAGGACAAATTATAACTTGTTTCTATTTCAGAAAGATTCTTTGGTTTTGTTGGCAGCTGATCGCTCCAAGATCAAGGTTAAATTGGCACAGATAATATTAGCTCTTGTAAGACCTATAAAAAAAAAAACTTGATTTTTTTTTTAATATTAGAAACCATTTTTATTTGAAAAGAGATTCATTAAAAAAATAACTTTTGCAATAAAATCGTAAAGAAATGGATATGGAGACCTGGTGATGCACATTCCAGATGGATTTTGATCTACATTCTTGTGTTCCATAAAAATGACCAGAATTGTAATTAAAACAAAAATAAAGAAATGTTTACATTCCAGGTCAGGAGTTATGAATTGCACAATGCAAAATAGAACAGAAGAATATAATATATTTCCAGGAATGTTGATTGATGTCTAACTTAATTGATGATAACAAAAACAACAGAAAACGGAAAACACAACGGCGTGTGTGTTTTTTTTTTTTTTTTGTTTTTTTTTCTTTAATTCAATTTTCACCCCAAACAAGGTACAGTGTCACTTTGAAGTAGTGAGCTACTGTTGAGGATATAAGATGCAGGAGTATTATGAAGGGAGATGAGTAGAAAGATGTCTGTTCATAATACACTTGAAATTCTGCATATCAGTACAGTTGGGAAAGCAGAATCCTGGAAGGGAGTTCCAAAGTCTAGCAGTTCTGGGAAGAAACTATTGGAGTAGAAAGCTCTCTTACATCTAGGGATCTCTACTGTGAAGGGGTGGGATTTAGCTGCTTGTCGGGTTTGTTTATGTCAAGGGGGTACAAGTGCTTGTAGTTTGTCAGAGCATTCACCGTTAAAGTACTTGTAGAACAGGTACTTGGGGGGGAGGGGGAGGAAAGAGAGAGAAAGTGTATATCGCCACTTATCAGCTGACACATGAAATGAGCGATAATCATATATGTCTTGAAACTGAGCGTTGTGCATTGTGTCCATATGTCTGCTATGCGCGAAACTCAGACTTATGTGTCTCCACATACTTTAGTTCTTAGGAATGTATTATTTACTTTAATGAATAGATATCATTTAGTATTAATGCAATATTTTCCATTTATATTCCAGTAATTAAGAAATTCTGTTTACCAAAATTCAAAATCAGGACATACAAACAAACAAACAGTAGACCCATCAGGCCTAGATAGTTTATCATTCAAATATTATTGGAATAAAAAATTACAAGTAAAAAATATTTCCATCAAACACAAATGCAGACCTCACAAGATTGTTTATATGAATAAATAAAAACGTTAGTATGAATACATTAAAAGTAAGATGTATTTTCATCTGTTGTATATGTGCATTTGTGACGTATTTGTGTTGTGGAAAGGTTTTATATATGTGTATACTGCACTACTAAATTTCAGTTATGCTATCCTAAATGGACCATATGTGTGTCTCTATGTACGTTGTGTTTATTGTGTAATGGAATGTTTTCCGTAGATCATTAATGTCTATTTTATGGCCCGTGACTCGTCTAGATGTTAGTGCGTCAGAACATATAAAATAACATATATACTGCCAACATACCTGTTTCTGTTGTTGGCTGCCTCTGTCTCTGCCTGGGCGATTCGTCAATCATCTTTGGGGGAACTGGAACCTGATGTAACAAAAATGGACCCAAGATGAATGATTATTTTTTATATATATATACTTTATTCACTCCCTGCCATTTCATCACAGCAGAACTGGAGTGAATCTTGGCTTGTGGTTTCTCTATGTGTCCATTCTGAGACCTCCCAGTCTCCCTCATGGAGAGACTTTCTTAACCCATCTTGTTCATTTGATGTTTCTAATCTAACTCAATGATGATTGCACAAACTGGAACACGTGACATGTCACTTCCAGTCTCTGTTTTTTTGTATCTTCCAGTGCAAACTTGACTGGTCACAGTTTGACATGTCAAAACATGACTTCAAATCTGTCATCCACTCATCACTAAATAGATAGATAATTATATAGACAGATAGCTAGATGGATAGACAGGTAGATAAATATATAGATCGATAGATAGATAATTAGATTAACAGGTTTGCCCGGCCACTCCCTGACACATCAAATGCAGATTTTGCAAGATTATTAATATGAATAAATTTAAAGATTGGTATGAATACATTAAAAGTAAAATTATGTTTTTTTTTTTTAATTATATGTGGACACTATATATTCATAGATTTTTTTTTTTTTTTACATTTCTTTAAAATATCAAGTCGGAAAAAACATTTTTATGGCTCCTTTGCATTTTGGCTTTGGCTTAGATAAAAGTTCTATACAAATTAGAAAATGGTAGGCAGTCTATAATTTAGAAAGGTTGGGTAGGATCTAACCAAATTTTTTATTCTTTGTTTATCCCCACTCCATGTAAAATGAAATAACTGCATAAATATTATTTTCAATAAAATTTTTTGAATGATTTGTGAAATTCAAGTAGGATTGATGGTTCTCGGTCAAGTGACAAAGGATGGCCAAATGTAACGTTACGTGATGTTACACTTTACTTTAGTAATTCATAAAATAAAACTGGGAATAAAAATCTGGGTCTGCGTTTTTCCCTTTAATAAAATCATTTGTTATAGTTACTCTCCTGTCTCGACACCACTTAAAAGGTCTCACTGCCACATGTCCATCTAGCCTGGTAGGTTTCTCTTTCTTCTGACTGCATGTTGGTCACAGTTAGCCCATTCTTACCTTCACTTTACATGTCCATCTCCTTCAGTGCTGTAGGTCCTGGATATGACCTTAAACTCTATCCGATAGTGAGGCCCCAGCTTGCGGGCTTTAGGGAGTGTGAAGCCACCCTTTAATTGCCATTGTTCCCAGGTTCACTCTAACCCAGAGTGGTAGTACTTGTTAGGGTCCCAACTATGGGTTGAATAGAAAATGACTTGAAAAAAAATTTATTTTATTTAAAAATTTTTTCTTAAAAAAAATAAATATTTTATTAAAAAATTTTCCTTCAAAATCTTTGGATTCGGCATTAAATAACCTGAAAAGGGTTGATATGTCATAAAACAACGAACCAACCTTTGGTGGCAACTTTGTTTCTCCGACCACGTGGTGTCCTTTTTTTTTTCCTTTTTTTCTTCTCTTGCAAACACACTTCCTAATTTGCATATGACTTTTTTCTCCAGCTGCTGCTTTTATTCTCACAAGCCAGCTATCTTACGGCTTCTGCTGATATTTTCCCATGCGCAGTGTTACAGACACTCATTTCCCTACCCTTTCGGATTGCTTTGAATTTGTATAAAATATTTAAAATGTAAATTTTTTGTTTTCTGTTTCTTCAGATTGAATTATTCAGCAATGAAGGCCAAAGGGTGTGCATTTTCAGAGACATTGATCTGATCTCGTCGGTCCAATCCCTGAACGCAATCCATCCATCATTGAACGTTTTAGTTGGTGCAAATGCAAGTGGAAAACTCCATGTTTTTATGGAAGGAAATAAAAAATAAGCCAAAAAACAAGTAGTTTAAACTAAACTTTATTTTTCTCATTTTGAGTGTTATTTTTGCAATATGTCGGTTGATGTAACCTTAGAGATTTCAGTCACAAGTTACACTTTCTTGAAGTTGAAGATTCAGTCATTGGATGAGACTGAAAATATAATCACGAATTACTTAGGATTATTATTATTACCCGGTCATGGCTGACAGAAGAAGAACAGGTTACCCTGATGGATTAAATAAAATGCCCTGTTCAAAATTCTGTGCAGATTTCTGAGTTTGACAAGATAAACCTGAAGAAGGTTACATTGACTGACCAAAAATGTGAAAATGACACTCAGTAGTTCGAAGAAGTGAAATAATATGAATAACCAATCCTCATTCTGAAAATTTAGAAATTAGTTATTACAAAAAAAACACAAAAAACTCCCTCATCTGACCAATGGGAAATCAGTATTTTAGACTTGTATCAACGGTTTTACTCACAACTCATCTTTCTTCATTCTCTTCTGGTCACAAGATCATCTGAACATCATTCAAATAATTCCATAACCACAAATAAATTTTAATTCTAGATTTGATTTTTTTTTATTTTACTCCTGCACAAACAATATGTATGGTTACCTTGCATCAAAGTAAAATTTCATTGTATTTTGTTAAAATTTGTAAAGCAATTAATAAAAATTGGTTAAATTTGTTAAAAAGTGTTTTACTTTATTTTAACATTTATTTTGCAAACATGCACAAGGTTGCATGTGCTACTATGAATGTCCCCTCGACCACCATCCAAGAGTGTTAGGAAGTGATTCAGAAAGAAGAGGAAAAACGTGTAAAGTTTTTTTTTTTTTAATGGCCATGACAAGTTAGAAATGATTGACCAAGGCATGCAAAAAAAAGTCAGAAATTTTTTTATTTATCCACTCAAACAAGGTACAGTTATTTGGAACCAGATCTACAGGGACGCTATGTAGGGAGTTGAGCAGCGAGATATCTGTTCACATTACATTTAAATTTCAGCATGTTAGCACAGTTGAGGAAGCAGGAAACCAGGAATATATTCCAAAGTTTAGCATTCTAAAGGAAGAAACTATTAGAGTAGAAGGCTTTTAATGGTATCTAGGGACTTCTGCAATAGTCAGAAACGATTCATCAAGACAATTTTAAATGTATGGAGTGGCCAAGGGGGTGAGTCATTTTGTGCTTATTTGTCTCTCTGAGACAAAAGACCATATACGGGATTTCTGATTTTTAGTCATTAAATTTGGGAATCGATTTTAGAGATAGTTTTCAGTTAAAGGCGGCTTGGAGGTCTGATAGAAATTGGAGCATTGAATGTTTAGTTGTAATAATAAATTTAAGTAATGTATAGTAAACGAGTAATGTATTTAAAAATAAATATAAGAAGAATTATGATATATTTATGCTCAGCTAAATAGTAGTCTGATTGTGGTATTTAGACTTTTTAAACTCGTATAAAAACTAGCCTGGTTGCCTGGGTGTTTTGTGCAAATAAAAAAAAAAGTGGTAGTAGACAGGCAGGCTTGAACCCGTATCGAAAGTGAAGTAGGTTTAAATTAAGGCTAGTCAATTGAAAAGAGATGACGTTAAAAAAAAAGCGACCCCCCCCCTGTAGAAAATTGCCTAGTTGAGGGTGAAGGAATTAATGTTCTTAGCCAATTTTTCGATATTTGTCATCTGAAGGGTCGCACTTCAAAACGATACTGATCTCGTGAAAATCCATTACCTCTGTTGAAAGTTTTAGGCAGACATAATAACTACCTACAAGCTTTTCACTGGTCTGGTAGCCGACGATATATATGACCACCTACCTTGAAAAAGAGCAGACAGGGTGCAGAAGAAAATACCTCAGTACCAAAGACCAGCTATTGATCAGCAAGACCATCTTAGAAGACTGTAGGAAGAGGCAAAGAAACCTGAGCATGGCATGGATTGATTACCAGAAGGCATTTGACAGCGTGCAACACTCATGGTTACTTCAGTGCCTTGAGTTATACAAGATCCACCCAATAATTAGACAAGCACTGGTGGCTCACCTTCAGATGTGGAAAACCACAATGTCCTTAAGTTACAATGTAGGAAATACCATCATCCCTGAAGTAAAAATCAAGAGGGGAATATTCCAAGATGACAGCTTATCTCCCTTACTCTTCTTTATGGCAATAGACCCACTCAGGAAGCTCCTGAATAACAATCCGAGCGCCTACAATTTGAGTCAGAGACACCATCGAGATCCAAGAAAGAGAGTAAACCATCTGCTCTTCATGGATGATCTTAAGTTGTATGCCAGCTCTGACACGGATCTGCACAAGCTTCTGTAGGTAGTACACACCTTCACCAATGACATCGGAATGAAGTTTGGCCTGGATAAATATGCCAAGTGTACACTCAGAGCTGGAAAGAAGACCCACACAGAAAATATGCAGTTTAATGAAGACTTTGGCATCAGGGATCTAGAAGAGCACGAGCCTTATAAGTATGTTGACATTGAGGAAAATGACAACATACAATATGCCAAGATGAGGGACAAGATAGGCAAAGAGTATGTATGCCGTGTGAGGAAGATCTGCAAAAAACAGCTTATAAGTAAAAATAAAATTACTGCCATCAACCAGCTTGCCATGCCAGTAATAACATGTAGTTTTGGTATCATTGACTGGCCACAAAAAGTACATCAACTGGCTAGATGTCAAGACATGGAAGCTACTAACGCTTCATAAAATAATATATAGAAATCAGTGTCTACCAAGACTATTTGCCCAGGGGAGAAGGAGAACTAGGACTCTCAGAGATCAACCACCAACATAGGGCAACAATAGTGAACACAGGCCAGTATCTGATAAGCTCCCAGAACCACACCCTCTCAATAGTATATGAACATGAAGAGACAAGAGCCAGCAGAACAACGTCAGTCACCCAGTATGCCAAGCATTTTGGTCAGGGCTTTCTCACAGATGAGGCTGAAACGCTAAACAAACATGCCACAGAAATAGCAAGGCAGAGTCGGCAGAAATATACAGAGACCTTCCAAAAGAGAAACATTAAAGAGAGCGAACAACATCAGCGTGCAAAGTATTTTCTAGGGGAACTCTCCCAGGAATACATAGACAAAGAAGGTTCCTTGGACTGGCTCAAAAGGGGATCCCTCCACCACAATCAGGAAAGGGTTATAATGGCTGCTCAAGACCAGGGATTGATGATCAATGCATTCATGAAGATAACAGGTCTCAGTAATGACAACGAATGCAGATTCTGCCACACGAAATTGAAAAGTGTGAATCATTTAGTATCAAGTTGCAAGGTTCTTTTAGGGGATGGCTACTACACAGCAAGACATAATGGAGTATGTAAGTACCTCCACTGGACCATCTGTAAAAAATTAAACATCCAATGTAGCAGCAAATCCTGTGAACATCAACCTGACAAAAAAGTTGGAAATTACTTATATACCATACATTACGATCATGTAATCCCCAAAGCCATCTACCTTAAAAATGCTGCTGTAAAACCTTACATAGTTATATGGAATAAGTCAGAGAGAGTTGCAACCTTTGTTGAAGTTAGTGTTCCTAATGATGGAGGTCTGAACAGAGCTGAAAGGGAGAAACAAACCAAATATGAAGATCTCATGTATGATATGAAAAGAAACCGGAATCTTACCAGGGCATATGAAGAAGAACCTGCAGTCCTACCTAACTAATATTCCTGGTGAACCAAGTGCAAAAGACATCCAGACAATTGCACTTAAGGGAACAACGAGGATACTAAAAAGAGTTCTTGGTTAGTTTCAATAAAAAGCAGGGCAATGTCGGCAGCTGGTTTGGATGCCCCATACCCAGCATTACAATCTTTAAAGGAAGAAAATAAAAAATAAAAAGACATACACACATTTAAACAGAGATTTATATTATAGATAAAGGTAAAGGTATGGTGAGAGAGGCTGAAATATTAAGTAATAATGACCATATAAATAATCTGAATATAATAATAGCATGATTCACATTAAACCCTTTAATATGTATACATTTAATATGTATACATATTAAATGTATACATTTAATTAATTCAAAAAAGAAATTAGTAAATGATAATTGTATTGAAAAATAAATGCAAGTAGGAATTTGATTTATTCAAGTGGAGTAAATTGTATTAATTAATTTACACTTGAAACTAATGATTTTTGATTGAAATATTTATACATCGTTATTACAGGTTGAAAATAATAAATTTTGAGGTTAGATTAAAAATAATTAAGAAAATTTAATAAATAAATAAAATATAATATAAATAATCGTATAAATATATAATAGCTCACATTAAATTAGCAAAAAAATAAATATGATGGGGTCAGTTGAAATATATGTCAATAGAACTAAAACTAAATAAAAATAGCATAATTAGTATTAAATATTTGGTTATACATTCATGAAATAAATTTAAATGAATAAATTTATTGGATATAATTTGAATATATCAAAAAATACATATAAAGGAAAAACAATTGCAATTCAATAAATTAGATTAAGCAAAATATATTTATTTGAAGTAAATCTGATATATCAAGTAATCATTGATTTGAATATAACAAATATGTAAGTTTATACTAGAAATTTATAAAAAAAACTTGTATATAAATATGGATTTATATTGAGATAGTTTTAAAATATACCGGTTTAAATAAATAATATCAATAAATGTTAAAAAATAAATAAAATAAAACTACTAAATTAAAAGATAATAGCATTTAATTAGTTAAACCTCACAAAACATCTAAAAATATAATTATAATATGTAAGGGAAATAATTCTGTATATTTCTGACATGAATAACGTATGGAGAAAATAAACAAATGTATTGAAAAATTAAAAACTCTCATATTAATGAAATTTAAATGGTTAATTAATTTTAGCTAAATGGCAATAATAGAAGTCTGGTTAAACGTAGAAATAATTTTCCCCATTCTTTATCTGTGCCTAAATCAAAACGTAGATTCGATGAACAAAGCTTCTTTCTTAGAAGTGCACACCTGTGGAGCTCTCTTCCGTTTGCCTATTCCTCACCTAACTAGAACGTGGATGTCTTCAAGTCCAACATAAACAAATTCCTGAAAGACACTTATTTAATCTCCTTTACTAACGATTACTACAATATTATTTCTCCTAACAAACATTCCGGATATCTTAGCACTAAGTGAGACTAACCTACACTCCTCCATCCCCTCTACCTACTTTAACATGCCTGGATATCTCCCACTCTGCCGTAAGGACTCTGACAGACATATGCACGGGTTTGGAGTTTATATTCGAAACACCCTCCCCTTGACTAGAGAAAGAAAGCTAGAATCGGACGATCAAGCCTTTATGTGCTTTAGACTTAACATGCAACATAACATTAGCTACTTTTATTTTCTCTACCGCTCTCCCTCGACCCAGGACTGTACCCTAATAAACAAAGTCTCTGACAGCATAGATACAGCACTTTCCCTCGACACTAGCGCACAAGTTTATGTATTTGGTGACTTCCATGTCCACCACAGCAACTGGCTTGGATTCTCTAATTACACAGACGCAGCTGGTACCACAACGCATAGCTTCTCTATATCTCATTCCCTATCGCAGACGGTTACGTTTCCAACCCGTTTCCCTGACCAGCAAGAACAATACGCATCACTTTTAGATCTGTTTCTGATCACAGTTCCTGATGATTGTGTTACGAACGCCCACAGCCCACTTGAATGCTGATTATGTAGTTGAAATCACCCTAAACTCTAGAACCAAAAATGGAAGAGCCATTGCTCAAAACAACGAGATATTATAAAAAGAATTCCATTCCAGGTCCCTGCTTCCCCAACTGTACTGACATGCAGAAGTTCAAGTGTAACGTGAACCGACATCTTGCTGCCCAACTACCCACCAAGTACCCCTGTAGCCTGTGTCCCTAATAGTAGCCCTCTACATCAAAGTGGCAATGTGTCTTGTTTGGGGTGAAAATGTATAATAAAAAAAATATTATCCCATTGATTACTGTACATGCAATAACCCTTAACCCCGAGTTGTCTCCGGCCCTTGATAAGTGGTGACTAACATGTAAAAAAAAAAAAATCCTTCATAAAAATATTTATTCATGTAAAAAAAAGGTTATAATACAACTAAAATTATCTATGAAATAAACCTAAGTACATACATTCCAGATTTTGTGACAGTGTCATTATATGTAACAATAATGACCATGGTGGTGGTGGTGGTGATGATGATGATGATGATGATGTTAAGAAAGGTTGTTATAGTATTAATTTAATACACACAAAATTATTTGTGGATATATTGAATTGATAAAGAAAACTTCCATGATAATTTGTGTTGACATAAACGGCCATTAAAAGTACACTAGCTGAAAACGTTGACTTTGGATTATGAAGATATCTTGAAAACATGTCAGAAATGGCAATTTGACACATTCCATCTGAAGGCAAATTTGTTAATTTATATGGAACGGCTCATCAAGAACTTGTTTACGTTAGACTTGAAGACAACCATATTGTAGTCAGCCAGAAAGCAGGAAAACGGAAGACAATTCCACAGGCATACAATTCTAAGAAAGAAGCTTTGTTCATGGAATCTACGTTTAGGTTTAGGCACAGATAAAGAGTGGGCGGAATTATTGATAGTGTTTTCAGCTAGACGAGTGTTTCTTGTGAAAGTTTGGCGAGGGGGGGGCCATAGACTGAAGCTCAGTCGAACACTTTCCATGAAAATAACGATACATCAGAGACAAACTCGCAACATCTCTTCTGTGAGAGGGAAGATGGAAGGACATCTCCTACGAGGCTACGAAGTCTATTTTGAACTTTATCAAGGCAGGACAAGTTCTTTCTAGCAGCTCCTGCCCAGATGTGGCAACAGTACTCCATCCTTGGACGTACTTGGCTTTTATATAGATAGAGAATTGCATCAGCAGTGAGATATCTACTGGATCGATAGAAAGATCCCATGTGTTTCTTTGGATAAGGAAAAGCAAGATGGTGGATATGAATTCAATCGTCCATTCATGGTTATCCAGGAATTTGGTTATCCCCAAAAGATAACCAATTTATTTATGTTTTTACTTATATGAAATGGCATTTAGGAAAAACCCTTGGTTATGCAAAACAAGCTAGAGGAGAAGGGACCCTCTCATGTGAGTGATGGTGAAAGGTAGAAACCTAATGGGGGTGGTGGTGAAGGCAATGAACCCTCCTGTTGAGAGTTGCAGTCAGAGATACAGATTTGAAGAAGAAAAGGAAATTTTTTTAGAGGTTGAGAATTTCAAAAACTGCCTGCGATTTGTTTACTGAGAATGGTGAAATGAAATTTGTGTGGATTGGGGTTAAGCCCACCTGATTCTCAAAACTAGCCTTAAGGACACACTCTGCCTGACTGCCAGGGAACTAACACCAGTCAGAGAAAAGAAAACTCTTGACTTAAGTCATTCAGTTCCAAGCCACTGAAGAGACAAATCCCCAGATTTAAAGTTAACCACCCCAACATTAGTAATAGAAACCGCCAGTTTCCTAACATTTGTATCCGAGTCAGAAACTTATGAATGATCAGAGTTTTGTAACTTTCAGTGAATAATCATCCTGTTATTTTTGTGCAAAATGAATGCTGATGTTCAAAATGTATAACATTTTGACCTCTCCCTTTACTTAAAAATTCACCAAAAATCAGAAAATTAACCAATTTCAATGAAATTTTTAGTATCTATCAAATAATGATTACGGAATATAATGAATCCATTATTTTTATTTAAATCTTAGTGGAAATCTATTATTTTGTTTAAACAAAAAATACCTTTGCAAAAGTTATGATTTTCAGTAGTAAAAAAAATGCATGAATTTACTTATGAAAATAAACAATTGTAAATTGTAACAATTAAAAAAAATTGTTTATTTAATATTTTCACACAAAAAATTATAATTACAAAAAATATTTCTATTTTTTTTTTTGGATTACAGGTTTTGCATAATTTCTATATGTAAGATTTTAATATCTTCCTTGTTTGCATGAATGTGAAACTTCCGGTGTAACATAATTTTTATATAATCTTGAAAAATAATTTTTTTTTTTAATTTACTAGCAGGAACATAGAAAAATTAATTAAATTAAAAAATGGTAAAAATTCTACAAACGTTCACGATAGGAATGTACCGATGCATGGCTGAGGGTGGGGGAAGAAAAACACCACCTCTTATCTTTCTCGGTGTCTTCGTCTTCTTTTTCCTCCTCTCTCTTCTTTGGTTTGTGTGAATTAGGCATTGTTTAGAATTGAATGCGTTTGGCCCATAACATGAGAGCGTAGTCAACTTCAGTTCACTGGTGCCTTATTTCTTTTTCTTCTTCATCTCTTTAGGTCGGGTGGGAGAATGTCCGTGCGTTCATTGACGCAGCTGGGTGAAAATCTCCTGTTCCCTCTTCTCGTTTCCCTCAAATACCTCGTTTTTATAGTGGCAAACTGGCTCCCAGCGACTGTGATATTTGAGGTGTTTATTTTAGGCGCAGAGCTCTGCCATTGGTCGATAATTATTTTGTGGTCATCTTATTTTTTTTCTTCCCAAGCGGAAGCGATGCGGGGAGCCATGTGCAAACGACGATTTTTTATTTTGTCTCTCATCGTGGATGCGTTAACATCCGGTTCGCTGTCAATTCTCATCATGTTCCCACAACATCACTCACTAGATGTTGTTCGAAGAGAAAGGGATACAATTGTACTATTGTCAATATTATCTAAGAAAATAAATATAAACTATTTATAAATAATAAATTAATAAAACATAAGATATTTTTTATATTATATATAACAATATGACCGGACTACGTTCATATGGCGTTGGTGACTCTACACTAAAATTCAAAGAATGCGTAACTAAAATAAAACGCAATTGCAATTTCTCATCCTACTTTTCGGATTTTGTAATCATGTTCATATTCCTTTATTTTCTTTAAAAGTTGATCAGTTTCTATTCTTCTGATGAGTCGGGAAAGATTAAAGAATTGACATATATGATTGCGTTTGAGCTGCAAAACAGGTGCTGTCAAGAATGGAACATTTTAACACACTGAAAGGAATAAACTGTAAGATGGGCAATATCTTGAAATGTAGAATATAGACTTTTCGTCATTTATTTGTATATGCTCTATATTTACATCGGGCTTCATAAATTAAAGGTGAAAGATTGAAGAAGCATATTTTTCTCATATATAGGATAAGGCTTATTGAGTGTACAGTAATCAATGGGATAATATTGTAGTAGTTATCATTAATGGAAATTTGATAGAGTGGATTACTTAAATTTGTTTATGTTGGACTTGAAGACAACCAAGTTGTAGTCAGCTGGGAAACAGGCAAATGGAACAGAGTTCCCCAAGCATCCAGTTCTAAGAAAGAAGCTTTGTTCATGGAATTTACGTTTTGATTTAGGCGCAGTTAAAGAGTGGGGAAAGTTATTGACAGTGGTTTCAGTTAGACGGGTGTTTTTTTGAGAAAGACTGGCGAGGTGGGACAAGAGATTGGAGCTCAAACAAGCACTTGCTGTGTAAATAACGATAAAACAAAGACAGGCTCACAACGTCCCTTCAGTGGGAAAGAGGTTGCAGGGAAGAGAAAAGGGCATCCCCCACAAAGTTACAAAGTCTATTTTGTATTCTGTCAAGGCAGGATAGGCTGCTTCTGGCAGCTTATCCTGCAGAGATGTGGCAACGGTACTCCATCCCTGGACGTACTTGGCTCTTATATAGGTAGAGAATTGCATCAGCAGTGAGATATCTACTGGAGCGGTAGAAAGATTCCACCATCTTCCCAACGACCTTGGCAACAGATTTGATGTACGTGTTCCATTTCAGATGAGAAGTAAAGGTCAAACCCAGAAGCTTGTTGAAACATGAAGTTTCTCCAAGACGAGAGCCATCCATTTCAATTGATGCCAGATGGGGATCAGAGCGTTGATAATGTAAAGATAGGAGCTTGGTTTTAGATGCATAAAAAATAATCAGCCACCTCTTCCCCCACTGTACCACATGCTCAAGATCCAAGGAGAGAGAGAATCAGAGAGAACTTTGTCATTTACGGCCTTTGACGTGTTGCCATAGATGATCGTGTCATCAGCATAGATGTCAACGAATGATTTAAGTATGTGTTTTGGGAGATCATTGATGTAGATCAGGAAGAGAGTTGGACCCAGGATGGACCCCTAATGGACTCCAGCATTAATACTGTGAGCTTCTGATTTCTGCCCATCAATCACTATTCTTATGAGCCTATCAGAGAGAAA
Organism: Euprymna scolopes; assembly: GCF_053919585.1. NCBI lineage: Eukaryota > Metazoa > Mollusca > Cephalopoda > Sepiida > Sepiolidae > Euprymna > Euprymna scolopes. The sequence continues at coordinate 7,122,983 of NC_136495.1, read as the reverse complement.
TGATTTAATAATTGAGAAGACATTTCCAGCTATACCATAGCTGGAAATCTTGTGAAGTAGGCCTTTATGCCATATCCTATCAAAGGCCTTTGGTATGTCAAGAGCAATTGCCCTAGAAAGGAAGCCTTTGTCAAGAGATTCACTAATCCTATGAGAGTTATGAAGCTATAAAATGGTAGAATTTATAAAGTTTTAAAGTTATAAATGAGTATTGAAATTACTACTATATATTGGTACAATATAATATATAATAATCGATAGAGAATTTACTATAATAATAAATATGAACTGTGTATAAGTTAAAATATCATATGTAATATTTTAAAACTGGGCAACGCCAGGTGCCCAACTAATAATAAATTATTTATTTGAAAGCATGTCTACCACACCAGCTTTGTCATTGATTGACCTAAAGTGTTGTTGGTACACTAACTAATTTCAATCTTAGCTTCTACTTATTAATAACTATATAAATTTATACATTTATAAATTTATAACTTTATAAATTTATACATTTATAAATTTATAAATTTATAACTTTATAAATTTATAAATTTATAACTTTATAAATTTATAACTTTATAAATTTATAACTTTATAAATTTATAAATTTATAACTTTATAAATTTATAACTTTATAAATTTATAAATTCTACCACTTTATAGCTTCATAACTTAAATACTTTATAACTTTGACCAATTTATACAACTTTTTAGCTTTATAATTTTATAACTTCTGCAACTTTATAACTTCTACCAATTTATAAATTATAACTTAACTAGAAGATGTACCTGGCGTTGCTCGGTATTAAATGTAACGTTAAGTTCCTTTAAAAAAAAAATGAATTAAAAAAACAAAAGAAACTTAGACATGTGCATGCGAGTATTATGTTTTTTTCGAAACAGTTCATTTCTTGTAAGTAAAAAAAAAATACTCGAGCTGAGATTAAAACCAAAACCTAAACCCAGTGAATACGATAACCATTAGGCCAGCTTGCTACGACTTTTAAAAAGTGGTTTCAAACTTCGTGAAACAGTTGACAAACATATAAAAATTCGATGACCCCTAAGTACCAATTTTTCAATTTTGACCGATGAGTATATAGGTTGAGAAGTGTCCACATACACCCACATTCTCACTTTTATAGATACATTATCAGTTCAGCTCGGCTTTGCTCGGACCCTATGTAACTGTTCGTAACTTTATGTACATATGTATATATATCTTAAAAAGTTTGACTCATGTCTAGGTAACCTACATCTAAAATTTCAAGTGTTTAGACCTAAAATTGGCTGAATAGTTTCATAGATACTGCAAAGGTCAAATCTTTTGAACTTTGACCCCTTGGCAGCAAAATTTTCAGCCAAAAGCCGATAAAAAATCTTTCCCTGTGTCTGAATACACTTTATGTAAAATTTCAAATGTTTAGACTAGAAATTGGCTGAGTAATTTGATAGAGACCGTAGAGGTCAAATTTTTAAAAACTTTGACCCCAATTTTAACCTCTTAACATTTATTGTTTTGGGTTCAAATCAAATTAAAAAGTTAGATCCACGTCCAAGTAACTTACATTTCAAATGTTTAGACCTAAAATTGGCAGAGGAGTTTGGTAGAGTTTTTAAAGGAAAAATCGTTGAACTTTGACCCCATCGACAGCCAAATTTCTGGCCGAAAACCGATCAAAGAGATTTTCTCAAATCTCAATATCTCTTATGTCAAATCTCGAGTCTGTAGACTGAAAACTGACAGAGTAGTTTGGTAGGGAAATGCACACACACACACACACACACACACACACACACACACACACACACACACACACACACACACACACACAATTTAGATATAATATCAATTCAGCCCGGCATTGCTCGTGCCCTATGTACTGTTCATAACTTTATGTGCATATTTGGCTGAATAGTTTGCTAGATAACGCAATGGTTGAATATTTTGAACTTTGACCCCTTGGCAGCCAAATTTTCGGCCAAAAACTGATTAAGAAGCTTGCCCTGTGTCTGAATACGCTTTATGTAAAATTTCAAATGTTTAGACCAAAAATTGACCGAGAGGTTCTCAAATCTCAATACCCTTTATGTCAAATCTCGAGTCTATAGACTGAAAATTGACAGAGTAGTTTTGGAAAGAAATGTACACACACAGACGCATACACACACACACAGACACATACACAGACAGACAGACATTTTCACTTTTATAGATATAGATATAGATAGATAACTTTATAGCTTTATAACTTAATAAATGAATAACTTTATAACTTCTACCAATTTATAACTTTGTAACTTTATAAGTTAATAATTATCTTGAAGAATAAACTAGCTTTCGGGTTAAAAACAGTCTTCATCAGGTTCTGAAATTTTTTTTTGTAAATCATTTTTCCCATCAAAGATATAAAATCCCTCGTGGATAGTAGTCTGCTTTGAATTAATATCAAATGTCTTTTATGCCTACTTTATTTGCAGATTGTCCCCTCCCCCAAAAAAAGGTTACTTTAAAAAAATTATTAAATGCTTCTTTTTTATATTATTATGTAAAATCAATTACATTTATTCTATATCTTTCTAAAACTGTATAGCTAATCAAGCAAAATCCCAGCAATATATTAAAAGATACAAAACAATTAATAACAGCAAATTACTTTATACTTTAATATGTAAATTTCAATCTTTACTTAACTTCTACCACTTTATAGCTTATATAAAGAAAAATATTTGTAAATTTTTTAAAAATACACTAATTATTATTTGCATAAGAGAGTAAGAAACTAAGATGAATCTTTTTACATATTGTTTTATCCCCAACCAACTATATTTTGAAGCAAAAATTTGTTTTGAACTAATATTGAATACACCTTATGCCTATTTTTTGCACATTGTAAAAATATTTGTTTAATGTTTTACTGTTATTATCTTATGTTTTATTTATTTAAATTCATAAAACATGTGTCCAGATAAAACATCGTTTCGACTTATGTAAGATTCAAACTTATGTAAGATTCAAACTCAAGAATTGACATTGTGAAAACTACTACCTTACTTATATGTACTTTGTCTATCCCGTTTTTATCAGTTGATTCCATTTCTATTTACCTACGAACAAACTTTAAAAACACCATCACTTTTAATAGTATATTTGATCATGAATAGTAACTTGATGTCCTATGAATGTGCTTTTCATGTGTGTTCACTGCACCGTCATGATTGTCCTATTTTTTTTACATGGGGTTCACCACTTATCAAGGCCCGAAGGCCACTCAGGGATAAGGGTTAGTGCGTGTGCAGTAATCAATGAGATAGTATTGTAGTAATCATTAGTATTGGGTGTTTAGATAGAGTGTCTTACTTAAGGGGGCGGTTTGTCAGGAGTTTGTTTATGTTGGACTTGAAGACGTCCAAGTTCTAGTCAGGTGGGAAACAGGCAAGCGGCAGAGAGTTCCACTGGCGTGCAGTTCTAAAAAAGAAGCTTTGCTCATGGAATCTACGTTTGGATTTAGGCACAGATAAAGAGTGGGGAAAATTATTGACAGTAGTTTCAGCCAGACGGGTGTTTCTCGTGAAAGATTGGCGAGGGGGGACGAGGGATTGGATCTCAGACGAGCACCTGCCATGTAAATAACGATAAAACAAAGACAGGCTCGCAACGTCTCTTCTGTGGGAGAGAGGTTGCAGGGAAGAGAAAAGGGCATCTCCCACTAAACCACGAAGTCTATTTTGTACTCTGTCAAGGCAGGATAGGCTGTCCTGCATGTTGCAGCATCAGATCTTTGCCTGACTAGACCAAAACACATAAGAATCATTAATGCAGTCCTTTAGTGAAAACCTCAAAGGGATCCAACCAGTCTGAAGAGGCACACTCGCTCTAACTTTCACCAAAATCAACTGGCCACTTCAAAACCTTTATTTGGAATTGTCAATGTCAGTTGGGTTTTAATATTGTAGAGATTGCAACAGTTATCTCTCTTGAACCATGTGAAAAGTTTCCTCCCCTTGTCTGAGTTTAGATATGACGTGGTATTTTAGCTTTTGAATAACTTGAAGTTATCTTCTCTTTGTATACATTTTACGTTTATTTTTCTCTCTTCGTCTCATCATGTAAATAAATAAAGACGGTTCTCTCCGTGTCTGTGTTATAACTAAAACATGCTACGTGTTGATTAATTTATCTTTTTGTCACCCATCTATATAACTTCCCATATGAATTTTATTTGAAACAAACAAGGCATTTTTTGTATATTTAATTCATAATTAACTATCAAAGGTTAATGATTAACTAATTAATTAACCAACAACCGTTTTCATCTCTTAACTGATTCGGGCCATTTGTTGGTGGTCATTGTTTAGCATTTGCTGGAGACATCCACTGAAGATAATATCTGCCAGTCTCCATTTCTAAGACCACCTGTAGGTGACTCTTGGTGTTGTTACTTTCACAAATCTGATCCCAACAGAACCCTTTCAACTTAATGAGGGTATTATTTTATTCAAACAAAGAGAATATCTGACTCAGAGAAAGGTCGAAAAATTGGGACTAGCTGATCACATATGGAAAGAAAAAGAAACACATTCCCTTTTTGGACTGAGGTCCAAATAATTAACAGGGATGCAAGGTCGAGAGTCAGGCGACTTAAGGAGGCAGCACATATGCCAAAAAAAAAAAAAAATTACAAACAGGCCAAGTCTAGATTTTAGTAGCATTTGGGTGCTTCTAATTGTAGAAAAAACAAACATTGTACACCCTTAAAATTTTGGCGACGGAAGATCTTTATTAGAGTTGCTTTCCCTTTGTCAACCAATTCTTTTACAAATACGAAACCATGACCATAAATAAGAAACTAACTTAAAGAATACGAAAATATTTAAGGAAACAGTAACTTTTTTCTTTTCCAAAGAACAACTAATATGTCTGAGGTGGTGGAAGACCAATCTGACCTAAACATTGCACAAATAACACTGGATTAATAGCATTTGGGAGCATCTAATTGTAGAAAAAAACAAACGTTATACACTTTTAAAATTTCGGTGATGGAAGGGAAGTAATCCCTTGTCAATCTTTATTAGAGTTGCCTCCCCTTTATTAACCAATTTTTTTTCACAAATAAAACTCAAGATGAAAACAATAGTCCAATCAAAACAAGTAATATAAACAATCAGCCCTCATCTAAAAAATTAGAACCATAAGAATCGATTTCTATTTTTAACTTTTTTCACCCCAAACAAGACACAGTGTCACTTGAATAAAAGAGGCTACTATTTGGGACAAAATTTTCAGGATACTATATGGGGAGTTGAGTATTAAGATGTGTGTTCAAATTACACTGAAACGTTGCACAAATAACACTGAAAATGAGAACAATAGTCCGATTAATACAAGTAATAAAAGTCATCATCCCTCATCTAAAAAAAATCAGAACTTTAAAAGAGAATATCTTTTGAGTGGTCTGACTCTGGTAAAAGTTATTTTCAGTTCTCTGTACTCCCCTTCTCTTGACCAAATATCTAAAAACTGCACGTCTGCCACTCATATCGACGACAATCAGTTAACGGCTTTGTTGCTTTTGGGCTGATGTAGAGTTTTGTTCAGTTTTTTTTCTCTCTAAGAAGGGGTTAATTTATTTATAGTCGCCTGGATAACCCTTTCAGGGAATGCTGCCGGGGCTGCCCAGGCATTTCTTTGGTCAGAGTGCACTTCATCTAGTATGTTGACTAATAGATAAAGGAGCGTAAAGCCGAATGATAATCGGCCCAACCAGACAATGTAATATGAAAAATTTATCTTAATTATTCAGAGATGTATTTTCCGTGATATAAGCGTTGTTTAAATTTTAAAAAGACGTATAAAATATGTTTTTAAGTCAAATATATGACGGAAAACACATCTCTGAATTTCACATCACATGTGCCAAGTGTATTCTTCTGCATTCAAACATATCACTGCAACATGCGGACTCTATACTTACATTTTCTTTCATCTACCATCATGGTGGGCAAAAAAATGTATAAAATTCTGAAGAAAGGGTCTATCACCGAAATATTAATTTTAAACAAATATTTGTTTATTTTACAAAATATTGCGTTGTAATTTGGTGTACAAAAATATTTTATATGTATTTTATTTTATTATCTTAATTATATTTTTATTGTATTACTGTAGAGTGTGAAGAGTTGGAGTGAGAAAACTTGTAATCTTGTTTTGTAAGTAAAGAAAATCAGGTGATCAGATTCAATATAAATACTGGCCGATTGTTGGCGCAAATCACACAGTAAGAAGGTGTTAACATCATTGGTTAGAAAACTATACCAATCTAATGTACATACATTGTACATGACATTACATCATATTTTATTATACCAATCTAATGTACATACATTGTACATGACATTACATCATATTTTATTATACCAATCTAATGTACATACATTGTACATGACATTACATCATATTTTATTATACCGATTAGAGATAGAGAAAGAAGTTATATCAACACCACTATTCAAATAAACTTGCAAATATTTAGTGATGTCATGTCCTTAAGCAATTTTAGTTTCGTAAACCGGATATTTTTGTTTGAATCTCCAGCTCCAAGTTGGTATTTTACTTATAGATGGAGGACTGCTTCTCTGCAGATTACAACATGGTCGTCTTCAAATCCAATGTAAGTAAATATTTGCCATACACCATCTTCATGAGTAATCAAACTTTATTCATTCCATTCATCACTTTCAATCCTCTCGTAATATTCTTCATCATTAAACGGACGATCCAGCTATCTTATCATTGAGGGTCTCTTGGCTTTGATAAGCGGCAACTCTGCAGCAAGAAAAAAAAAATATTCACAAAAATTCTGTGGTGACTTGCATGTATGCTCTCCCGCTTAACAATAATCTACGACCCCAACATTTTTTCTTTCATCTTTTCTGGCCGTGTTGTCATCTCTCACATTCGTGTAAGGGAGCACATATGAGTATGTGGGAAAATATCGGCACAAGTTGACTTGTGAGGATATTAGCAGTAGCCAAAAAAAAGCACATATGCAAATTAGGAAGTGTGCGCGAGTTTGCTAAACAAGAAAAAGGAAAAAAAAGACACAACATGGCCGAGGGAAGAAAAAGTGTGGTTGAAAAAGATGAATGTGTAAAGTCGTAGACGAGAAATGTCTGTCTACGTGTAGTGAAGCAGAAAGAAAAACACAGGTAAGGTAAGATGGACATGTGGTCCTGCAGTGACAGCGAGAGACTTTTAAGCTGGTGTCAAGCCAGGACTAAGAAAAATGGTAATAAAGGAGTTGTGTTAAAACAGAAAAGAAAGCCGGATATATTTATTTTTGCTTGTTTGTTCCTTTTTGATGGTGTCAGATGGCGTAGAAAGGTTTGAACTGTAACAAACATTGTTCGAACATAATGGTCTAATGCCAACTGTCATAAAATGCACCGTCACACATAAAACTACCTGTAAACTAAATCTAAATATGTCTGATCTTTTGTCCGCTACACCTTGATTAACAATCCGATTTTAACTTTCTATTGTGTTCCTTTGTGAACAACTTCCTATACCTTTGTTCTACCGAGAAACTTATTTCATATTCTTTTATATTTTTTCTTTTTTTAATTCCTAATACTTTGGGGGAAGGGAACATCGATACTATCAGGTTGTTACCCCAGGTCATTTTTGTTCATAAGCCTATCACGGCATTTTAGTTTGCCGTGGATTTAGCACACACATACCTGGTCCAGCCTAAGTCCATTTCGTTCATATGAAGACGAGGATATGTCCCCAACAACCAGTCCAACAGAGCCGGGGCCATTTTTAAGTAGCTGATGACCTTGCATCTGTCGGGCTGATGTATGAGACTGTGCAGTTCTAGGAGATCCATCCTCCCAAGCTTTACCTCCTTTCTTTGAGTAGGAGTTAGTTTATTGCTAATTGTTTGAGACACCTCTACTAAGGAATGCTGACGTAATTGCTCAGGCATTTTTCTTTTACAGTTAAAATGCATATGATTCTTGTGCGCTGGCTTTTCAATTCCACATCTTCCGACCTTGTGTCACATTTTTCTGCAGTGGTAAGGAGGTAAATATCTATGTACAAATTGGCGACCCCTATCCCACTGTACACCCACATGCTACCCACAATTGTTAACTACTAAAGAATCTAATGTGCACAGAAGCCAACAAATACGGGTGAATATAATACCTCCCCCCCCATGATTTGCAGAATTAATTAAAGGTCGAATGTACAAGTTTGAACAGCACAAAGCGAATCAGCTGATATGAAAATTGGATGAAATTAAACCCAACACGTCAAACTGGATTGAATCATTTTCTTGCTTTGTTGGTTGACATCGACTTAATTTTCATTAGAAATGATTTCTTCTCACAATCCTTGTGGGTGAAAAGAATTTCCAAACATGGGATTCTTGTTTCGACATGTTGAATACGTATGAATGTAGTTTAAGATCGATTATTTATTTCCTTTTTACTGCTCTATTCACTTTGTTATGTGATACAATTGTTTTGCTGATAGACTTTCACTTGATGTTATGCCGTTTTTCCCTCTTCTGATGTAGAACAGTTGAGGTGTAAGGGTCAGTACTCCGAATCCACAGTGTGGTTATAACCGGTGTATCATCAACACTTCCTTGATATGAATGTACAGAGTTGTGAAATATTGAATCTCCCTCAAAGTTCAAAGTGACTTTCAAACGTTTCATCTTTCTCTTTCTCGCCCATATATATATATATATATATATTGAGATTATCGGACTGACTTCCTCATCTTGGTTGTTATTGTCACAACGTTTCGGCCGTTTTGCCCTCCGGCCTTCATCAGGTGTTTTGTATCGAACTGGGGAACCGTTTGTTAGGAGTCTCAAACCCAACCCTTTATTATTATTATGGGGGTACCGTGTTCGAACTCCAGCTAGGCTTTGGGACATAGTTGCTGATTCTCTGTTTTCAATGTTACTTTTTTTACTGCCTTCGTTTAGGATTGAACTCAGCACCTTTGCACTAGGACATATGGCCGAGTGGTGCTTGACGTTGTATCAAAGTTTACAGTTACCCAAAGGTGCTGAGTTCAATCCTGATCGAAGGCAGTGAAAAAAGTAACATTGAAAACAGAGAATCAGCAACTATGTCCCAAAGCCTAGAGTAGGAGGGCAAAACGGCCGAAACGTTGTGACTATAACAACCAAGATAAGGAAGTCAGTCCGAAAATCTCAATCAATGAAAACACCTCATCTCAAAAATACAGACAATTACTATATATATATATATATATATATATATATATATATACTAGCAAAAGTACCTGTCGTTGACTGGGTTCAAAAACAGTCTACAGAAAATGGACTCTGATTTAGGAAAGTATGATAGGTTATGAAAAGGAAGGGTTGTAATGAGATAGCTTCGAATTTGGGGGTATCAAAACCAAAGCAAAATATGATGAAAGTAAAAATGAAATAGATAAACCCCATAATTTAATATACCATACCTGTTCACACTGAAACACTTATCACAATATTCTGTGGATTTAAATTAAAAAACCTTGTTAAACTTTGTGACATATTTCCATTCTATGGAGGTCAGGCATGAACGAACACCCCATAATTTTATTATACCATATTTCTTTAAACTGAAACAATTATCAAAGTATATTTATGCAGATAGATATGCAAAGTCTTTATTAAAGTTTGTGCCTATTTCAATTCTATGGAGGCCAGGCGCGAACGTATACCCCACAATTTTATTATATCATCCCTATTTAAGTTAAAACATACTTATCAAAATATTCTTATGTACATCTATATCAAAAACACTTGTAAACGTTTTTTTTTTTAATTTTTACATTTTTTATTTCCATACTTTGTGGACCAGGCGCGAACGCAGACCCCACAATTTTAATGAACCACCGTCCTGCCAGATCAAACATACCCATTCCTGTGTCTCGATACATCTTCTATCATTATATGTAATCAGTTTTTTAAAATAGTCAACCATATAGGAACCTATTCATGACTAGACATACACACACACACACACACACACACACACATACAGACATTCAGCTTTATATTATATATATATATCTTGGGTCGAGCACTATCGTAAATAATCTCACTCGCTACTTAATTTAGCTGAAAAAATGCGAAGCTCGCGGTTTGTTTACAAACAAACGTTTGAGCACTTTACGAGTGGCGGACGGATGTTTATTTAAATAGACATTTGGACAGATTAGTTGCGGGCACCGCTTCCGTAGTCAAGGGGTAGAAATGCTGATTGTCATCACGACGGTTCCAGGTTCGATCCTCGGCTTGGGATAGGTGTTAGTCTAGTGGCACTGATGAGTTGTGATACAACGAAACAGGACTGTATGTCGATGACTAAAATATATTTTATAAAGCCCCCCTCTTGGGTCGAGCACTATCATAAATAATCTAACTCGCTACTTAATTTAGCTGAAAAAATGCGAAGCTCGCGGTTTGTTTACAAACAAACATTTGAACACTTTACGAGTGGCGGACGGATGTTTATTTAAATAGACATTCGGACAGATTAGTTGCAGGCACCGCTTCCGTAGTCAAGGGTTGGAACTGCCGACTGTCATCACGACAGTTCCAGGTTCGATCCTTGGCTTGGGATAGGTGTTAGTCTAGCGGCACTGATGAGTTGTGATACAACAAAACAGGACTGTATGTCGATGACTAAAATATATTTTATATATATATATATATATAAGCGAGGTAAGTTTCAAGTGAAATACCCTGTCAGATATTACATTGAGGTAATACTTTCAGGGTGATCCTAGCATGGAGACGGCCGCTTGGTATACCCTTCGGAATAACAGTATGGAGCAACCAAACATTCTTGTTATATAGGATTGCTAGCTTCTCCCCCGACCACTATTCCTCCGACCTGGTAATAATACCCCGGAAGATATTGAGTTCTTTCCGATAATAGACTGCCCAGGTTGTATGAAATTCCTTTTCCTATAACTATTATTCACCACTCAAATAACATTTTCAATATATGTGTTGAAAAGCAAAATACTTGTTTATTTACAGCTGAACATTTTGCTAATTGCATTTCATTTCCTCTGATGATATAAGCCAGTATTGAAAATCCACGGAGTAAGGAAATTAACATAACTCTCCTCTATATATTCTTTGTGTCAAACGATAAATTCTTAATTCGAATATATGTGTTTATATTTTTATTTTCAGAATTTAACTTTAACCACTAAACTTATATCCATGCGTTCGACCAACGTTAACCCTTTTATTGGACATTAAAACATCATTCAATCCAATTTCCAACCTCTGAGGACGTGCCGGGTTTTATCTCCACTATGATACGTGAGAACCCCCCCCCAAAAAAAAACAAAAAACAAAAAAAACTGTCTATATTTCCTGAAGAAGAATATTTTATTATTAGAAAATTTGAAAAAAAAAAAAAATTTTTTTTCAATTTCAATTTTATTTAATAAATAGAAATGTTTATTAAAATCAATTTTGCACTCGTCTGGTCTTTCGGCCGTTTAATCTTAAATTCTTAATATGGAGTGCTTTTCAAACAGTGGATTTCCCATCACACACACACACACACACACACACACACACACACACACACACACACACACACAAACACACACACGCACACACGCACACACACAATATTAAATGAAAGATGGGGAATAAAATTTTCATATAACTTTATTATATTATCAGAACAACAAAGAAAAGTTAAAGGGAAAAATTAAGAAAAAAACTCGTTAAGCCATCGCATTTCGAAGTTAAATTCTTCTCATCAGAGGAGGAAAAGGGACAGAAGCCAGTTTCTTCTATATTTGCATTTTGTATAATTCTGGTCTTTCTCTTCATCTGATGAGAAACGTAATACTCTCATGCACATGTCTCAGTTTCTGTATGAATAAAAATATAATATTTATGCATATTTTACGACCGAGCAACGCCAGGCGGCCTGCAAGCATATATATAAAACGCCAGCGATAAATATTATATATATATATATATATATATATATATATATATATATATATATATATATATATATATATATCGATGACATAGAAAGCTCAATATACTAGATAGAGCAATACAACACAAGCAAAATTGTATCACTTGCGGGCATTATTTTGATTACATAAAAAAAGTTATAAAACTGTATTTTTATTTATATTTTCAAATCCAACCAGAAATATATTATTACTTTACCTGATTCTTTTTGTTTTTATATCTTTATTCTACATAAAAATGTCGGCTATAACAATATGTTAGAGAAAATTCATTTCCAAATTAATTAAAAAATATGACATGTTTTCAGAGTTTTAAAATAATAAAAAAACAGAAACAGAGGATGTGAAAGAAAGAATTATTTTAATGGTGTTGAATTTTAATGGTGTTGAATAAAAAACAGAAACAGAGGATGTGAAAGAAAGAATTATTTTAATGGTGTTGAATTTTTTATTTTTAACCACAAAAATCTTGGATTTCACTTTGAAATATTTACAACTGAAAAACATTTACAAAAAGATATTAGTTAAAAAAAAACATTTATTTTGAAACAGCGTATTTTATGCTTCTGTTCATAGTATAAACTATACATCTGCTTCGATTGATCTGAATTTCGGAATTTTTTTTTCAGAGAAAATCAAGTTGAGACACAAACAACTCGTTCTATGGATGATTAAAAAATTCAGGAAAAAACATTACAAATTAAAATGATCCTTTTAAGGCAAGATTGAGTTTGATCAGCTGGTTCAAATGAATGTCATTTCCATAGTTCTTTTAAGGCAAAATTGAGTTTGATGAAGAAGATGAAAATCAGCTAGCTCAAAGAGATGGAACATCAATGATTCTTTTAAAGCAAGTTCTAATTTAATGAAGATCAGCTGACTTAAAGGACTTGCGTTTTCATAATCCTTTTAAGGCGAGTTTAAGTTTGAAATGAAAATGCAAATCAGCTGGTTCAAAGGATTAGCATTTAATTGAATCTTTTATACCAATATTGAGGTTGATGGTGGTGAAGACCAACTGGCTCAAATGAATATCATTTTTATAATATTTTTAAAGCAAGGTTGAATTTGATGAAAAAAAGGGTGGCTTCAAATACTGTCATTTCACTGATGCTTTTTTTTGTAATTTTATGACAGTAGGTTAATGTCAGTTTATTCAAATACTGTGGTTTTAACAAACCTTTCATGGTAAGTTTAAATTTGATGATGAAAGTGGCAATATTAAATTTGATAAACGTAAAGATTCGTTGGATCAAATGTTCAAGATGCTTGTAAAGCAAATCAGAATTTTAATGTGGAATTATTTTATTTTTGAATGCAAAAATCTTCTTTGATTTCACTTTGAAATATTTACAAATTAAAAATGTTTACAAAAAAAAAAATAGTTTGGAAAAGCAATTTTTGAAACAGAATATTTTATGTTCCTTATCAAAGTGTATACTGTTGAACTGTCTTGTGGCTGATTTGGTTGATCCCAATATCGAATGTTTTTTGAGAAAATCAAGTAAGTTTAGGCACAAACAGCTAGTTTTAAGAATGAGTAACGATTTCAGGAAATAACACTACAAATTATGTGTTTTCTGCGTTCATGATCCTTTTAAGGCAATGTTGAATTTGATGTAGAAAGTCCAAATAAACTGGCACAAAGGATTGGCATTTAAATGAACCTTTTATGCCAAGATTGAGTTTGATGAAGAAGGAGAAGATCAGCTGGCTCAAATGAATATCATAATCTTTTTAAGCGAGATTGAATTTAATGATGGCTCAAAATATTTAAATGAACTTTTAAAGACAAGATTGAATTTGATGATGGCTCCAAGAACTAGTATTTAAATGAACTCTTAAAGAAAGTTTTAACTTGATAAAGACCGTGAACATTGACTGACTCAAAAGACTGGCATTTTCATGAGCTTTTATTGAATTTGATAAAAATAAAGGTTAGTTGGCTTGTAAAGCTTGAATTTGTGGAACAAAGTGAAGATTAGCTCACTCAAAGAACTGGTACTTCTATGAACCTTTTAAGGCAAGATTGAAATATGATGAAGAATATTTTATGAAACCGACTGTCGGGAATTTGATTTACGCAAGGAAGGCATGTTATTTGAGCGTCAAAATATTATATATTCAAGGAAGACCCAAGGCCATGTTATTCGAATTTAATTGTTGATTTAAAATCTATGAAAGAAATTGAAAACTTGCAGTTGTGAAAATACTGCACAATTATTTTCCATTAAGAAAATTTTCCAGCATATTCTTCGAGTTGGTTTTTAAGAATTTCGTTCGGAAACAAATATTTCATTCATGTTACAATATCGATCTTGTCATTTTGATTGATTTTTACATCCCCAAAACTTGAAAACATTTGAAAAAAGTCGATTTGAACATTGGTGAGACAAAAACTGCTTTTTGTACATGGTATTGTGCACAGCAGAAAATATAGGATTTTATATATTTAATAAGATGGAAATCCTTTTGCTATAGCCTATAGCAAAGTATATATATTGGCTATATTGATTTGAATGGAAGGTCTGTATATTGATATTAACGAGTGAAAGTCCATGGGAATTCCATGGTGGTTTCTAGAACAATCTGTATAATGATGAAATTCCTTCTTAAAATAATATTGCATTCTTCTTCTTCCCTAAAAATAATTTTCATTCCCAGTTAAATATTCTTTAAATAAATAAAATGAGTATGTCTTTTCTTTCGTTCTTTAAAATTGTATTCATTTAATTACCATAGTCTCCAAATCAAACGAATGTCATTTTTTGAAATGTGTTTATTAAAAATTAGACTCATATTATTTCGATTCATCGGACTACTATTCTCATCTTCATTGGGATTTTCACAACGTTTCGGTCGATGTAACCTCCGACCTTCTTCAGGTGTATCTTGTCAAACTCAGTATGTCTGTTGAACTCAGGAATTTGGACAGAATTTCGAACGGAACCCTTTATTTACTTCACGGGGGTAGCATGCTCTTGTTCCGTCAGCCATGACAGGATAGAGGTCCTAAGTAATTGGCAATTCGATAGAAATATTCCCGAGTTCGACAAAATACACCCGAAGAAAGTCGAAGGTTACATCGACCGAAACATTGTGAAAATCACACTCATGATGAGTCCGATGCATTCAAATAATGTGAATAACAAATCCTCATCAAAAAAAATAAAAAACGTCGAAAATTGAACTGTTTTAGTCGATGGGACGAGGAGATTTGATTTTGGAACAATTCATTTTAAAAGGTTAAAGTTGGAATTTATTTAGTGACATAAGATTATTAACCAATCATTATTTAGCTGATTGGACGATCTCATTTTTTAAAAATGTGTGTGAAAGGTGATAACGTACGACAATGAAATACATTAGCATAGGATGAAATAGATTAGGAACAGACCATTATAACTTTTCATCTATAAAAATAATCTTTAAAAAATGATAAAAAAATAACATGTAAATCAGGAAGTATGTGTGATAACTGGAATATTAGTGGTCGGAGATGTTGTTGACGAAATATCGCTATAAATGACATCTTCATCTTCCACCTGTGGTCGCGGAATGTCATAGTTACTTTTATCACTGTCTCTTCGACAGTTCTCATAGAAATCGGATCCATTCTGTATTTTTGTTTCATTTACCTGTTTCATATTTTTCGGCTCGTCATAAGTTGGATCCGAGCAAGGCTCATCGTCTTTGTCAGAATCTGGGTTGATAGATGTGTAGATGCCACTATCGCAAGTATCGTCGTGTGCTTCCCTCTCACCATCCGTATTGCCATGACGACGGTTCTTTGATCGTATCGTTGAGCTATCGTTACTTCCTTCTGTTTTACCAACCTTCACTGACCTTGAACCATGCATGGTTTCCACATCTCCCTTGTGCATATTTGAGCCACCATTTGAATAACCTTCATGCAATGACGAATATAAAGAAGTCTCAGCCTCACGGTCTGTTTCTTCAGGTTCTGATTCTTTCACGCAGTCCATTCTTATGAAACTGTAGCCATTCTCATCCCCAACTAAATCCGTCTGTTTGAAATTCTTGGCTCTGATTTCGGAATAGATGTTTTCCTCATCTTCGCCTGCCACCTTGTCGACCACGTTTTGGCCGTTGATGTAAATGTCCGCGGCTTTGCCAGGATTGCTTTTGTTTAGACACTTACGATCTCCAATGTCTGCCCCAACACCAAGTTGGCTCTTCTGATTGTGATATGCAGCTGAATCAGGCACCATATACAAACTGTCTGCACGACGTTGGGTGTCCTCGTCTAAGCCGCTAAACCGGTACCTGAAGTAAGAAAAACGAATTAATCCACATTATATTCAATGTTATATACATATATATTGAGTACTTAAGCTTTTATATATATATGTGTGTGTGTAATTAAAATTAGAAATATATATATATATATATATATATATATATATATATATATATATATATAGAGAGAGAGAGAGAGAGAGAGAGAGAGAGAGAGAGAAAGAAAGAGAGAGAAAGAGAAATCGAAGGTAAAGACCGAGTTATGTGTTCACCGACGTGTCGTATTTATTGCGAAACTTATTTCAAAATAAAGACGAAACATTGATTAATACATAACTCGGTTTGTTCCTTTTTATTTCTCTATTTCGTCATGTATATATATATATATATATATATATATATATATATATATATATATATATATATATATATATATATATATATATGTATGTTATTCTCATCATATATATATATATATATTGAAAAACAAACTAATCTTTACTTTCACGTAACAATTGACAGTTTTCATAAAAATCGTTCATTTTTTTTCTTATAAAAAACAACTTTTGTTTACAAACAAACAAAAAAATGTTTACTATCAATGTTCTTAAAAAATGTAAGTTTTATTGAAAAAAAAAGGTACTTTCACCGAACAATTTTCGGTTAAGGAAAACACTTTTATTACAGTACAAAATGCAACTTTTCTTGAAAAAATGAATATACATATATTCAGTAAATTTACAGTAGGTTTTTTGTTATTGTTTATTTATTGTATTTCTATTTTTTTCCGGTTTATTTGTTTTGAAATTCATTTGCGTCTGTTACTTTGCTTGGTTTAATCCGGTGACTGTTGGTCGAGTTCGAACCATAATTGATGGAAAATCCATAGGATCCATATAAAATTCTGCAAGAGTCCTAATTTTTATTTATACAAACATGGCATGGCTACACATGCAAAGCATGTTTTAATTGTAGCTTCATTCAGTGAATGAAGCAAACTTATTAGTCATAAGAGTCACATGATTAAAAATCCATACTATTATTTTTAAATCAGTTTATGTGAGACTTCCAACTGTTTATATTGGTGAGTTTCAATGTGATATTAACTTGTTAAGATGATGATGTTTTGGGTTTGGTTGGGGATAGAATCTATTTCTGTCTATGACATCTCATGGAGGTAGAGGAAATATATCTCTCTTCTTATAAAATATGTCATAAAATACACATGCATCTATCTATCTATCTATCTATCTATCTCTCTCTCTCTCTCTCTCTATATATATATATATAAATCTATAATATAAAGCTGAACGTCTGTGTGTGTGTCTGGTCACGAATAGGCTCCTATATGGTTGACTATTTTAAAAATTGATTACATATAATGATAGAAGATGTATCGAGACACAGGAATGGGTATGTTTGATCTGGCAGAACGGCGGTTCATAAAAATTGTGGGGTCTGCTTTCGCACCTGGCCCCCAAAGTATGGAAATAAGAATGAAAAAAAAAGCGTTTACAAGTGTTTTTGATATAGATGTACATGAGAATATTTTGATAAGTATGTTTCAACTTAAATAGGGATGGTATAATAAAATTGTGGGGTCTGCGTTCGCGCCTGTACTCCATGGAAATATGGCACAAACTTTAACAAAGACTTTTCATATCTATTTGCGTAAGTATACTTTGATAATTATGTTTCAGTTTGAAGAAATATGGTATAATAAAATTATTGTGTGTTCGTTCGCACCTGATCTCCATAGAATGTAAATATGTCACAAAGTTTAACAAGTTTTTTTAAAAAGGGGTGAGGGCCCACAATAACACCTTAACTTTAATCTTAATTCACTTTTATTTATTTTTTTGAGTTCAATCATATTGTGTTGAATAAATTCACCTCATGCATTCACGTTCTTATTAAAGTGAAAGCCCCCCCCCCAAAAAAAGTCGGAACTTTAGACAATTCTCGACACGAATTTTGCATAACTCTGTTTTTTTCCTTCTCCTCTTGCACATGGCACTCTTCCGAAAATAGATAAATAGATAAATGATAAAAAATAAGAACGTTACTTGTTATCGTGTCAAAAGAAGGAATAATCCTGTTCACGTGATTACATGTCTTTTTAAAAAGATTTACATATTTATATATCTGTTTAAGCTTTTTTGTCAGTGTACTAGAAGGAATTCAGTTGATTACAACCCTTTCTGCGTGTACTTTACATTACAATAGTACAACCCTGAATCCAACGGCGCAATACTACACCGTTCAATACTATAAAACTGAAACGAAGCTGTTCTGCTTGAAAAGGGCGCCATTTTCTTCTTATTCATATTTATATCGATTCTTTGCTTTAAAAACTAAAGTAATTACGTGGTTACTTTTTTAATATCCCATTTTTGCTGTTTCGGATTATTTTACTAAAGTAAGTAAAGCTTCATTATTTTTCAAAACTGTTTTTGTTTCTTTGTTTTTCGATATTTCGTCGATATTATTTAGTAAGAGTGTTTAGCAGAAAAGCCAATAAACGACAACCCGAAAAAATAAATATACAAGAAATAAATGTTACCATAGTTAATAAAATCAGT
>NC_136495.1:6926589-7099089 GCF_053919585.1 Euprymna scolopes | reverse complement strand
CCCAGTCAACGACGGGTACTTTTGCTAGTATATATATATATATATATATATATATATATATATATATATATATATATATATATATATATATAATAAAGATAACATGCAAGTCTTGTAGAAACAAAGTTTGGAATGCATTTATTTACCTTCTTGTCTTGCACAAGAATCTTTTTTCGATTTAGACGGAAGTGGCATGACATCTTCGGAATATGGAATCTCACTGGAAGATCAATACAAAAATATTTTTGAAAGAATGCGGATATATTGAAGGGTTGTAATATAGTTTGTGGAAAGGAAGTCGGTGACGGTGGTGTGGTGGTGGTCATGATGATAATGATGATGGTGGTGATGATGATGATGATGATGTTGATGATCTTGATGGTGATGATGATTATGGTGGTGGTGATGATGATAGTGCTGATGGTGATGATGATGGTGATGATTGTGGTGGCGATGATTATGATCATGATAATGATGGTAGTGGTGGTGGCGATGATGATAATGATGATGATGATGGTGGTGGTGGTAATGATGATGTTGATGGTGAGGATTATGGTAGTGATGATGAATATAGTGGTAGCGATGATGATGATGATGGTGGTGGTGGTGGTGGTGGTGGTGGTCATGATGTTGATGATGATGATGATTATGATGATGTGGGCAGACACGTGGAATGAACTCCACATTTAAGAAATTTGAATTTTTCCTGCTTTTGGCAATTGTTTAAACAATATTTTGCAGATAGTAATTTTTTTTCTTTTGGGGCATCACTTATCAAGGCCAAGAGCAACTCGAGGATCAGATAACATGGAATAATTACCAACCAAAAGAATGCAAACAAACAAACTTGATTCGATGACCTATGGGGGTGGTTTATGACAAGCATTTGTTGACATTGGATTCAGCTAAGTTGTAATCTGTACTCATTAAGGCCAAAAGCCACTCAAGAATAAGGCATAATGAGATGGAATAATTTGTCAGTTAAAAGATGAGGAATATTATGAGAGGATTGAACATGATGAATAGAATCAAGTTTTAATTACTTATGTGGACAATTTGTGACGATTTTTTTTAAAAATCCATTTTCACCCCAAACACGGCACAGTGCCACTTTGATGTACTATCGGGGACATAAGTTGCAGGGATATTATGTAGGGAGTTTAGCAGCAATATGTCTATTCGCATTACACTTGAACTTCTGCATGTCAGTACAGTTGGAAACATGAACACAGAAGGGAGTTCCAAAGTCTAGCAGTTCTGGAGAAGAAACTATTAGAGTAGAAGGCCTTCTTACATCTAGGGATCTCTACTGTGAAGGGGTGGAACTTTGCTGCTTGTCGGGGTATTTACGTCGAGGGTGACAATGGCTTGTAGTTCGTCAGAGCATCCATTATCAAAATACTTGTAAAACAGGCAGAGGGATGCAACATTTCGTCGATGAAACAGTGGCTAAAGCTTGGATGACAGTTCAGGACCTATCAGGTTGGTGACTCTCTTTTGAACCCTTACCAAGACCAAGAGACTAGTAGCAGATGCAGCAGCCCAAATATGACAAAAATACTCCATATATGGGCGAATGGTGGCCTTGTAGAGTACAGGATTGAATTTGAAGACCACCATGTTGTAATTTGTAAAGGAGCAGTCCCATGGTAATGTGTTCCACAGATAATACGCTATTGCAAAGAAGCTCTGTTTATTAAAATGATGTTTGATGCTAGGCAGGAAGACAAGAAAATATTTTTTTGTTGTGGTACAAGAATGGAACAGAAATTGGAGCTCAGTCGAGCACCTTCCGAGGTAATAACGATAGAATATATATAGAGAAACTAGCAACGTCTCTTCTGTGAGAAAGTGGTTAAAAAAGAATCCGGGGTGAATGTTAATGAGATGAATAGATTGTCAATTGAACGATGAATAATATTATGAGAGGATTTGGAAGGACAAATGGTCTAAGCCAAATTTGATTACTTTTGAGGATGGTTTACGACAAGCATTTGTTTATATTAGCTTTGAAGACGGTCATGTTGTAGCTTGCAGGGAATAAAATACATCTGAAGAAGGTCGGAGGTTACAATGACCGAAACGTTGTGAAAATCACACTCAAGATGAGAACGATAGTCTGATGAATTCAAATAATACGAATAATCAATCCTCATCTAAAAAATTCATAAATTTTTAACCGCATCTTCAACTTTTGTAGTGCGGAAAGAACTCTACGGAACATAAAATATCTCTGAATTTGATGTAAAGATTAAGAGAAAATCTTATCCGCAGATGTAAATACACTCGTTGCTAAACAAAAGCCATATCTGCATAGCTACATAGATAGCTAAGGTGAAATCTTAGCACCAGATTTTATATGAAGATGCCTGGGTGTCCAAAACCTATATATTAACCAGCCCAAATTGATAGCCGGTTAGCTATCATTGTTATGAGTAGCTATTACTGCTTCTATAATAGGTTTTACTTTGTCAACTAAGCTCCAATCTCTGTCCCATTGTCGCAATGTTGCATCTCTGTTCCGGTTTTACAAATATTTTAATGGAATGTGCTCTGATGAACTTGTTGCACTTGTGCCCCCTCAACGTACATATCCCCAATAAACCTGCTTAGCAACAAAATCTCACCCTTTCACTGTTGAGGTGCATGAATGTCAGAAAGCTTTCTACTCTAATAGTTTCTTCCCTGCAACAGCTAGACTTTGGAATTCCCTTCCTGCTACCTGCTCCCCTGACTGTACTGAGATGGAGATGTTTAAATGTAACGTAAACCAACATCTTGTTAATCTTTCCTAGGCATGGTCCCAAATAGTAGCCCTTACGTCCAAGTGACGATACTCGTATGCCTTGTTAGGGGTGAACGTGAGTAAAAAAATAAAAATAAAAATAAATAAAATAAAAATAAATAAAGATGCTAGGATGGAAATCTTGATCAATTCGATAATATAATGTGTTGAACATCGGATATGGTGCATCGGAAATGGCATCTGCAGAAATAAAACGTACTTTTCACAGACATGCACTTGGTCGGAAGAAACAAAACGTGAATAATTAACACAGTTTATTAACACGGAAGCAACACTACGTAAAATAAAATATCTGGGAATTTGAAGCCAAAGAACACGGGCAAAGATTAAGAGAAAAGATTATCTGTAGGCATAAATACACTCGTCGCTAAACAAATTCCATATCTGCGTAACTACATTGACAGCTAAGATGAAATCTTAGCCCTGGATTTTGCAGATGGATGCCTGGACGTCTAAAAATATTATATTAACTACACCAAACTGATATCGAGAGATTAGACTGTCTATGGAGTTAAAGGTATCAACCTTCATGAATTCCCGTGCTTCGTTCATCCATCTCATTCAGCATCACTCATTTAAACACACGAGAAATGCAGTAAACGCAACACATTATTTACACTTTTACTGCTATTGCAGATGTGTTTTTGCATTTTCTGCTGCTTTTAGGTGTGCGTACATCCTTTAGATTTTGCTCATCTAAAAGAATTCACAAATGATCTATTTTCTTTTATGACTCCCCCCCCCCCGCCACAGAGTGATTCGGCCATACACTGACCGATCAGTTGGCAGGGCGCATTGATTCAGCTATCCCCTAAGGAATTTTCTTTAGCCCATTTTGGAAAACACAGTAAGCCATCAGAGAGAACCCGACCAGCAGTGAATCCAGGCACCACTCTTTCTCTCTCATCCCTGCCCACTCGACATTCCAGCGTCGACGATTTTCACCGACCCCCCCCCCCCCCAAAAAAAATGATGCTAATCGGGACTACACAAGGAACGGCTCCTGACTGACAGATAAATCATCATGAGTCGCATCTTCCACGTGATGTGATTGCGAATCGCCATTCCTTATGATCCAGGGCAAGTTGGTTGATGGATGCCCAACTGTTGAGGGATGTCCAATCAAAAACATTTTATCTCCATCTTCTCCTTGGCTTTCCTCTGTCTCTTTTGCCTTCTAACATACCCCTAAAGCATAACTTTGACACAGCAGCGGTTGATCGTTTGATATGGCCAAAAAGTTTAAGGGTTTTACTTTTGATTTTATCAAATAGAGGGAAGTAGTTTGACAGGAAGGTGGATATTTTAATTTTCGAACTGGCGATGCCCCGTCATAAAACGTATTACGTAATTTTGAAACACCTCAATGTGATTGGCTAGTTGTTTAGTCCATGTGATACAATCAAGGCCATATAAAGCTACTGGGGAGACATGCATTAAATAAACTTTTGCTTTAAAGTTATCAGCATGCGTTTTGATTTTAGAATGGTGCTGTGTTTTTGGAAAGCGACAGACGCTATTTCTTCTTTCTCAACCCGGAAACAATCCAACTTTCAACTTTCTGCTGTCTAAATAAATCCTTTCGTTGTTTTGTTTCAAAAGAGATTTTTTTCTGTACTTTTGTGCTCGACAATTATCGTATATACTTGCGTATAAGTCGAATTTCTGGGAAACGATTTTAGATTATTTTTTGGGGGTCAACTTATACATAGGTAATGTTTTTGGAAATGTTAAAGAGCGGCTCTGCGTTCGATCATAGCATAGAAAATGCCGTTTTGTTTGTGCACTCGGTATATACAGGTAATCCTAGTAATTAATCGCACTCCTTCCGACCCAATTGCAGTGTGTTTTCCAGCATGTAAGCAAATGCGTGTTTTTCAGTGGGAGTAATAATAATTGAAATAGCTCTCGCAATGTTCACTCTCTAGATGTGGCTATAGGCCTAAGTTTGATATGATGTATTTGGTGATGATATGGCGGTTTTTAGTAGGTTAGGAAATGTAGTGTTTATGATATGCCGTTCTCTCCTAAGTTCACTATTAAAAATCCTTTAAACGACAATATTAACTATTTATTAAAAATTTAATGACAACTATTTAATGAAACCATTTAATGGCACTTAATGCATGCTTTCACATTATTACGGTATATTACAGCTCGTGCAATGTATGCGTTTACGTTATTATGATATAAATAAATTATGTCTAAAAACAGAAATTGTGCTTGGAATCTACATCATGTCATTGATCAGAATGTCTGATTAACAACATTTGCGTTCGTTGCATGAAAATATGCAGCGGGTTGGTTCTACATATGAAAATCGAATAAACCACGCTTGCGTAAATGCACGTCTTATCGCTCGCGGATGCCGAGAAACAATTTATAATATGTCTTACAAAAAAAAAAAAAAAAAAAAAAAAGAAAGGGAATTATCCGTGCAAGAAAGAGATGGACGATTTAATTTGTCTAGAATCTACAGTCGACTTATATACAGGTAATACGTAAAATGAAACAATTTTTGGTCTTAAAATGCACATCGACTTATACACAGATCTCTGAAAGAAATACACATTATACCGGTTGTGATAGGAGCAACTGGTTTAATAAAAAAGAACCTTCAGAAATACTTAGAAGCAATTCCTGGAAGACCAAGCTGTAACGAAATACAGATAGCAGCCATAAAGCGAACAGTGTCTATTCTTAAAAGAGCCCTCGGATATAAATTTAAATCATAACAGAATCAAGTGTTAGCTCAAGGAGGGAGCCCCTTGATATCTTAAAACTTACTAAAGTATATGCGGTATTTTATTTTATTAGGCGTGCTTACAAGAAACCCCTTAAAAATATGTAATCTCGCTCGGATAATTGGTGACACGGAAGCATCTTTCAATTATGACCAAAAGTCTTAAGAGACAATGGATATACTCTGTAAGGGTAGCTGCGCGAGTAATTGCGAAGCAGGGTTGCACAATCCTAAACACCATCCATCCATCCAGCCAGCGCGTAGCCGAGATTGAACTCACTACACGAGTTTGCAGTGTAATTCAAATCTTGTCGGTAGCTGAATACTTGATGCTTCTCCAGGGCTATCAAGGGTATTTTTTAACGTGATATCATCACTAGATGGGGTGCCTACCACGGCTTAAGAGAGGCCCATCTACCCTTGAGAAAAGGATAGACCGCGCCAGTTTCTCAACCTGGTATTTTACCTCGCGGTATCCCAACCGCACCTCTCCTGAATCGGCGCTGCTTGAGTTCAGTAGCAAGGAGAAATGCTAGAGGACTGGAAACAGTGCTGACCAAGCTCACTGTTGCTTAACTTCGGTGACGTAACGGGAACCACTGTGCCAACGTGATGATGCCGTATATGAGCGAAATGCAACATATGACTATCACTGGCGGAACATGAATTTATTTTCTTTTGTCATATTTTATGAAAAGGTGTGTGTAACATAGTGCATATGAACGCATATGAAAATGTCAGCAGCAACCGAAGGATGGATTGCAAGTGATTGCATTAGTAGCAGAAGCAGCGTTTGAACGCGTATGCAAATTGGCAAGTGTGAACGAGCTGACGTGATCAGAAAAAACAAAAAAGGACATCACGTGATCAAGAAGAAGCAAAGTCGGCGCCGAAGGAGACGGACGTGTAAAATGGGGGGGGGGGAGAAAAAAGAGTGCGGTCGAAAAAGATGAACGTATGAGAAATGGCTGTTTACGAACGGTTTGTAGTGAAGCAGAAGTGAAAGACTTTTTAAGTGGTGTCAAGACGGGGATAAAAAAAAACGGTAATAATCGACTTGTGTTAAAGAAGAAAGAAAAGCCGATTCGGATTTTATTTCTTTCTTTCCTTTGTTCATTTATGCCTGCGACGTTACGGTGTACATTAGTTCGTATATATTTACCTTTTGTAGTTTGCCGCTTTT
Organism: Euprymna scolopes; assembly: GCF_053919585.1. NCBI lineage: Eukaryota > Metazoa > Mollusca > Cephalopoda > Sepiida > Sepiolidae > Euprymna > Euprymna scolopes. Next base: position 7,092,357 of record NC_136495.1, on the reverse strand, counting down.
TTTCGTCTTTTGTAGACGACAACGATAACAACAATGATGAACACCGATAATGTCCAGGCAATGAAGCCAACGATGAGTGAAGTCTGATTGCTGCCGGTGATTTGAGGCTCTTTATTCTGGCCGACTATTGGCAGATCAGTTGTGTTGCCTTGAAAAAAGAAAAAAAGGAAAAAAAAAGGAAAAAAACTTTAGTAAATAAAAAAAAGAAGCAATCAGTGTCAATCTATAATCGTTATAATCAGTTTCATTTCGATGTTTAATCTTTCTTAAGATAACAATCATCACTAGCAAAAGTAAATACGATTCTAATTTATTGTTTTTTTTTTAAACTAATCATCATTATCAAGTGGTGTTTCTTTTTTATAAAGCAGTCACCACTTATCAAGTCCCGGAGGCCACTCGAGGATAAAGGTTAATGATAGTCAATGGGAAAGTATCGCAATAATTGTTAGTAGTGGAAATTTGGTAATTTGGATTACTTAAGGGGAACGGCTCATCAAGAATTTGTTTACGTTGGACTTGAAGACGACCATATTGTAGTCAGCTGGAAAGCAGGGAAATGGAAGAGAGTTCCACAGGCGTGCAATTCTAAGAAAGAAACTTTGTTCATGGAATCTATGTTTAGGTTTGGGCACAGATAAAGAGTGGGGGCAATTATTGATAGTGTTTTTCGTGAAAGTTTGGAAAGAGGGGGCTATAGATTGAAGCTCAGACGAGCACTTGCCATGAAAGTAACAATATAGCAGAGACAGGCTCGCGAGTCTCTTCTGTGGGAAAGAGGTGTCAGTGAAGAGAAAAAGGCATCCTCTATTAGGTTACGAAGTCTACTTTGAACTATGTCAAGGCAGAATAAGACAGCTTCTGCCCAGGCATTGGCAGCTATTGCTCTCCATCTATCTGTCTCCTTCGAGTCATTTATGAATTCATTGTTGCTCATCATTTTTGATGTTGCCCAGTTGTTCAGACTGTCAACGTGTGTTTCTCGCTGTCGTACTATGCTTTTTCTACCCACAATCTTTCCCGTCAAACTAATCTGTTCTATTCCACTTTCTCCGTAGAAACCTCATTTGTCTTTTTCGTACTGTTCTTTATACTTGCCATTTTTAATACCTATTTATTTGTTTTCTTCTCTGTTGAGGATATCTCCAAAATTCTCCTCAGGAACCAAATTTCAGTTTAAACTAATGGATCACCTTAAAAAGACTGTGGGGCAACTCAAGAATAAGATTTGTTTCGTTGATTGTTTTATGGCATATCAACACTTTTTGGGTTATTTAATATCGAATTTAGTAATTTTGGCTAAAAATTGTTTATAATTTTCAAATATTTATCCATGGTGTTTGGTTTAGTTGTTTTATAGAGGAAAACTGTGGATTTTGTTTTTGACTTTACAGAACATGAATGAGTTTTACAAAGGGGGAAAATAACATCGATGTTTGATGCATTTTAGGTCAGGAAGTCAGTATCTTCAGATAGACTTATCTTGTAGTACTTAAGGATAAGGACAAAGTCTTGAAAGGAATTGATTACCCAAGAAGATAGAAAGTATTTGTTTACATTAGATTTGAAGACGATCATATTGTAGTTGGCTGGGAAACGGCTTCGTGGTATTTTGTTACACGAATTGGATGCTCTAGAAACCAAACTATGATCATTGATGCTCTCCTTTTAGGTACAGAGAGAGAGAGAGAGAGAGAGAGAGAGAGAGAGAGAGAGAGAGAGTCAAGTTCTCTGCTGTGATTGTAACAAGGTGAGTTCTTACTGTGAATGTTTTACAAGGGAAGGCAGGGATTGGAACTACAAGGAACATTTCAAAAGTAATGCCGCCTATTTTTTTATTCCGCCCGAATGGATTATAGGGGATTGCAAATTATATTGTTATGATGACTGAATTTACGCATTTATGATTTGAAAGTTTCACCTCTTTATTGCAGATCTTGATGACGTGAAACTCTAAAAAAGCAACCCCTATCATGGACGTGTATCAGAAGCAGAGATGCGTCATTGAATTCTTGCATACATTTTAAACTGAATCGAGCTACATTCACCGGCGCCTGTTAAATGTTTACAAAGTTGATGCAGTTGATATCAGCACAGTTAGGAGATGAGTTCGTTGATTTCAAAGTGGGGATATGGATGTGAGTGACAAAGTGACTTTTACATATGACACATCAAAAAAGTTGACAAAAGTGCATTGAGAATGGTGGTGATTATATAAAAAATGAAAATACATTTTGGAGCTAAAAAATCGTTCGTTTTAATGGTACCATTTCCGTCTTCATAGCTCTTCAACGTTTGAGTTTTTAAATAAAAAATAGAAAAGAGGCTGGAAGGAAGGGAAACCATCATTCTCCACTAGATTGCAAAGTCAGTTTTAATGTTATGCAATTCTGTTATTGTGTAAACATGTAGTTTACTTTTTATTTAAGGCTAGCAGGCCGTCTGGCGTTGCCTGGTCGTAAAATACGCATAAATATTATATTTTAATTCCTACAGAAACGGAGACTTGTGCATGCGAGTATTATGTTTTTTTTCGGAACAATTCACTTCTAGTAAAAAAAAAAAAAAAAAAAAAAAAAATGAGAAAATACTCAGGAAGAGATCGAAACCAAAACTTAAAGACAGTGAATCAAGTACGATACCATTAGGCCGGCTTGACACGATCTTTAAAAAGTGTTTTCAAACCTACTTATTTTTAATATAATTATTCTGTCATGTGAACCATTCACGCATGTGAATTCGTGGAACAGTTAGCAAACATATAAAAATCCCATGTACCAATTTTTCAATTTTGACTCCTTAGCAGCCCATTTTTCAGATTAAAACCAATTAAAAAGTTGTCCACATGTCTGAATATGCTATACACCACATTTCAAGTCTGTAGATCAAAAATCTGTTGAGTATATAGGTTGAGAAGTGTCCTCACACACATATACACACATTTTCACTTTAATAGATATACTAGCAAGTCGAGCGGCATTGCCCGGTCGTAAAATACACACAAATATCATATTTTAATTAATACAGAAACGAGACATATGCATGCGAGTATTATGTTTTTTTTTTCTAAACCGTTCACTTCCTGTAAGAAAAAAAAAAAAGAAAAAATACTCGAACTGAGATCGAAACCAAAACCTAAAGACAGTAAGCCAAGTACGATAACCATTAGACCAGCGTGATATGGTCCTTAAAAAAGTTTTAAAATTATTCTTAATATAAATAATCTGCAATATGAACTATACACGCATACGCATTCGTGAAACAGTTAAGAAACAAAAATCTAATCACTAACATGTTACAATTTCTCAATTTTTACCCCTTAGCAATCTTTTTTTCCAGATGAATTTGGATTAAAAAGTTTTCCACATGTCTGACTATCCTATATATCAAAATTCAGTTTCTATGGATTGTTTAATAATACACAAATAGTAGTAATAGTGGTGTCGGCCTCGGCTGGCGCCACACCAAATAGTTATGAACGGCCAAGGAAGATGGAAAGGCCGAAGAGAGAAAGAAGAGTGGAAAGAACACTGGGATCTTGGGGAAGCTATTTGCCACCCAAACTCCAAGGAATACTAATGGCTGTTGCCAGCAAGAAATCAATGGTAAGCAACTATTGTAATAATGCACAGTTATTTGCAATGGTTATCGAAAGAGGTTGAGAGCATTAGAAATCTGGGAAAACTTGTTGTCGCTTGGATTTCAGGAAATACCACAGATTATTATCAGTGAGCCATTGCTGATGATGACCTGTTTGAGAACTCCTAAATAATAATAATAAGATTATTATTATTATTATTATTATTATTGATGATGATGATGATGATGATGATAATAATAATAATAATAATAATAATAATAATAATAGTAGTAGTAGTAATACGCCACAAGCTGTGTGACTACTCTTAGTAGGTAAAAAGAAAAAAATAATAATATAATCAAAATGTTCAGTGCTCAGGCTTGCTAAGACCCATCAAAAGTGTATGCGTTATATCATAAAAGCTGTCATTTAGGTAGAGAGAATAAGCGGTAGCGCTGGTGGAATGAGTAATATCTTATATAAAAAAGAGAAAACGCGAATGATTGGCATTAAATTCTACGAGTGAGCGAAAGTGACTGAATCAAATGTGACCCTTTACATGAAGGTCACCACTTATCAAGGCCCGGACGCCACTCGGGGATAAGAGTTATTATGTGTACAGTAGTCAATGGGATAGTATTATAGTAATCGTTAGTATTGCAGATTTGATAAAGTGTCTTACTTAAGGGGGCGGTTCATCAGGAATTTGTTTATGTTGGACTTGAAGACATCCAAGCTGTAGTAAGGTGGAAATCGTGCACTTCTAAGAAAGAAGCTTTGTTTATGGAATCTACACTTTGATTTAGGCACAGATAAAGAGTGGGGAAAATTAATGACAATGGTTTCAGCTAGACAGGTGTTTATCGTGAATGATTGGCGAGGGGGGCCAGAGATTGGAGCTCAGACGAGCACTTGTCGTGGAAATAATGATAAAACAAGGATAGGCTCACAACGTCTCTTCTGTGGGAGAGAGGTTGTACAGATGTGGCAGCAGTTCTTCATCCTTGGACGTACTTGGCTTTTATACAGATAGAGAATTGCATGTATCTTCTGGAGTGGTAGAAGGATCCTACCATTTTTCCAACGACCTTGGCAACAGACTTGATGTACGTGTTCCATTTCAGATCAGGAGTAAAGGTCAAGCCCAGAAGCTTGTCAAAACATGGAGCCTCCCTATGACGAGAGCCATCCATTTCAATTGATGCCAGATGGGGATCAGAGGGTTGATGATGTAAAGATAGGAGTTTGGTTTTAGATACATTAAAAGTAACCAGCCACCTCTTCCCCCATTGTACCATGTGCTCAAGATCAGAGGAGAAAGAATCAGGGAGAACTTTATATCATTTACGGCCTTTGATGTGTTGCCATAGATGGTCGTGTCATCAGCATAGATGTCAACGAATGATTTAAGTATGTGTTTTGGGAGATCATTGATGTAGATCAGGATGAGATTTGGACCCAGGATGGACCCCTGAGGGATTCCAGCATTAACACTCTGGGCCTCTGATTTCTGCCCATCAACCACTACTCTTAGGAGCATATCGGAGAGAAATGATTTAATAATTGAGAAAACATTTCCAGTTATACCATAACTGGAAATCTTGTGAAGTAGGCCTTTATGCCATACCTTATCGAAGGCTTTTGGTATGTCAAGAGCAATTGCCCTAGAAAGGAAGCCTTTGTCGAGAGATTCACTAATCCTATGAGATATAACCGTTAGCACATCTGCTGTAAATCTAGCAGAACGAAAACCATATTGCATGTCACTAAGAAGGTTATTTCTGCTGAGGTGGTTGACTACTTCTCTATTTAATATGGATTCCAACAGCTTACTCATGACACACAGCATTGTTATTGTGTTAGTAACGTGTGAAAAAGAAAAAACGAATTGAACTCACTGAACATCCAGGCACTGGTTTCGTTTTCGAGATTGGCCCTATTAATCTCATCAGATATTGTGCTTTGCTCTGTCGGAGTAGACGTGAGTATTTCATCTATCAAGTATATAAGGAAATAATAATAATAATAATAATAATAATAATAATAATAATAGTAGTAATAGTAGTAGTAGTAGTAACAACAACAACAACAACAACAACAACAACAACAAAAAGTTGGCGGAACACCACAAAGCACCAAGAAAACTGAAATCGTTAAAAAGCAAATGGCTGAAATAGTTATTCTCTTTTTTTCTCTGATTTGTTTCTGTTCGTCTGACTCTCACGTGTGAAAAAAATGTGTGCGTAAAATGAAAAAGGCTTGTATACGAGTCATTGAAGGTTCCCTTTCGTCTCTCTCAGGGGGGGGGGTCTGAGCAATAGATTCAAAATCGTGAACACAAGGTTAACCAACAAGCATTGTGTTATAAACATGAGATTTCTATAATTAAAGGTGGCCTAAATAACATATTTTTTCCATCTCTTTTGATTATTAACCTCGTCTAATAATATTAACCTAATTGTGATAATGAGTTAAAAGTGTAGATTGGAAAATATTGATATATGTCTGGTCGTAAAGTACATATAAATATTATATTTTAATTAATACAGAAACGAGACATATGCATGCGAGTATTATGTTTTTTTAAAACCGTTCACTTCTTGTAAAAAAAAAAAAAAAGAAGAAAATTACTTGAGCTGCTGAGGTCGAAACTAAAACCTAAAGACAGTGAATAAAGTACGATAACCATTAGGCCAGCGTGGCATGGTCTTTAAGAAGTGTTTTAAAATTACTTATTCTTAACATAAATATGATACGAGATGTTTTGGTGAGGGATTAGCCTTGTTAGTGGTTTTATTTTTGGACCTCGAAAACCATGATGCTAGAAGAATAGGTAGAATACTCAATCTTTCACGAAAAACACCCGTCTAGCTGAATCCACTGTGAAAAATTTTCCCCACTCTATATCTGTGCCTAAATCAAAACGCAGATTTCATGAGCAAAGCTTCTTTCTTAGAACTGCACGCCTGTGGAACTCTGTTCCGTCTGCCTGCTTCCCTCCGGACTACAACTTGGATGTCTTCACGTCTAATGTTAACAAATTCCTAATGAACCGCCCCCCTAATTAAACACTTCATAAAATCTCCTCACTAACGTAATGTACTTGCAATAACCCTTATCCCTGAGTGGCTTCCGGGCCTTGATAAATGGTGATCACTGTGTAAAAAAACAAAAAACAAAAAAAAAAAACATGCAGAAGTTAGGATTTTAGATGTTGAATAAAATGAAGAATTCCTGAGGGTCGTTGTAACACGACTTGCCACTATAGACAACGAAACAATACGATAAACTAAAGGAAAAGGTTTAGTGGTATTTTTAAATAAAATAAAATAAAAACAAATGTTGATTATAATTAACGAGAAGGTTGTGTTAAATAATTTATTTATTTCTTATCAATAACGATTCTTCATCATATCGTATGATTTTGAACATTCTATCGTTGGCATTGGTTTCCCCGAAGTCAGAATTCTTTGTAGAAAGCTATTGAGGATTACGGGAGGAACCACGTGAAGGTTGCCAACATCCTAAGTAAAAGTGTCGAACGAACTGGATTCGAAATTAGGACATCCAGGATATCAGTCTGCTTCATTAACCGCTAGACCATCGTCACCTCAATTAATGTAACGGTTGATTTCTGACTATTGTTGCATGCCAGACAAATTTTACTGGAAAAAAAAAACAAGCAACCAATTGGGGTAAAACTCGCAAAAAACAAATAAAACAAAACAAAAACAATACTTTAACAAAATAACTAATCTGCTCCCCTACTCTCTCCCTCTCTCTTCTTAATCTGTAAATAAAACACCATGGCGGTGTTAACTATAAAAAGTATCATATGAAGAAAAAGTCCTGATGTAAGTTATTGTTGTTGTTGTTGTTGTTGTTGTTGTTGGTGGTGGTGGTAGTAGAGTTTTGCATGTGATTAAATTAATGTAGGAAATTATTAAATCGATCGAAGCGAGCTGATAATTTCTGAAAACATGCATCAATTATAGGCATAAAGTGTGGCCACATTGGAATTCTATATAACACTTGTGTTTAAAGAACTATTTTGTCTGAGAGTAGATGGGAAAAATGAACTTTACATTATTATATAGGTAGACAGACAGACAGACAGACAGATAGATAGATAGATAGATAGAAGAAGAAGAAGAAGAAGAAGAAGAAACGATTATGATTAAGATTCCCTTCCTTGCTTCTAAAAATAAATTGGCATCTGCGATTATAAAAGCGAGTCGGATACACGTATGTTCATTTATCATCTAGGTATACAATGATTAGATGAAATGCCTTCAATAAGTTTCCAGACTTTTTGTACAAGCATTTAAAATTGTCGCAGATTCTTGAAAATTCAGTATATTATTACTATACATCTTCTGACTGACCAATTTTTTATGATTTGAGGTTCAAATGAACAGCTACAGCAGGAATTGGAATACACCTTACTAAAGCCTGATTGTCACAGCTAGTGAATTTCAAAAGTGCAATCTGGATGTGAGGACACTGTAGAAAAACGATATGCAATAAAATTCTATTTTAAACTTGGAAAAAATGCCCCAGAAACATATGGAATACTTCAGACTGCTTTTAGACTATCTTGCATGAATCGAGCATCATTTTTAGGTGACATAAGAGATTCAAGAAAGGCAAGAAGTCTGTGAGGGATGATGAGAGATGTGGGAGGCATAAGGGAGAGTTGATTGCACAGTCTGATATCAGTGTTGGAATTGTACACACAATTATTCGTAAGGAACTGAAGATGTGGAAAATTTGTTTTAATGCACCAGCCCACAACTCCATCTTTGTCAAAGAATATTTGACCAAGATGGGTATCAAGACAGTTCTTCACCCATCCTATTGTCCAGACCTTGCTCCCTGTGATTTTTGTTTATTCCCACGGCTCAAGTGAAACCTTAGAGGCTGTCATTATGAGACAATTGAGAAGATGAAAGAGGCTGTGATGAGGATTATTAACACGCTCACACAAGAGGACTTTCATGGGGCTTTCCAAAAATTGTTGGAATGGTACACCAAGCGCATTGCATCGAATGAAACTCGATTTTCATGTACTATCCATAAGAGTGCACATACGAAAAAAGTCTGGAAATTTATTGATGAATCGATTCTTTTGTTTTGAGAAAATATTTGTTTAAGTTCTTTCTTTTACACATTTATTGAATTAAAATAATATTAAGAAAATTCTCATGACGCAAAATATAAATTTATCATTTTTAAATATAACAAACAAACTTTTATTTTCTTAATAGCGAAGTCTAGCAAAGTCTGTATATATCTGCATGAATGAAAATAAATAGCTCTGTTGAACCGGTTGAAATTCTCTGGATTTTTATCCTGCAAATAATTTTTTAACCTGGATTATTACACCCCTCCCCACATACACATAGAGTTTATTGTTTTTTACTGGACATTTCCTCTGTATTTGACTTTTTTTTTAATGTCTTACGATTTGAAATATCTTATCATCCATGTGCCGCAATTTCTGTGAGCTTTCTGAATTTGTCTTTTCGACTTTCTGATGAAGAGATATTGAAATAAACAGCTTGAATTATTTATGTTTACAATTTTGGCTTCTCTAGAAACATGTAAAAACATGTAAAAGTTATTTGGTTCCGAAATTGTTATGAAATCATAGAATGACGCAACTTTGAATTTAATAGATTATGTCATTGTGTGTTTTTATATCATGTATAAAGGTTTACTGTACTTGCAACGCACGTTCCGTTGTGTTTGTGGTAACCATTGCAACAGAATCTCTGCCACTCCTGTACTTCCTTCATTTCAGTCTTCAATGAGTATCGTTCACGGATTCTAAAAATATAAAAAACATATATAATGAGACTGTAATAGATAGATAGATAGATAGATAGATAGATAGATAGAGAGAGAGAGAGAGAGAGAGAGAGAGAGAGAGAGAGAGAGAGAGAGAGGTCGTCTTCTTGTTGCCAGCATATCAGTCGACTATTTTCTAATTATGTCTGCATGTCCCATCTGTGTTATTATAATAGAAGATCGAGAGGTGATGCTAGGTAAGTGGTTAACGACACAGATTGACAACCTGGGCGTACCAAGATCGAATCCAGTTCGTTTCGCACAAACATTTTCACTTATGATGTTGGCATTCTTCACGTGGTCTATCCTGTAAGTATTAGATATTTTTCTAGAAAGAATTCTAACTAGAAAGATATCGGGGAAACTATAGAGTATAGAATACGTAGTTCCACAGTTCATTGTTGAGTTCCACTCCAAAAGCAAATGTCTGCTTCCATCTGTTCTTATATAGTCTTAAGTAGCAGATAACTCTCCGGTACTTCCTGTAATAGGGGCAGATAACTCACTGGTACAAATTCAAGAAGGGGTAAATAACTCTTTTGCCTATACAGAAATTAATGTCAAAAATAGAATCATCTGATTCACACGACATGAATAAGTAATGACGGAAGCAACACACGTTTTGGTTTTCAAATTGTTAAGCTTATTTATTCACGTCTCATTCAACTAAGAGAGTTAACCTTAATCTCGGAGCAAGGGAGATAACTCGATTTGGTCAAACAAACTACTAACAGTCTTGTTTCTTTTTTCATTTCATAAATTGCTTATATCGCCAAATATTTATTCGTGGTGTCTGGTTTGGTTGCTTTGTTTTACGGTATATCAACACATTTCGGATTATGTAATGTTTTATCTGGTAATTTTAGAATTTTATGCTTCAAATTGTTTATCTTACAATATTTATAAATGATGTTTACTTGGGTTGTTTTGTAGAGAGAAATTGTTTTGTTTTTGATTTTGAAGAACATGATTGAGTTTTGCAAAGGGGTGAGGGGGAAAGAATAATATGAGTGTTTGGTTTATTCAAGTAAAGAAGATGATATCTTCAGACTGCTTGTATATGTTACGTCTAATTCAGAAGCAAGACATTACAAGGTAGCACGAGACTTTACCCTATAAAAATGTCCAGACTCAGTATCCTAATCCACGTCCGGATTTCATGAGTCCATAATAATAAAAGATTTAATTAATCCTCTGTCATCTGTGTCAGTAATCCTTAACAGAGATGAGTTAAGAGCAACAGTGAGATGAAATGAGAGAACGCCCCCCCCCCCTTATCAGAATTACATGAGCTGTTCTTACCTATATGCAGTCTTACAGAAAACGAGTAAAACACACTTCCTGGTTCGTACACGATCTATGTGGCGGACAGGTCTCACATATGTGACCAACTTCCTGGAAAAAAAACAAAAAAATAAAACAAAACATAACAAAACAGAACTCATGGAAATTCCTCGGTGATTGAAATTTCTAAAACGCAGTTTCTATACAAATTAACTGATTATTATAAATTTTGGAATAAAGTTGAAAGTCTTATTAGAGGGTAATATGGAATATATTTAGGTTTATTTAGTTTTATCCAAAGAGGGGATGGAAACTGTTTGAAACACATTTTAGCAATAGGTATTATAAATCAATCATTAAATATTGGCCACATTTCAGATTAATTTGTAAAGTGCTTTTAGAGAAAATAATATGGGCAAAACCTGCTATCTGAAAATTCAAATATTTCAGATTTACATTGAACTTGACCCATAATCATTAAACACCAAGAAAGAGAAATAATCTATTCGATCATCAGTCCTGAAAAACTCTGAAAGAACTTTTCAGTTGGGGAAGATAGGAAGTGAAAAATATTTTTTTTTCATTTTAACATAAATTGAGTTTATTTTAAAACCTAAAACAAAATCCCCCCATGGTGTTTTCCCATAATTATAGTATCACAGGGGAGGAGGATGCTGAACTGATAGCAGTTTGTCGTTAGTCAAGATAAGAACTTACAACAATAAAAAATCGTTTGTTAGAAAAATATAAAACAGTCGTTTAGTTCTCGTTCTGCGTTGCGCGTTTCAGTCAGTAGACAGAAGGAGGAGGAGCAGGAGGTGGGCGGATTTCAGCGGCACAGTGCAGCGACGTGACTTGTGGCTCACCGTCGTTTTTTGATTCTCTTCACTCTATTGTCTCATTTGTTTATATCGACCTGTTCTCTTGCAGGTGGTTAACCCCGGCAGCTATAAGCTCAACGACTTGACCTATTCACTTCTGCACTCATCGACCAGTTACTTTACCCTGCCGACTGCCTGCGTGCGCGCACATGTATGTGTGTGTACGCGCGCGGGTGTGTGCACAGTCTCAACATGCGACGCTGATTATTTATGGTAAAGATGGGTCCATTAGAAATGAATTTAGTTCAAATAAAAAATAAAGCAAAGATAAAGCAAAAATAACGAATCGGTGAAATAGTGATTGGCAAGAGTGGAAGTAAAGTGTGTTCATTCGAGAAACAAACGTTTACATTAAACTAGAACGTGCCTTTATTTAAATGAGAACGAATTTGGTAATTCATTGGATGACGGCTTCTCAAAGACGACTACTTGTTGAGATTAACTGTAGATTCCTACATAATCATGGCTTAGGTCCCTCATAAATAGCCAGTCCAGGAACAACTAAAGCACCGGATTTGTTGATTTGTTTATGGAGGTTTACAGACCAATTTTTAGGATCTATTTTTTTCATTAGGCCATGATTAAAATTTTTTTTAACTCTCATTCAAGCAATTCTTCATTCGTGTGAAAACTCAATTTCTCCCCTTTACATAGGTTACATTCAGAGACGTGTAGGGGTGCCCAAGCATCTGCCCCTTTTTACTTTTGTTTTAAAAGTGCCCTTTTCAGAGGAATATATTATAAGTCTGTGCGCCACCGAGACACCGTTTTTTTTTCACCTGCCCTGAAAAAAGTTCTCTGCACGTCATTGGTTACATTTATCAGAACCTAGGGAGTATGCTCGCTGACGGTTTTATACCCTCCAATTGGTGCTAAATGGTGTACTGGCCTCTTTCAAGCTTCAACCACAGATGGCCAGAGTTGTTTGGAACAAGTATCTATACACATTTGCTCTTAATCATTGTTACACATGTCTGTGTTGGCTTAATGGGTGAGCTGGCTGTCATGTTAACCTCGGATACAACAGATTTAATTCAATATTCTCCCATTTACATGGACAAACTTTTTTTTAGCCTGCATGAATAGATAAGCATGGAGTGCGTTCTCAGTTTGGATGTTATGAGGGATCTCATAGGTGGACCATAGGAATATCTGACAAAAAGGGTATTGTTGACCAGTTACAAAAATAGTCCATAAGTCTCCTTGGCTTTCTTTTATAAGTGATAGCACATTGGGCGACTACAATAATACAACTCTCTTCCTTTCAGAGGGGGTAATGCATGAGGGTGGGTGGTGTGATATCTTCCTGAGACTCAACAGATACTAAATCTTACTCACGTGACTCTTCTTCTGCAGTACATTCTTTTCAGTTCAGAAGCTGTTGAATCAGCGGACGCCATCGAAAGCAGGAGAATTGGAAGCATTAACCACAAACACGTTGACCATCGGGGCAGCATTGTCGACTTTTCAACGGCTGCCGATTGCCAATTACAAAGCGCTGCAAATAAAGTAAAGCAAAAAACATGAACATCGGATCTTTTCTTTTTTATTCGAACGGTAAAAGAAAATATAGTAAACCGAGGGTTAACAAGGTGGTAAGATTTGTCTGCTTTTATGACACAGCAAATATTCCCGGGCTATTTTCGTTTTTAATAGCATGAAGCCAGTTGATGTAAAGAGTTAAAATAAAAAGATATAAAAACTTTTGGTAAAAAAAACTTGTGAACGATAAGTGTTAGATGGAATAAATTATGACATAGAAAGCAGCAACTCTACTCTCTTTGTCAGAAACATCGCCCATGAAAGGACAAAATAAGAGAAATGAGCGTTATGAGGCTGCCGACAGGCAATATCTGTTTTTTACCAATTTACTATATATGTTAAACCAGAGGTAAAAAAAAACAAAAAAACAATAGCCTCTAAAGTCCGCATTAATTCGATATAACTCGAAGAAAAATTAATTTCTCGAACTACCGATATCATTATTGAATTAAGAATTGTTTATTTAATATTTTCTCACCAAAAAATTATAATTGCAAAAAATATCTCTACTTTTTTTTTTTAGATTACAAATTTCGCAGAAATCCATACCCCCCTTTAACTACCTGACGTCATTTTCAGGAAACCTTTTGATTTTCTGACATTTTGGGTTTCCATAGGATCCACATTTGGACGATTTTTCGTTTTTTTATGATTGTGTGAAGTCAGAATCTCTCGTTTTTTTTTTTGGGGGGGGGACTAATTAAGTTATTTTTTTGTACAAAAGAGTTTTTTTTAAAACTTTTTTTTTATTTTTATTTAATTCAATGTTTTATGAATTTACCAATTATCTTTGAAATAGACACAGAAAACTAATATTTATATTTCAAAGGATTTTTACAATGAATTTATTAAACTTAAAAATTTAGCTGAATTTGTCAGCTTCCGAATGTCGCCGTGAAAACATTTTTCATTATATTTTTTTCACGTGTACAAATATTTTTTTTTTTTAAATTAACTTTAAGCCTCACTCTTTTAAATACCATCAAAAAGTAATCGGAAACCTACAAAAAATTAGGATAACCGGCTTTCCAAACTATGCCCTCTATTCTTTCCGCCATTTTTGTCCGTACCTAGTTTAAGTTAAGTTGCTTAAATATTAGTTGTGAGTAAAGTAAATAAGCGGCCCAGTATCTTACTTCCTGAAAAAACAAAACAAAGCAAAACAAAAGACAACAAAAAACAAAACAACAAAAAACAAACAAACAAAAAAACAAACAACAAAACAAAGCAAAAAACAAAACAACAAAACAAACCAAAACAACAGTATTTTTACTCGCTTATTACTTCACTCACAACTTAAAATACTTACATCTTGTGCTAAATATTAAATATTTAAGGCAAATAGATCACAAATGAGTAGATTAATAAAAAATAAATTGTTTTCTCCGCCGTATTTCCTTTAAAATAGTTTAAGTTGCCAATAGTAACGTACAAGAAAAAATAGCCTTTTCTTTTTTTTTTCGTTTTAAATTTGTGGTGATTGTTAACATACAGATCGATTTAAAAAATATATATCGTTTTAAGCAAAAACAATATTACGTACTTACTTAACTACCATCCTGAAAATAGTAGTATATCTAAAAATGGCGAAAATTCATCGAATAGAGAATTATTTATAGTTAAAGTAATTTTTACGGAAAACTGAGTAAAATTGTATTTTTCTTAAACGTTATAAAGTAGAATCTACACTCAGAATATTTTAGATTCATGACTCCGATGTTCTCTATAGCTATAGACTTTTTTTTTAAACTAAAAGCAAACACAATAACAGTTGTTCTACTCGATGAACTTTCATAATTTTTGGATATATTACTATTTTCGGCATGACAATTAAGTACGTAATATTGCTTTTGCTTAAAACGGTGTATTTAAAAAAAATCGATTTTCCGACTATATCTTAACAAGCACCAATTTTTCAAAAAATTAAGTTGACAATTGGCAGCAGGGAAAGTGCAAGGAATGCAATGGGTTGTCGAACAATGCCGGTAAAGATTAATTACAGTCACATCCGGTTTCGAAAGTCACGAGTTCGTGTGTCAGACATTTTAAAAACAACATCACGCAGTATTCATCAGACAGGGTCGATTTATTTGTGCTTCGCAGTAGTGGTATAAGAGAGAATGGGGGGGGGGGTCAGCCATCCAAATAATGGTGTGTGTGTGTGTGGGGGGGGCATCCAATCATATTAAAACTATTTTTGTGTAACATTTCTCAGTACTGGAATTATACTTGAGTCTTTGGGGCATAAAATCAAATATATTCTTTTCAGTTCTCTGGAAAGTTCCATATATTTCGTTTTTTGTCTCTTTGATTTTTACCTTGACAGCAAAATCTACGATTTGCCACATTTTTACTTATTTTGTTGACTATTATGATGCCGGTCTCTCGCTTGTACGAGATTATGTTTGTATTTCTTTGTCCCATATGATTTTGTGATTTTTTTCCGGTACTGTTTCCGGTTTGTGCCTGGACTATTTGTTTACACAATCAAAATGCAGTTGTTTGCATCGTTCTTAATGTACTACCTTCCCCACGCAATTATGTTTGTCTTTGTATTCTTTTTGGGCTAGCTTGCTGCACTTACTTATGTAATTTGCCGTGTCATATTTTTGTCCACAGAGTCTACATTTACTGTTTTCCTTAGTTTTGTATATTTTAGTTTTGATAAAGTTAGTTCTAATCGCATTATTTTGTTCAACTGTTAGTAGTGATTCTGTTTCTCTGTCTCTGTGTCTTTTTCATAGCCATATGCAGGTGTTTTTGTGAATTGCGTTCTTCTTACTTTTCTTTTAGCGTCTTTTTCCTTTCGTTTAGCCGTGTCTTCTATTGTCCATTTTTATAACGTTTATTGCTTCAGCTTTTCTCTGTTCTGGGACATATATTTTTTCAATTCTCTTTTGTGCCATTTACACGATCTTCTTTCTTTTTCGTGTAAAGTCGGTAAGCATCATCTGTTTGGTTTAGTGTATTAATCATGATCATTAATTCCCTAGTCTTTTCGTCAAGGTCCCAAGATTTTTTTGTCAAGCGTATGAATCGTCCAGAATAGCTTACCAGTGGCATTAAAGACCCCCTTTTTTGGGACCTGTTCAAGGAGAGACTAATAGTGGATGCACTAGTCCAGATGTTTGTGTTTCTTAATCTTATTTTTTATCACAATTCTACAAAGACGATCAGTGGTTTCAATAATACCAACTTTTCTTTTGGTCAAGATGCCTAAGACTTTTTTTGTCAAGCATGTGAATCGTCCAGAATAGTTTACAGTTGAGATTGCTTAGATTTCTACTACAAAGTTAATTTTTAAATGTTTTCTTGTTCTTTCATTTCTGTTGATTTGATGATGTCTGCCTCAAGAACTTCCAGATATTTATAGGGATCATGTTCACCGAGTGGTTTCATCTCCTCTTGGTTGGGTAGTTCCATGCCCTCCATTGTCATGGTTACGATAAGAAGTAGCGACAATAGATAATTTTCTTGGAAGATGCCCCTCTATATTATTATTTCAGTCAAGTGTTGTCCTCCAGCTGTCAATTCTAGCTTTCATATTCCCATTGCTTTCTTAACAAGATTGATCATTTTGCTGGATATTTTGTACAGAATGAAACGATAAAACTGTCGCCCTAGAAAAGACGACATGATTCCATTTCCGTTTGATGAACACTGGTTTTCTTTTTTTTTGTTACAGACCACCTATTAGTTGGCCACTTGTGTACAAATCCCAAGAGTGATAGGAGCCTTTTATCGCTTGAAAGTGACACAATGTTCAACGAACGAGATCGGAGATGCGCCGATGTACAACTCATGTTCTCTACTGACCCAAGTTATGACAACAGGACCATTGCCAGCACCCTGAAAATACAAATCCGGACGGTTCAACATTTGAGAGCACAGCTCAACAAAGTTTACGGCCACGGTTATGGTCTTTGGTGTTGTTTCAAGTGAGGGCCATATCATGCTACTTCACATTTTCGAAGTCTGTTTGAAAGTTAACATCAAAGTGTACCTGGATGTGCTGAAGAGTGTGACGATCCCCTGGTGCAATCGGATGGCCGCTAACAACCCTGGGTATGGCAGCAGGACTCGGCGTCCAAAGAGATCCAAGCTTGGCTTCAGAAGGAGTGCTACGACTTTGTACCCTTCTCTCACTGCCCCTCCCCCTCCTCTGCCTCGAACCCGCTAGACTACTTCGTTTGATCATACATTGAGAACATCACAAACATGACCTCCCACAACACCAAAGCCAGCCTGATCGCTTCCATCTGCCGAGTATTCGCCGAGCTCCCGCTGGCAATTGTGGGAAAAGCATGCTGTCAGTTCCGGACCTGTATCGAGGGGGTGATTGAAGCTGAAGGCAGCTACATTCAATAGATGCCAGCTCTACTACATAATAAAGTTACCTGAATTGATTTTCTCAATAAAAGTTTTAAAATAAAGATGTCGTGTTGTTTCATTTATTTATCGTTCCACCCTGTATATTATGGAGGATTCAAGTTATCAATGCATTATAGATTTCTGTTGTATGCTTTCTTGCACTTGATCCATGCAATGGCCATATTCTTTTGTGATGTGGCCATTTTGCTCGAATCGTGTTCGTTACAGCTTAAACATCTCTCGGACCCCTAGACCATCTGGTATCGTCGAAAAGGAACAACCAAACAAAAATAAAGTTTTTCTTTCTGTTTTAGCAAAAGGTATTTATTAACATTACTTTTCAAACAATGCTTCCTATTTTTTCTAACTGTTTATTTCGTCTGCCATGAGATTAACTAAACCCAGCTGTCTTAACACCTGCTTAAAAGTCTCTCGATGCCACTGCGGGGCCACACGTCCATCTCACCTGATTCACGTTTTTCTATCTCTACTCCAGCCACAGCCGTCCATCCTCGACGTTATACGACCATCTTATGCAGTGTGGACTTCTCCCAACCACGTGGTGTTCTTATTTCCTTTCTCTTGTCGCACATGCTCGCGCACACTTCCTAATTCACAAGCCAGCTAGCTCACAGATCCTGGTAATATTTTCCCACGCGCCCGTGCGCGCTCTGTTACACTTTCCTTTACTTTTTTCTTCTTCATGCATGACAGATCACGTGTTTCTCTTTTTGATTTCTGATATCCTTTCTAAGTAATTAACATTTATTAAGAGAATAGTAGATTTGTTTTCTCATTTGTGCCGTTAAGATTTTCCATATGTTTGGTAAACAAGTTATTGGTCCGAAGTTCCACTTTTGATATATTCTTTCAGTTGTTGCATTTTATGCTGATAAGCGGATCATAACAAATTACAGTAGATTATCAGCATCTTTTGTTTTCAGACCTTAAGTACTTTTCATAAGATTCTGGCAGTTCCCAACAAGGAATTCTTCTGAAGCACCCTAACATTGCAATGGATCCCAATTTTCCCAACCCACTTATCAAATCCCTTTGTATCACTCGACATCACAACAAGCACTTGTACTTCCTTGGACTTCTGCAATCTTTTTACTTGCATTTTCAAGTCTTGGCATTTTGCGACCTTCTTCTTTTTTTGTACAAAGTAATCACCACTTATCAAAGCCCAGAGGCCACTAGAGGATAAGGGTTAAAGAGTAAAAAAGAATGTACATTGGTAAAAAAAAATAATCATAGTAATCGTTAAAAGTGTAAATTTGGTAAATTGGATTACTTAAGGGGAACGGCTCGTCAAGAGCTTGTTTACATTGGACTTGAAGACAACCATATTGTAGTCAGCTGGAAAGCAGGTAAACGGAAGAGAGTTCCACAGACGTGCAGTTCTTAGAAAGAAGCTTTGTTCATGAAATCTACGTTTAGGTTTAGGCACAGATAAAGAGTGGGGGTAATTAGTGATAATGTTTTCAGCCAAACGAGTGTTTCTCGTGAATGTTTGGGGAGGGGGACCATAGATTGTAGCTCAGACGAGCACTTGCCATGAAAATAACGATAAAACAGAGACGGGCTCGCAACATCTCTTCTGTGAGAAAGAGGTTGCAGGGAAGAGAAAAGGGCATCCTCTACTAGGATAGGAATTCTATTCTGAACTCTGTAAAGGCAAAATAAATCTTCCTAGCAGCTCCTGCCCAGATGTGACAGCAATACTCCATCCTTGGACGTACCTGGCTCTTATATAGGTAGAGAATTGCATCAGCAGGTAGATATCTACTGGATCGATAGAAAGATCCAATCATTTTCCCAGCGACCTTGGCCTCCATCTTCATATCAGCAGGTACTTTTCTATTAGCAATTACTGCCTTGTGTTCTTTTTTTCTGACAAGACACTATTATCAATAATAAAGTAGAATCAATATTTTTACATTATGATGCATTCGATGTATGTTTCATGCAGCACTTGGTGCAATTCCATTGAGTAGCTTTGGAGCCTATAAGTGTGTATAGCAGCAGTAATAGAACTATTACTACCAGTAATAATAGTAACATTGTAACCTCGCCCTACCCAAATGACCAAGCTAGTATACCAATGATGTGTCTTGTCAAATATGGTACGAATCTGTCGAGTAGTTTTGCAGCCCAACAGACATTTTCAGTTATAAAATAGAATTATACCGTCGATTTGAATATTGTTTTGAAGAACAATACAACAACCTGGCATTTAAAATAATCCAACAGACATTTAAATACCAACTGAAATAATTTTAAAGTTCATTCAGTAATTCTTAAAAAGGCGAAAAAAAACAACAAAAAAACTTCAAAAGTTCCGTTGGTTAATAACAGGAAGGAAGAAAATAAAAGTGATTATTACTGAAATATGTTCTTTTATTTGTTTTGCTCAACGCCATATCAACCCTTTTCGGATAATTTGATGCCGAATACAATCATTTTTGGTAAAAGTTTATACTTCAAGTTCTTATTATTCTTTATACAACTTATGTTGTTTGCTTTTTTATTTCAAATAAGTTATGCGTATAGATTACCGGAAGTAGCAGTTTCATGCCATACTGAAAACTTATTCTTCTGAAAACAGGTGAGATTCTCGTATGTATAGTAATACTGTAACAAGATAATAGGAGGGATGGAGGCGTATTACAATGTTCTTCAGTTTTCAAACTAGGTTCAATAGCAAGAGGGTTCGTATGTACTCTCCCACCTCTCTCTCTCTCTCTCTCTCTCTCTCTCTCTCTCTCTCTCTCTCTCTACTAGCAGTTCCGTCCGGTTTTGCTCGGGCCCTATGTACTGTTCATGAGGTTATGTGCATATGTATATATTAAAAAGTGTAAATATGTAAAGTAATGCCTTTCTGTATAATAGTCTTCCTTAACTACCATAGAGAAAAGACAGACGGACAGACATTTTCACTATATATATATATATATATATATATATATATATATATATATATATATGGATAGACAGAGAGATTGGATGCAATATATAGTAATGACTTAAAAAGTATAACAAAAAAAGACTCATGCACCACCACCGAGAATCGAAAGTAAAACGTTCAGATCACGATTTATTTTGTCTCTGCCATCTATGACCGGGCTATGTAAATATGTTTACCGCAAGGCTAAAAATTAAAGCATGAACCAATAGCTACTACGTTATGCATTCGTAATGCCGGCGTTCGACCTTCACCTGGCAAATTTCATTTTTTTAAATTTTCACACTTTTGCACAGATTTTTCCGGCTAAAACCCAAATATAAAGTTTTGCATGGATTCAAATACCTTATATATGAAGTTTCATGTCTGCAGACCAAAAACTCTAGGAGGAGTTTGGTAGGCAAAATTTGTTAAACAAAAATATATACGCATACATAAATATATATGGAAACAATTTTGTGTTTACTATAAACTTTTTACGCAAATAGCATGCAAGTATAAATCATATAGAATATCTGTATGAATAGAATTACATGTAATAGTTAACTAAAGATGATTATCCCATTAGAAAACCGGGGCAACAATAGGGAATTAATTAAAATTAATGTTTAAAAGAATATGCAAATTTGCTAGGTCTTTTGCTATTGAATGCAATTCCACAACCCATATATAAGAAAATTGTATTTGCTTTTTAAATAAGTAGAAAAGGAGGTTGTTAATATGAATATTAATACACATAAAAAGAAAAGGAATTTATAGGAGTATATATATATATATATATATATATATATATATATCTGGAGAGAGAGAGAGAGTAGTATATATATATATTTATGACTACTTCATTTAATCACATAAATTAATATACGAAAGTATAATTTTATGCGTAAATTTTTAGTACTTACTTCAACAGTGCTCATTACATAGGTAGAACTAGGCAGTATCAATGTAGATTATGCCTGAATGAAAAATTTTCTATCCTATATTTTAAAGAACCCCAACATCTATTAAACTGTAGGAGAGAAATAGCGAACAACTGTGTGCGCAAGATAAACTTTACTCTAGGATAGCGATACAAAATAATTTGAAAATTGACAATAACAATAGAAAATAAATAAGAAAAATAAAAATAAAATAAAAAATAAAATAAATATACATAAAAAATTATATATATATATAAACTAAAATAATATCCGAATAATAGAAAAAAAAAATCACGTCTAACGTCGTCGTTTTTTTTAAATATCTTAACTACACCTAGGTTTAAAATAGGTTAGCTTACTTAAATAGCTATAAAAACACGCACTAAGGGAGGGTGAACCTAAGGTCCATTGTACCGTTGTTCTGAAAGTGCCCGCCCTTTGGGTGTAAACTAGGAAGCTGATTGACTAACTAAAAATTGAATAGACTGTGCATATATAAAAACGCGAGGTAATCACAACTCTTTTCATAAGCCTGACGATTTCTCACGAGAATGAAACGCGGAATATTCTGTGTAGCTTAATTGACACACACACACACACACACACACACACACACACACACACATATATATATATATATATATATATATATATATATATATACTGGTGAGACATCGGCTTGGGTTAAAGCTGGTTTGATACCTCGTCCCTTGTTCGATATGAGGTAGCTTCTTTCCGCCGGCGGATCTGTGCCGCGGGTTGCTTGATCTGTTTAAGTTAATAGACATCTTTGTGTGTGTGGCGTGTTTGCCCAGTTGGTAGAGTGCTCGCCTAGCATGCAAGAGGTTCGAGTTTCAAATCCTGAGCGCGGATATGTCTAACTGATGAGCCCAAATGAGGGCGAAACTCGAGTTTTGGACTTCCGGTTTGTTGGTTTTCTTGGCTCTTGTGGGCTGCGACATTGGTTCGGCTGTGGAAAATCATTATATATATATATATATATATATATATATATATATATATACATATATATATATATATATGTATATATTATTTCACACTTTCTGAATATATATATATCTATAGTAGCAGACCTTCAGGCATTGCTCGGTCATAAAATAATACACTTAAATATATTTTGATTAATGCAGATTTCGTATTTACTATTATATTATGTTAGATCCAATATATAGTAATGATTTAAGAAGTTAAAAAAATGACTCGTGTGCCATCACCGAGAATCGAAACCAAAATGTTTAGCTTACGATTTACCTTTTCCGTTAACGTTAATGCCTTTTCCGTTAACGTTAATGCCTGAGCCACGAAGACATGTTTGCTGCAAGGCTAAAAATTAAAACATGAACCAATAGCTATTACGCTATGGATGCATGTACGTAATGCCGTCGTTCGACTTTCCTATGGCAAATTTCATTTTTTTTTATTTTCACACTTTTGCCTCGATTTTTCCCGGCTACAACCCAAATATAAAGTTTTGTATGGGTTCGAATACCTTATATATTAAGTGTCATATCTGTAGACCAAAAATGACAGAAGAGCTTGGTAGGCAATTTTTTTAAACAGATATATATACGCATATATAAACATATATAGAAAGAGGTTTGTGTTTACTTTTTACGCAAATATTACGCAAGTATAACTCATGTAGAATATCTGCATGAATATAATTACACGTTATAGTTAACTAAAGATGATCTATAAGAAAATCGAAAAGCAAAAAAAAAAAAAAAAAATAAAGACAAAAACAAAAATACAAAACAAACAAAAAAAAGTAATACGGAGTTAATTAAAATGAATGTTTAAAATATATCTGCATGAATATAATTACACGTAATACTTAACTAAAGATGACCATTCCATAAGAAAACGGAAAGACTAACAGGGGATTAATGAAAATGAATGTTTAAAAGAATATGCAAATTAGCTAGATCTTTTGCAGATGAATGCAATTCCACGATCCATATATAACAAAGTTGTAGTATCTTTTTAAATAAACAGAAAAAAGTTCGCCTTTTTTCTTCTTGGCCTTCGGGCCAAGATCTTTTTTCGGATAGCAAAGTGTAGTATCTGTTCCGGCAGATACTGCAATGAAAGTAATATGTGGGGGCAACCCCACATATCAGACCATTGCTCTTGAGCAATCAGTTTTGGTCAATGTAGGGAAACACTACATACCAATTATCACTAACTGGTCCCCTTCCCCTCACTCTCCACATTAAAAAAACGGCTTTGTGCTTAATTTGCTCAGTGGAGAAGCAATTAATAACTAAATAAATAGAAAAAAGGGTTTTTAAGATGAATATCAATACATAACCTCCCCCCCAAATTTATATATATATAGGCATCATCACTTATCAACGCCAACAGGCCACTCGAGTATTAGGGTTAAAGAGTGTACAGTAGAAATTGGACAATATAGTAATTGTTAGTAATGGAAATTCCGTAAATTTGTTAACAAGTGGGACGGGTCATCAAGAACTTGTTTACGTTAGACTTGAAGACAACCATATTGTGGTCAGCTGGAAAGCAGGAAAACAGAAGACAATTCCACAGGCGTGCAGTTCTAAGAAAGAAGCTTTGTTCATGGAATCTACGTTTAGGTTTAGGCGCAGATAAAGAGGGGGGAATTATTGTTAGTGTTTTCAGCTAGACGAGTGTTCCTTGTGAAAGTTTGGTGAGGGGGGCATAGACTGAAGCTCAGTCGAACACATTCCATAAAAATAACGATACAGCAGAGACAAACTCACAACATTCTGTGGGATAGAGGTTGCAGGGAAGAGAAAAGAATATCTCCTACGAGACTACAAAGCCTATTTTGAACTCTATCGAAGCAGGACAAATCCTTTCTAGTAGCTCCTGCCTAGATGTGGCAACAGTATTCCATCCTTGGACGTACCTGGCTCTTATATAGATAGAGAATTGCATCAGCAGTGAGATATCTACTGGATCGATATAAGGATCCCACCATTTTTCCAGCGGCCTTGGCAACAGATTGATGTACCTGCTCCATTTAAGATATAGAGTAAAGGTCAAGCCTAGAAGTTTGTCAAAACTTGAGGCCTCCTCAAGACGAGAGTCATTCATTTTAACTGATGCCAGATGGGGATCAGAACGTTTATGATGTAAAGAGAGAAGCTTGGTTTTAGATGCATTAAAAGTAACCAGCCACTCCTTTCCCCATTGTACCTCGTGCTCAAGATCAGAGGAGAGAGAATTGGAGAGAACTTGGTCGTTTACTGACTTAGATGTGCTACCATAGATGTAAGGATGTGATTTGGAAGAGCATTAATGTAGATCAGGAAAAGAGTTGGGCCTAGGATGCTCATCAACTACTACTCTTATGAACCTATCAGAAAGAAATGATTTAATAATTGAGAAGACTTTTCCAGCTATACCATAGCTAGAGGTCTTGTGAAGTAAACCTTCATGCCATACCCTATCAAAGGTCTTAGATATGTCAAGAGAAATTGCCCTAGAAAGGTTGCCTCCGTCGAGAGATTTGCTAATCCTATGAGATATAACTGTAAGCACATCTGCTGTAGATCTAGCAGAACGGAAACCATATTGTGTGTCACTAAGAAGGTTATTTTTGCTGAGATGGTTGATTACTTCTGTATTTAACACAGATTCCAGCAACTTACTCATGACGCACAGGAGACTTATTGGCCTGTACTGAGAGGGAGATGAGCGATCACGTGAATTCTTAAATACAGGGCATACTGATGAGATTTTCCAGGGTGATGGGAAGCAATTCTCCTTAAGACAACGTTTAAACAGTTTTGTAAGTATGGGCGCTAGTTCTGGTTGAAGTTTTTGGTGTACTATAATTGGAATACCGTCAGGGCCGGTTACTTTACTAGAATCAAGGTTTTTAATTAGCGTGGCAACATCACGTACAGATATATGTACATCACATAGCGTGTTTTCTGATACAGGAGGAAATATTGGGGTTTGGCGGCCTTCGTCGCAAAGGGTAGAATTAGCTGCAAAGTTATTGGTAAAGAGTTTGGCTTTGTCTGATGATGATGAGATTACCTCAGCTCCATTGATGATAGTTGGGATAGAGCACACGCTTCTGTTCAGGATTCTGTTTGCTATTTGCCAAAACTGATGGGAACCAAGCCGCTGCTCAGCTACTTTGGACTGGACGGACTGAGCATACAACTCTCTTGCGTTCTTTATTATTTTCTTACCATGGTTGCTGGCAGTCCTGAAAGCGGCTTTAGTTTCTTTACATCTATTACGTTGGAAGCAGTGGAAAAAGTGATTTCTGTGCGCAAAGGCAGCAGCACATTCTGGAGAGAACCATGGCTGGCTGTTAGGTTTTTGCTGGAACGTTTTTGAGGGTATGAAACGGTCTATACCTACAATTAACCATTCCGTCAGGTCTGATACTATAGAGGACACATCCTTTTTAAACATGGAACACAGAGGTAGACCCGATATAAATGTACAGAAGCTATCCCAGTCAGCCATAGTGTATCGATATACTGTACGATGGAGAGGTACATCTGGGGACTTATTATATTTCATTTTTATCTTAATTGATACAACAGAGTGGTCGGAAGATCCAAGAGGAGACAGAACAGAAACTGAACATAGTTCAGGGCAAGTTGTGAGAAAAAGGTCAAGTAGACTCCCATACTGGCCGTCATTATCGGGCACACGGGTGGGTTCGTGAACGATCTGAGTGAGGTCATAAGCAATGGAGAAATCATGACAGAACCTCCCCTCATCATCGGTCTTGTTTGAGTGGGTCAACCATTCGACATTGTGAACATTGAAGTCTCCACATACGTGAATGTTAGCTGAAGGATAAGCAGATCGGACTATATATATATATATATATATATATATATATATATATATATATATATATATATATATATATATATATATAGAGAGAGAGAGAGAGAGAGAGAGAGAGAGAAAGAAAGAGAGAGAGAGAAAGACAGACAGACAGACAGACAGACAGACAGAGTCAGAGACAGGGGAGGGGAGAAAGAAAGAGCGAAAGAATTATCTCTATTAAACCTTTGTGGCGTACAGTCATTATATTCTGTCCGCCCCCCCCCCCACTGCCTTTAATGTGGCGTAAATAGGGAACGAAAAATTTCACGTTTTCTATGCTTGAAATGTTGTCAGGAAAAGAGCGAATTCTCTCTCTCCGGAAATCACGTTCAAATTATCCATGCTTTATACACTCTGTTTTAAGCTTTCTTGTTGATCCATGCCATTTCCTTATCTTTTTTCTTCTTTAGGATCTTTACACTATGTATGACAGATCATGTTAACTAAAGTTAAATTTTGATTTCCAATCCGTCTATCACTTTCCCATTCAACTAACGGTTTTCGTTATCATACAGATAAAAACAGGGATGAAGTCGTTTAGATTCGAAACAATGGAACGAAACAAAATAATAAAAAGACGAAAAATTATTCTTAACGCAATCGTGGGGAAATTTGTAAAACATATTTTTTTGGCATGCGGATACTTTTGTTATGACCTTAGTCAACGGACAATGTTCAAATAACTAAAATTGAAAATATCGCATCGAAATTGATTTTTAAATCGCTAAGAAGGATGGATTCATTTTTAGTAAATTGTCTGTTTGACTATATGATTGAGATGACGTATCTAAATATTTGATTACGTATCTAAATATTTGATTACGTATCTAAATATTTGAATAATGATATTTGAGGACACGATATTTAAATGTTTTTATTGTCGTATGGCACATCAAGCCTTTTCGTGTTATTTAATATTAATTATGCCGGAGCAACATCTGGTGCCCTTGCTGATAATCGATTTAGAGCATCGACTATTATTATTATCAAAAAAAAGTAAAATGTTAGATAATGAACATTAATATTATTTTGTTAACTGTTACGTAGAAAAAAAGGTATGCAGAAAGAATGTTATTGAAACAACAGAATGTTTAGCAAAATATTTTGGTTAAATTAGAAACCATAAACAAATGAAAATATATGTCAAATACATAAACAATACATTTGGTTAGTAAAACGTGATTCAAAAGTCACATGTTAAAATATATGAGTTATTACGTCATAGCAAGGATTAATTTTAATATATACAAGAGAGTTAGGAGATATACAGAGTCGGAGGAGAGAGAGAGAGAGAGAGAGAGAGAGAGAGAGAGAGAGAGAGAGAGAGAGAGAGAGGGGTCGCTAAGCAACACATCCTTGTCCACATGCCACCAACTCCATACACGCACACCATCACCTTGTTAAAACTGCCATTCGAAAACCGAAAAGTTATGTTGAATAAACAAAATGTTTTTATAACCAGCTGTGTGTATTTTTATTATCGCCAAACGATTGTCTAAATCGAGTAATGACAAAGATTGATTTTTGTAGAAATTGAATAAACTTAAAATACATTTGACGATCGGATTCAGCGAAATATAACATTAATACCGAATCCTATGCTTCATGTGCTTTTTACACCTTTAACCCTTTATGCCCTGAATTATGATGTTGATGATTAAAAAATATTTATTGTTAATTTTAGTTAGTTTAATGATACTCTGATTTTAATGACTTTTCACTATAATTATAAAGTTCAGTAGTTAAACTATCACTGAAAATTTTTGCATTTCATAAACTTACCTTGATTATTATTAATAGTGCTTGAAAAAAATGTGTTTATGACAACAAACAAAATCCCCCACTCTCTGAGACAGATGGCGGCATACTGAATGTAAGCAATAGACAGTTGCAATCTGGCATCTACCCAGATGCTGAACTAATACGTACAAGGCGTGTTTGAATCAATTCTCACTTTATTTATGTCGTTATATTCATTTATTTACGACTGAACGAATTAGTTCAACCAGGTCATAAAGGGTTAAATATTGTGGTGTTTGTTTTACTGTTTACATGAGTAACAATATTTTTGGTGAAAGTGGTGCTATAATTTCGACAGAACGCGAACACGATACGTCGAGTCCACAATCGACGTCGTTAACTAACACGCCACCACCGCCAATCCGCCTTTAACCTTATTAGCGCGTGTATTTGCTGTCCCGCTACAGTAGCTCTTTAAGGAGTAGAAACATTCTCATTTGTTTATTTAAATTTATTATTTAGTAATATATTAATACTATTGTACCTTTAACATTCGTACGTACGTCTGTCACGATTTCCAGATTATAAATTATTTGATCGAGAGAACCTATTTATTAAATAAAAAAAAGGATAGACAATGACAACATACTATAAGCAATAAATTAGTATATAGATACGCTAATTTAATGATCTTAATATGTTATCACCTTCTACCCTTTTTTTTTTTAGCAAATAGGATCTCCCGATCACCGAGACGCACAAAAAAAAAAAAAAAATTAGAATAAAAAAATGTCACTCTTGGTCCGTATGTGAAACTAAAATATACCTTCTTTGTCTTCTAGCTAAGATCCAAGGGTAGTATCTGCTCTATCTAAAGATGGTATAATGATATCCCCGGGCGTCCATACAATGGAAATATGTCACAGACTCCCATAAGGATATTGGAGATAAGCCATAAATACCAGATATATTCTGACACTACATTAAGCCGATTACTTAGATAAATATTTTTACCGGTGTAACAAAAGGGCTACAGTAATATTGCGGAGTCTCCATTCACGCTGAACGTCCACAATGCTCAGCAACAATATGTTACATGTAAAAGGTGACGTTGTGGAATTTCTACAGGTTCCGCTAGTTTAATTTTAATATAAGGCTTTCCATTTGTAAAGGAAGATGAGATATTCGTTTACGAAAATTCAAAATACGAACAAACAAACGAACGGAGAAAGTGGCACTTATATTATGGCGAATTATATGACATTATGGAGATATTCATTGCTGGAAGTAAAAAAAATGTCTATACCGGATGCACTTGGATTTGAACTCGGCATAACAAATTGCCATCACATGTATCCATTAGGCTGATAATACACAGCTGCAATATGGGAGAATGAATGCATTCATAGCACAAACACCAAGTACAGTAATCAGACTTGGTTAACATTATTCGTCTTAACTTCAATCATATTTTGAAATGTCAGTCGAACAACATATTTGAAAAAAAAAAAACCTTGTTGCTTGCTTAACGAGATTCAAGCTAAATTTCAATAGCGGTAAAAAAAAAAAGAAAATGGCGGCCGTTCATACGGTAATTAAAAAAGGTTTAGTCTGCATATTTTGTCTCGGCTTTTGTCCCCCATTCAAACAGTGCGTACAAGCATTCCAAGAAAAATAAAAGTACATTTTTTTCATATAAGAGTAAAATTTTTAAAAAAATATATTGTGTACATAGTGTGCCCCTCTCAGACTATCTGATGATGATTAATAAAAGATCCTTTCAACAATCCAGTCAGATTTAGTAAAAAATAAAGTTTAATCCACCCTTGACTTGTCCACCAAGTTTAATTCATAAATGGTCAACAGTCTTAAGCATCGTTTGGTGATATGTAAAGTCACTTTGGTGATCGTCTCGTCAGTAGAATGCATGATTCTGAATGGGCTTCACACTCACCTTATATCCACACTTTTTTTTATATCCGAATTAACTCAACGATAATGCTCAGCAAAACAATTCCCATGCCATTCCTGAACTGAAGAAGACCATCGCAGCCAACATCAATCACCTCCAGCAACGCTTGCAATGGACGGCAAATCTAGATGTAGTGAATCTAATTTTAGAATTTATGTTTTCAATGGTTGAAATGTGTTTATATACGATAGTTCTTATTATTTTTCCGTCGGTTTTAGAATTAACATGCATCTGGTTACAGTACATAGAATATGTTCATATTATTTATCCACTAGAAGTAGTCAAACAGGCCATCACCAAAGATTTCTTTTTGAGAATAACTTGCGGCGTTCTCTGTTGTTGTTGTTGTTGGTAGTAGTCGTAATAGTAGTGACGCTTTTTTGTAATGGCGGCTAAAGTGTGTTTAATTTGTTGATGGACGATATAATCTGGGAAGTTGCTATAAATAAAGGTGAATGTCAGAAAGTGCCTTATAAAATATTTTGTTAGTAGATGAGATTCAACACGGCGGCCATTTTATATGGACATTCACTTTTGAAATTGAAGAGACACGATTCTTTACTAGCAGACTTTTTATATGGGAAGGTAATAAATCTATCAGTGTCGGCTTTAATTTCTATATCGTGTTATATTAATTTCATGTGTGATGCAGCACCAATGGAATCATAAACTTTGTTGATAGAAATAAATTAAATTAAATACGTAGTCAATGTCCTCTCTGAAAGATGCAACCTCGACAGGGAAATCTCCTCCCGCATTGAAAGAACTTGTTTTTTTTTTCAGCACTTAAAAAAAAAACGTGTGTTCCCAGCATGGTATCAAGTTACACACGGAAATAATTGTGTATAAAGTACGAGGGTCGTGCAATAAGTAATGCCTCTGACCCACTCCCTAAAGCAGTAGAGCAACGAAATTTGGCACAGTTATTTGTCTTTCTCTACATAGGAACCACCCAGAGTTATGCATTTCTCCCATCGTTTGATGCAGCTCTGGAGACCGTTTTTGTAGAACACCCCAGGTTGGTTCTCCAACCACGACGTGACTTCAGAAATCAAGACTGCATCATCTGGGAAAAGCTTTCCTTTCAAAAAAACATCATGGCTGGGAAAAGGTGAAAGTCAGAGGGTGCAAGGTCAGGAGAGTAGAGAGGATGGGGAAGGATTTCATAACCACACGCCCGTGCTTCTGATCTGGCGACGTGCGAGTTGTGGACCGGAGCGTTGTCCTGCAGGAGGAGGGTACCTTTGCTGATCTTGCCCCGCCTCTTGATTTTTACAGCTTCCCTTAATTTCCTCAAAAGTGAAGCATAATAGGCTCCTGTAATTGTGATACCTTTTGCCAGGAAATCTGTCATCACAACTCCGTCCTGGTCCCAGAAGACTGTGAGCATGACCTTGCCAGCGGAAGGCTGCACCCTTGCCTTCTTTGGAGGTGGTGAGTCCAAGTGCTTCCACCGCATTGACTGGGATTTGGTCTCTGGATCATAGTGATGGGCTCAGGTTTCATCCTGTGTAATCAGTCTTTTGAAAAACTTTGACTCATTTTCTTGGCACATATCCAAATTCATCCTCGAGCACTCGACGCGTTCTCGTTTCTGGAATGGTATGAGCAACCTGGGAATCCATCTGGCAGACACCTTATGCATATGCAAATGGTCATGAATGATGGTTTCCACAGACCCTGTACTAATCTTGACATCTTGGGCTATTTGGCGAATAGTAATGCGCCGACCTTCCAAAATGGCAGCCTTAACTTGACGGACAGATGCCTCGTCAATGGCAGAAGGAGGGCGACCAGGTCTGGGAGCTGTTTTCATAGACTTCCGGCCATGTTTGAATTCACGATGCTAGCGTTTTACAAGGTCATATGATGGGGCATTATCACCATAAGTTTCTTTCATTTCATCAAAAATCTCCTGTGGTGTGCGTCCTTTCAAATACAAAAACCGGATCACTGCTCGACATTCAACAGGCTCCATTTCACACCTGACTCAGTTCAAACACCTGTAAAACAGAAACCAAAATTAGTTCAGAGCTGTAATTTGCCACATAACCCGTAGAGATATAAATCATTGCATATGCAAAATTTCAGCTAGATCAGACAACTGGAAGTGGGTCAGGGGCATTACTTATTGCACGCCTCTCGTATGTGTTTTGACGGCACCCTTGTATGCAATCGAAATATGGACACTTTATAAATATCAACTACAACTTCTTAAGGATTTCCATCAACGGTGTTTGAGACAGATACTTCATATCAAATGGTTGTCTCATATCTCAGATACAGAAATATAAGGAAAAGCATGGCTACCAACCATTCAGTCAATGGTAATGAAAAGCATGGCTACCAACCATTCAGTCAATGGTAATGAAAAGCATGGCTACCAACCATTCAGTCAATGGTAATGAAAAGCATGGCTACCAACCATTCAGTCAATGGTAATGAAAAGCATGGCTACCAACCATTCAGTCAATGGTAATGAAAAGCATGGCTACCAACCATTCAGTCAATGGTAATGAAAAGCATGGCTACCAACCATTCAGTCAATGGTAATGAAAAGCATGGCTACCAACTATTCAGTCAATGGTAATGAAAAGCATGGCTACCAACCATTCAGTCAATGGTAATGAAAAGCATGGCTACCAACCATTCAGTCAATGGTAATGAAAAGCATGGCTACCAACCATTCAGTCAATGGTAATGAAAAGCATGGCTACCAACCATTCAGTCAATGGTAATGAAAAGCATGGCTACCAACCATTCAGTCAATGGTAATGAAAAGCATGGCTACCAACCATTCAGTCAATGGTAATGAAAAGCATGGCTACCAACCATTCAGTCAATGGTAATGAAAAGCATGGCTACCAACTATTCAGTCAATGGTAATGAAAAGCATGGCTACCAACCATTCAGTCAATGGTAATGAAAAGCATGGCTACCAACTATTCAGTCAATGGTAATGAAAAGCATGGCTACCAACTATTCAGTCAATGGTAATGAAAAGCATGGCTACCAACCATTCAGTCAATGGTAATGAAAAGCATGGCTACCAACTATTCAGTCAATGGTAATGAAAAGCATGGCTACCAACCATTCAGTCAATGGTAATGAAAAGCATGGCTACCAACCATTCAGTCAATGGTAATGAAAAGCATGGCTACCAACCATTCAGTCAATGGTAATGAAAAGCATGGCTACCAACTATTCAGTCAATGGTAATGAAAAGCATGGCTACCAACCATTCAGTCAATGGTAATGAAAAGCATGGCTACCAACCATTCAGTCAATGGTAATGAAAAGCATGGCTACCAACCATTCAGTCAATGGTAATGAAAAGCATGGCTACCAACTATTCAGTCAATGGTAATGAAAAGCATGGCTACCAACCATTCAGTCAATGGTAATGAAAAGCATGGCTACCAACCATTCAGTCAATGGTAATGAAAAGCATGGCTACCAACCATTCAGTCAATGGTAATGAAAAGCATGGCTACCAACCATTCAGTCAATGGTAATGAAAAGCATGGCTACCAACCATTCAGTCAATGGTAATGAAAAGCATGGCTACCAACTATTCAGTCAATGGTAATGAAAAGCATGGCTACCAACCATTCAGTCAATGGTAATGAAAAGCATGGCTACCAACTATTCAGTCAATGGTAATGAAAAGCATGGCTACCAACTATTCAGTCAATGGTAATGAAAAGCATGGCTACCAACCATTCAGTCAATGGTAATGAAAAGCATGGCTACCAACTATTCAGTCAATGGTAATGAAAAGCATGGCTACCAACCATTCAGTCAATGGTAATGAAAAGCATGGCTACCAACCATTCAGTCAATGGTAATGAAAAGCATGGCTACCAACCATTCAGTCAATGGTAATGAAAAGCATGGCTACCAACTATTCAGTCAATGGTAATGAAAAGCATGGCTACCAACCATTCAGTCAATGGTAATGAAAAGCATGGCTACCAACCATTCAGTCAATGGTAATGAAAAGCATGGCTACCAACTATTCAGTCAATGGTAATGAAAAGCATGGCTACCAACTATTCAGTCAATGGTAATGAAAAGCATGGCTACCAACTATTCAGTCAATGGTAATGAAAAGCATGGCTACCAACCATTCAGTCAATGGTAATGAAAAGCATGGCTACCAACCATTCAGTCAATGGTAATGAAAAGCATGGCTACCAACTATTCAGTCAATGGTAATGAAAAGTTGTCTCCGATGCGTTGGCCACGTTGTGTGTATGGATGACGGTCGTCTGCCAAGGCAATTATTCTATGGTGAAATTTGGGAAGGAAAGAGAGGTGCATCAAAACCAAAGAAGAGAGTTAAGAGCACAATAAAATCTTATCTGAAACAATCGGAATTATATGTGGACTAATGCGGACAATGGTGGAAACTGATTTAGGAAAACATACAATCATTTGAGAATAGCCGTTTGCAATACAGCGCCTACAAACTTTTGATTCGCAAAGGCGAACAAGGTCCAGCACTGCGTCCACAGAGTCACCATACAAACTGTGACATATGTGGAAAATTGTGCTTATCTCTTGCTGGCTTCAAATGCCATTCGCGAAAATTTTACATCCCAATAATGTCACTGCAAACAAAACTTATCAGGAGTGCCAATTCTGTGGTCAAATCTATCGCAGTTTGGCTGGCCTGAAGAATCAACAACGAACACATAAGATTTTGAGAGTAAGGGAGAAGGAGAGAAGACACACCCCCTACACTGATAATTGCATATATATGGTATATAGAATCATTTTTATTTAATTATAATTATCAATCACCTTTAAGAATACTTAAGGATGGGCACTGTCATTTAGTTATAACTAAGGTAGTCAACCAGTGTCTATGCATTATTCACGACTTCCGCTCGTGCAAACACTCTAGATTTTCATAATATATTCGCCCAAATTCGGCGTTTAATAGTTCTTATTTTAGTTCATTCCCGTAGCAATTTTTTGGCGGCCCCAGGGTGGAGGCTCGGCAAATAGAGCAAAAGGTGATTTCGTGGCTGATTTCGGATCTCATGAGTGGCAGGAATCGTTACCTATACTGATGATTGCGTAAGCATGAAACACTAGTGTCTATAGGTATAAAGCAATTTCATTATTAGTATTTAATATATATATATATATATATATATATATATATATATATATTAAATATATATATATATATATAATGTGTAAAGTTTTATGTTATTGGACGTATGTTTCTAGGGAAGTATTTTCAGAATTATAGGAGTTGTAAGAAACATAAAAACGATGTTTCTAATTTATCATATTTTATTTTATTTTAATATTTCGAGCAGTACTCCGCTTTTTGTCAAAACTGTAGCGAAATGGGCAAAATTAATCGTAAATGTTTTGATTAGCGACTAAAATTAATCAAAACATTTACGATTAATTTTACCCATTTCGCTACAGTTTTGATAACGAGTGGAATACTGCTCGAAATATTAAAATAAAATAAAGTAAAAACAGCGTCGTTTTTATGCTTCTTACACGTCATAACCCTGGATATATATATATATATATATATGGAAATATGTTTATTCGATTATATTTCACCTTTTATTAATACCAATTCTTTAATTTATGCAGCTCAATGTGACTACAGAGCAAATAAATAACAAATATCTATATTCTAAACGCCAAGATGTTATATATTTTTTTTGTTACATTTTCACCCCAAACAAGGCGCATTGCCACTTTGGTTTAGGGGGCTACTATCAGGGGCAGCAACTACTGGGGCGCTATGATGTCGGTTCACGTTGCACTTGAGCTTCTGCATGTCAGTACAGTTGGGGAAGCAGGAACTTGGAATGGAATTCCAGAGTCTAGCGATTCTGGGGAAGAAACTACGTGAGTAGAAAGATCTTTTGCATCTAGGGATCTCTACTGTGTGGGGGTGAGATTTAGCTGCCTGTCGGGTTTGTCGAGGGTGTCTACGTCGTGGGGGCACAAGAGTCTGCAGTTCGTCAGAGCATTCACCATTAAAGTACTTGTAGAAAAGGCAGAGGGATGCAACGTTTCGTCGATGGGACAGAGGCTGAAGCTTAGATGCCAGTTCAGGGCCTATCAGATTGGCGACTCTTTTTTAACCTTGTCTAGGAGCGAGAGACTAGTAGCAGATGCACCAGCCCAAATGTAACAACAATACTCCATACATGGGCGAATGGTGGCCTTGTAGAGGTACAGGATACTTTCAGGTGTCAGTAGTTTTCTAGCACGGTAGAGAGAGCCAACCTTTTTCGCAGCGGCCCTGGCAATGTTTTCAATATAATTGTTCCAACTCATGTTTCCTGTGAACGTTAGGCCAAGCAGTTTGAAAGATGTACTCTCGGACAGAGAGTCACTGGCCATCGCTATTGGTGGCAGAGAAGGTTTCTTGTAATTATTGAATGAAACCAGTTTAGTCTTGGCAGCATTGAAAGTGACCATCCATTTATGTCCCCATTCCACTACAGATTGGGGGTCATCCTCTAGTGTTTTTGCCATTTGTTTTGATATGTGTTCATTTGTTTTCCTGTCATGCCTGTTATAGAGTATGGTGTCATCAGCATATATATCCATCTCAGAGGCAGTTTTGTCGGGGAGGTCATTAATAAATATTAGGAACAATAGAGGTCCAAGGATAGACCCCTGAGGCACTCCCGCATTTATATCCCACTGTTTAGACGTACGGCCGTCGAGGAAAACCTGGATTTTTCTCTTATCTAAGAAGGACCTAATTATGTTAAGTATTCTACCAGTGATACCGTATGATTTAATTTTCCTGAGGAGATCCTTGTGCCATACCCTATCAAAAGCCTTAGATATATCTAGAGCTACCGCTCTGCCCTCCCCCGCTTTGTCCAGTGAATGGTATATACGTTCAGAGATTACAGTGAGGATGTCAGCTGTGGAGCGGGCATGTCTAAATCCATATTGTTTGTCAGTCAGAAGTTTAGCATCTGTAAGGTGCCGGACTATGGCCTGGTTAATTATGGTCTCAAATATTTTGGCGAAAAGTGGGAGGAGGCTAATGGGGCGATAATTTAATGGATCAGTTCTTTCGCCAGAAATTCTTGAATATTGGTACCACAGAAGCAGTTTTCCAACAGCCCGGAAAGCATGATTCATTAAGGCATTTGTTGTAGAGTTTGGAGAGAACTGGGGCTACTTCGGCTGAGCACTTTTTTAATAGCACAGCTGGGATGAGATCAGGTCCACATGCTTTTGAAGTGTCAAGGTTTTTTTTATGATAGCGTGTACCTGAGCAGGGGTGATTTTCAGATCGTCTAGCGTGGCGTCTGTCCGCAAAGGAAAGTCAGGCAGGGGGTGGTTAGTAGGGTCCAGTGTGGAGTTCGAGGCAAACCGGCTGGCAAGCATATTAGCCTTGTCGGTTGCTGAGCAAACAACCTTGTGATTGTTGGTTAGCGGGGGAATTGTTGATTGCCCATTATTTACTACACTGTTGTAGATTTTCCAGAAGTCACGATTTCCTAATTTTTGTGCTTCGCTGCGTTTTTTAGTGGTTTCAGTAAATTCTCTCTTAGCTGTCGCTATTTGTTTCTTAACGTTACTTCTAGCCTCTATATACTTCTGTTTGTTTGAACTGGACTTATGTCGGTTAAATCTGCGGTATGCATGCTGCCTTTTAGCAATGGCAGTTGCGCAAGTCGAAGTAAACCATTGGGGAGAGTGGGGCTTGCTATAGACCATCTTATCGTGTATTCCTTTAAGTAAATTAACATTCACAATTCTTAACAGCACATGTCAGCGCAAAATCATTCATTTAATTATTATGTCAATCATTGAATGTGATAATAATAATTACGTCAATGATTTTGCACTACGAAATAGCTGCTGTCATGAAATGTGCATGTCAACTTACTTAAATGAATAAACGGTAAGATGGTCAACATATTGGAGTTTGGAATATAGATTTTTGTCATTTATTTGTTATATGCTCTGTAGTTAAATCGAGCTTTATAAATTAAAGAATTTGTATAAATAAAAGGTGAGCACACATACACACATGCTGCTGTTTTGTTGGCTATTATTCATTCATTTTCGTAAGAATCAAATGATTATTGCTGACATTCATTTCTCCGATATATGTGAGGGGCCAGGTGAAAGTTTCCCACATCACTAAGCTAAAGCTTGCAAAGTTTGGAGTTTCAACCAGATGCGCAGAATGTGACAATTATAGATTGCTTTTGTCATGTAGATATGGTGTATTGAACTAACTACTTCCGGTTATTTGTTGAAAGAGAAAAAACTTAAAAATTCAATTATGTCATGCAAAAAGGGGTTTTTCTTCAACTTTATAATCAGGCAACATCAATTAAGAAAGATTGACTGAGTTTGAAATTTTCTTAAGGCCCATTAAATTTGAGACTTTTCTGGAATACAAAAAATGTAATCGATTTTAATCAAAATTGTAATAAGGATTCTAGATATAAGGTTTACTAATATTATATTTTGATTTTAATCTTCGTAAGAGGATATAAACGTGGTTCAACTCAGTTTTCTTCAGGCAATTAATTTTACCCGTCTTTAGAGATAGATAGATAAACGAGCGAGCGAGCGAGAGAGAGAGAGAGAGAGAGAGAGAGAGAGAGAGAGAGAGAGAGAGAGAGTTCTGGTTTGTGTTTCAATTTCAAAATCTCATGCGCACAAAGAAATTGTTGACACAACCCGTCGATCCTCAACCCAGATAGGAAAAAAAAAAAAAAAAAAAAAAAAAAAATGTCGACCGGCTTTCTTACATCAATCCTGTGTAGGAAGACGCCATGTTCCCAGCATACGTCATTCGCCGACATAAGTTAAATAAAAAATAAAAAAATAAAAGTAAATAAAAAATCCTGCAATCCAAGACTGCTTTTTTAAGTGACATAACAAAACAGTAGGGGCTGACATATTACACTGAGTCAGACCCACAAACGTCTGCTATGTTAGTAAGAATCCAGAACAACGGAGCTCCGGTGCACACAGGACAAAGATACAAAAATATAAAGCAACAGTTGGTATAAATATGTTTTTAATGGGTGCACAACCATATTTTTCTGTTAGACCAAATTATTTTCACCCAAAATTAGCTTGACGTTTCTGAATTTTTGAGATGAGATTTGATTAATCATTTTTTGAATTCATCGGATTCATCTTGTGTGATTTTCACAACGTTTCGGTTGACGTAACCTACGACCTTCTTCAAGAAGGTTTCTGTCGAAGTCGGGAATTTGAACGGAATCCTTTATTTACTTCACGGGGGTAGCATGCTCTTTTCCGTCAGCCATGACTAGATAGAGATTCTAAGTCGCAATTGTATTTTTCGGTCGCCCACACTGAGAGTTGAACCTTCAGGAGAATATCACGTTTACAATTGATTTTTCCAAGTCCTCTAACCACTGCGCCACGGGTCTTTGCGGACATTTTAGTACAAATTTTAGGAGCCTTAAACCTATTTTTACTTTTTTTAGTTGTAAATATCACTATTTATTTCTAATTATTATTACTATATATATATATATATATATATGATTTTCAGAATGTGAGAGATTATATATAATAAATTCCACAGCCAAACAACGTCGCAGCCCACAAGATCCATGACAGTCAACGAACTTGAAGCCTATTGCATACGAGGAAAGCACTCTGCCGACTGTGAAATGGACCTATTTGGTCTCGACAAAGGACGCGGTCATCCAACCAGCTAATAACCCCAAGCTGATGTCTCATAAGTAGGAGGGAAAGAGGGAGAGGGAGAAAAATAGACAGAGAGAAGCTATAATAGAAAGGTGTTACACTTTTTAACTATTCTGTTTTGTGGTTTATGATAATATAATATATAAAAATCCGTAGTGTGTATTTGCATTAATTTCACCACCTGTGTTCTACGTGTGTGGTGATGGGTAGAATATAAGATTAGGTGATTTCCCATCATCCGAAGTGCAATAAAACACCCGGGTAGAATTATATGGGGGTTTAAACACAAGGTTTTGATGCCAATACGACCTATAGGGTTGATCGTGTAAAGTTCAGATCGTTTGGTATCAATCGTGACCATTTAAGAACTAATATTTTTAAAAAGGTATGAACCCCGATTACCCCCCTCTTCTAGCAATTGTGTTCAATAATCTCTCAGTATTTTAAGATTAGATAGAGCAATGGTGCAGTGCCATGTTCGATTCCTGTCACACCCATCCTAATAGGCTGTTGTCTCACGGACAATCTTACACGCATCAACTCTTATCCTCGAGTGTATTCCAGACCTTGATCAGTGGTGACTCTCATGTAAAAACAATCTTATTGACAATGTCACTAGCTCTGGTCTAAATTATCTAGATGTGCGTGTGTTCATATTTGCAACCTTCATGTGCCCTCACGTCCTAACCCTAATCTGCATCTTTTGAATTGCAATCTGCTTAAGCTGGCTTCCTCCGTGAAGTGCACAACATTTTTCTGTTGTGGGTCATTAAAGCATGTTGTCACGAGGAATAAAATGCAATCCAATTTAATGCTTTCGGAAAAATACTTTTTCCGGCCCGGAAATATTTTCAAACTCGCCGCCATCTTAAAAAAGGGGCGTAGCGAACGATTTGTTCATACAAAGTTACTTCTCTTTGATTTGAACCGATAATAATGTGAAAAAACAAACCAAAACAAAAACAACAAAAAGCAACAACAGCAATGAAAAACAACAAAACATGAGGAGGTTGGGGAGGGGTGTTTATACTACGCTGGGACAGGCCGTAAAAAAAGGCTAAAATAACTTTCCATACACAAACAAAACAAAAACCATATTTGTTCACTAATTCAAAGAAACAAAAATTTTATTACCCCCCCCCCAAAAAAAAAAACTCACAGAATAACACAAAACAATAACAAACAAAAACCGTCGTAGTTTAAACAAAACAAAAAACAATTTGTGCGTAAATTCAGCATTATTATTCAGGTGAGTAGAATTAGACTACAACTTGGATGTCTTCAAGTCCAATGTTAACAAATTCCTAATGAACCGCCCCCTTAAGTAAACACTTCATCAAACCTCCACACTAACGTAATGTACTTGCA
Source organism: Euprymna scolopes (assembly GCF_053919585.1). Classification (NCBI taxonomy): domain Eukaryota; kingdom Metazoa; phylum Mollusca; class Cephalopoda; order Sepiida; family Sepiolidae; genus Euprymna; species Euprymna scolopes. Next base: position 7,051,298 of record NC_136495.1, on the reverse strand, counting down.
ATAACCCTTATCCCTGAGTGGCTTCCGGGCCTTGATAAGTGGTCATCACTGTGTAAAAAAATAAATAAATAAATAAAATATGTATATACTCCACGGATTTTTATCTACAAACTTGCAATTTTAAATATAGGGTATTCAGTTACGTGGAAAACTTTTTCATCCAGAAAAAAAGGGCTGCTCAGGGGTTAAAATTGGAAAATTGGTATGTGGAGGTCGCCGGATTTTTATCTGTTTCACGAATGTGCATGCGTGACTTTTTCATATGATAGATTCCTTAAAAAACAAGTAGGTTTAGAAAAAATGACTTTTTAAAGATCGTGTCAAGCTGATCTAATGGTAATCGTACTTGATTCGCTGTCTTTAGGTTTTGGGTTCGATCTTAGATCGAATCCCCCCCCCTTAAAAGAAGTGAACTGTTCAGTAAAAAAAAAAAACCAATAATACTCGCATGCCTCAGTTTCTTTCGTTTTTTTTTTTTAATTTAAATGTTCAACGTTAGGTTTAATACCGGGCATGGCAAGTCCTTGTGTAAATAGCCCCCTCCCCTTATCAAACGCAAAAAAAGAAAAAAAATACCGTCGTCACCCGAGATAAAGTCAGAAATAAAACATACACTCTAAAAAAATAAACAGATGCCTTTTTTTGTTAGGTCATTAGAAATGATTATAGTAATACAGGGTGTTTCAAAAGTCTTGGGAACATTACAAATGCGTATATCTCATGAACTATTCCAGGTAGAAAAATGAAACTGGTGCCATTTTAAAGCTTGCTTAATCAAGTTTTTGGTCATACTAATGATTTTCGTCTTATCTTTCCATGTGCAGTAATGGCGTTCTCTAAACAAGACAAGGCGTTTTGCGTCCTCCAATTTGCAAAGACTGAATCGTGGACATGTGTTCAGCGTGCATTTCGCAGGAAATTTAAAAAAAGAAGTCCCTGAAAGGAAACCCATTGTCAGATGGCATGCTAAATTTGTGAAAGATGGGTGTTTGTGCCCAAGTAAGCGAACAGGTCGCCCTTCAACTTCAGAAGATGCAGTTGAGCAAGTCCGGAAGCCTTTCAGCAGAGCCCCCGTAAATCAGTGAGAAGAGCCAGCAGGGAACTTCAGCTTGCTCCAGCAACTGTCTGGCGTGTCTTAAGGAAACGACTGCAAATGGTACCTTACAAGCTCAAGTTGGTCCAAAAGTTGAAGGACACTGATAAGCCACTTCGCCGTGACTTTTGCATTGCAATGCAAGAGAAGTTGGAAGATAACGGCTTTGATGACCGGCTTGTTTTTAGCGATGAGGCGACCTTCTATCTGAATGGCAAAGTTAACAAGCATAGCACTCGCATATGGGGTACTGAGTGTGACTTTTTCCTTTGGGGCTTTGTCAAGCAACAAGTCTATGTGCCGCCCCTTCCAAGAGATATTGACGAACTAAAGGCTCGAATAACGGCAGTTGTGGGAACCATTGACGCCAAGATGCTGGAACGCGTTTGGCAGGAAATGGACTATCGACTAGATGTCTGCCGTGTGACGAATGGTGCTCATATTGAGCAAGTTTGAAGATTCCCCACAAAACTTGAAACTTTAACCTTTCCAACGGTACCAATTTCATTTTTTAACTCCTAATAGTTTTTGAGTTATTAAAAATCTTTATGTTCCCAAGACTTTTGAAACACCCTGTATATGTATAAAAAAATTAAATTAATCTATGAAATTAATCTAAGAAAGGCACCACTTGATAATTCGTTGAAACAAAATATATATAAAGAAAAGCAAATATAACAAATGAAGAGTATGGTTATACGTCAGTCCGACTGCCAAGTGTCCATATATTGTTCATAACTTGTGCGCTCACGCCGGAAAATGGGCAAAAGTTATAGACTGTTGAAGAAGAGTGAGTGCTTATTTTTACATTAAACACTAATCCCTCTTAATGCCTATTATTAACTGTGCATCGAATAGATACCATAATATTTAGTTTGTTGCACATTGTCATAAAAAAGGACCATACAAAATTTTGGTACTTCTGCAGTTTAAAGCCCGTTTTTTTTTTCCGTGAGTTTCGCTCCGCAACGCCCGGCGAACGACAGAAACCACCGGATTATGCCGAGTGAACAAAAAGAGACGCAACTAAGTAGACGGTAAAAATTAGAAGAAAACAAAAAGAACGAAAGGAAAGAAAGAGCAGAGTATCATTGCACTTCTTCAAGCAATAAGTCTTTTGGAAGGAAAATGAATAATAGTAGGCTGGAAATTACTTGTAAGTCACCGGAAACGGTCCTCACGTTTTGTCAGGAAAACCAGCTGCTGATAACGAAGAGTATTTTTTTTACGCCCTGCCCTGCCCCAGCGCAATATAAACACCTCCAACCTCACCATGTTGACTTACTTCCAACTTCCCCATGTTAAAAATGGATTTCGGAATAAACATCTCCAACCTTGAAAGCCGTTCTTAACATGGATGGGTGGGGTCGTTTATTCCGAAAGCTGTTCTTAATATGGAGAGGTTAGGGATATTTTTCCGAAAGCCGTTCTTAACATGGGGAGGTCGAGGGTGTTTATACTACGCTGGGTCATAAAAAATACCAAAATAACTTTCCATACACAAACAAAGCCAAAAAATATATTTGTTCACTAATTAAAAAAAAACAAAACTTTTATTACCCCTCATCATAAAAAAAACAAAAACAAAACAAAAACAAAACACAGTTGCCATAAAAAAACATACATAAAACAGTAAAATTTATGAAATTATTGCAGTAGGTTGTTTGTTTTATTTTCTTTCTTTTTTTTTTTTATTGACTTCCGTTTGCTCGGTAAAATCCGGCGGTTTTCGTCGTCCACCGGGCGTTGCCGATACTCACGGAAAAACGGGCTTTAAACTGCAGCAAAGTACTAACATTTTAGCCAGATCGGCACAGCAATTTCTGAGAAAACTTCTAGAGTAAATTTGGTATTGTGATGACTAATCTCTATCAATCCCTAACTATGCATCGAACAGATGCCACAATACTTAGTCCGCTGCACTTTATCATAACAAAGATCCATAAAAAATTTCAGCCAGATCTTTCTGTTTCCAAGAAATAGTGGAACAATCAAACAGGCAGAGAGAGACTAAGAGAAATATGTTGTGGTCCCATAAGGGTGTCAAGAAGAAAAACACAACTCGGCAATTAGTCGGAACAAAATTATATTCAACAGAAAAGCAATTACAGCAAATGAAGTGTATGCCTCAGTCCGACTACCAAATGTGTATAACTTATGCACAACCTGCGAATGATCGCCGATAGACATATTCTCTCTGTCTTTATAGTAAGTTGAAGAGTTCATTATTATCCATAAGGTGGACACACCACAACAAAATATTAGTGCGAACATTTGTAACGTGGCTGTTACACTTTATTTCAATAATTCATAAAAATAAAACTTCACTTTAGTAATCCATAAAATAAAACTTTACTTTAGTAATCCATAAAATAAAACTTTACTTTATTAATTCATGAAAATAAAACTGAAAATAAATAAAAATCCGGGTCGCCAATTTTTCTTTTTTAACAAAAATTTTTAATCACCATCACTTTCGGCGCTTAAAAAGTCTCTAGCTGCCACGTATCTATTTTAGCTTGGCACGCCGCATTTCTCTTTCTCCCGACCATATGCTGGGCCGAGCCGGCTCATTCTCGTCTTCGATTTTAGACGTCTATTTTCTTCGACGCGCACTTTCTTCTCCCCAAGAACATGGTGTGTATTTATCTCCTTTTTCTTTCTTCTCGCGCACACTTCCTAATTTGCATATCCGCTATTACGGCTACTACTGCTGTTGCTAATTTCTTCGCAAGCCAGCCATCCTTCGTTGCTGCTGATATTTTTCCACGCGCTCATATTCACTGTTAAACCCGAGCAAAGTATGATTTTTTCCTGTTAGTTTTAACAAAAGATATTAGTTGATTAAAATGTAAAATTAATGAACACGAGGAAAACTGTTATGAAGGCTATCTTGAATCGGTTAGCTCAAAAGAGGCTGTCATTTTTATCGATTAACTTTGTCTGTTTGTAGGAGTGACGAGTCAAATTTGTTCCCCGTGCTAAAGTACGTCGTGTAAAGCAAGTTATTCAACAACATTTGCATATAACAACATATTTAATTCGTTTCTTAAGCAAAAGTAAAATGACCAACCATAGTCGAGGGCGACAAAAAGTCTCCCCTTTCATTAGCTACTAATCGAGGTGCAGAGTGGCGTGACACACAATTCCCAGGATGACCACTTACATTTGATCTCCAACTTATCACGTTGAATGTTTAGCAAGAGGCAACAAGTAAACATTTTTTTGTCTTTGGTATAATCCGACTAAGAATTGAACCTAGGTTTCCACGACCCATTAACAAATACACAAATCATTATGATATACACAATATATATATATATATATATATATATATATATATATATATATATATATATAGTCATCCACATACAGTACTGTTTCGCTGTTTCACAGATCATCAGTGCGGCTAGACAGGCAACTGCCTCAAGCCAGGATCGAAACCCGACTGCCCAAATGACAGTTAAGGCTTCTCACCATAATGCTATACGGCTGCTGCTGTGTGGGTAATGAATAAACGATGTTTTGACATCGTCCAAATGCCCCCGCTCGATTTGTTTACACAAAGAGCGTCGCTTAATACGCTAATGGTTGTTTTTATATCACTTCCCAATATGCTCAACCCAAAATAGGGAGACTATATATATATATATATATATATATATATATATATATATATATATATATATATATATATTTATATATATATATATAGTCATCCACATACAGTACTGTTTCGCTGTTTCACAGCTCATCAGTGTGGTATATATATATATATATATATATATATATATACTAGCAAAAGTACCCGTCGTTAACTGGGTTCAAAAACAGCATACAGACCCCACAGTTTTAATGAACCACCGTTCTGCCAGATCAAACATACCCATTCCTGTGTCTCGATACATCTTCTATCATTATATGTAATCAGTTTTTTAAAATAGTCATTTATTTGATCTATTTATGTGACTTTTGGAATGCGATATCTTCTTTCTGTAACCTGTATGTACACGATAGATTTTTCTTTAATTTTGTTTTTTGTGGTAATTATGGACAAGCACCCATGACTCAACTCTACAACTAACTCTAAGTAAAATCGAAAACAAAGCCATCCGAACGAAGCGAGAAAGAGAGTACCTTATAGAATCTAGTATCCTTTAGATGCCGTTAACACGTGGACTTAAGGTTAGTGGTCGGGTTAAGGGAAAACTGTTTTTTTTTTCTTACAGTAAAACAGTAATCTTTAATCATAATTTTAGATATTTGCAAAATAAAGAATAAAAAATGAATCAGCAAAAATTCAGAACACAAATTTTGAAATCTTCTTGGGCACTCAATAGAAAACGATCTGCAGTTACGGTATAGCTGGAAATGTCTTCTCAATTATTAAATCATTTCTCTCTGAAAGATTTATAAGAGTAGTGGTTGATGGTCTGAAATCAGAAGTTCACGGTATTAATGCTGGAGTCCCTCAGGGATCCATCGTGGGCTCAACTCTCTTCCTAATCTACATTAATGATCTTCCAAACCACATCCTTAGATTATTTGTAGATATTTATGCTGACGACAATACCATCTATGGCAGTACATCAAAGACCATAAACAACAAAGTTCTCTCTGATTCTCTCTTCTCTGATATTGAGCATGTGGTACAATGGGGAAAGAAGTGGCTGGTTACTTTAAATGCATCTAAAACCAAACTTCTGTTTTTACATCATCAACTTTCCGATTCCCATCTGACACCAACTGAAATGAATGGCTATCATCTTGGAAAGGCTCCATGTTTTGACAAGCTTTTGGGCTTAACATTCACTCCTGATTTGAAATGGAACACGTACATCATATCTGTTGCCAAGGTCGCTGAGAAAATGGTGGGATCCTTCTATCGATCCAGTAGATATCTCACTGCTGATGCAATTCTCTACCTATATAAGAGCTAGGTACGTCCAAGGACGGAGTACTGTTGCCACATCTGGACAGGAGCTGCTAGAAAGGTTTTATCCTGCCTTGACAGAGTTCAAAACAGACTTCGTAGCCTAGTGGAGGATGCCTTTTCTCTGTCCTGCAACCTCTTTCTCACAAAAGAGACTTTGCGAGTCTGTCCCTGCTTTATCGTCATTTTCATGGAAAGTTCTGGTTTGAGCTCCAATCTATGCCCCCCCCTCGCTAAACTTTCACGAGAAGCACTCGTCTAGCTGAAAACACTATCAATAATTTTCCCCACTCTTTATCTGTGCCTAAACTAAATGCAGATTCCATGAACAAAGTTTCTTTCTAAGAACTGCATACTCTCTTCCATTTGCCTGCTTTCCGGCTGACTACAATATGGCCGTCTTCAAGTCCAACGTAAACAAGTTTTTGATAAGCCGTTTCCCTTAAGTAAACCAATTTACCAAATTTCCACTACTAACAATTACTATGATATTGTACCATTGACCACTGTACGCTTATTAACTCTTATCCTCGAGTGGTCTCTGAGGCTTGATAAGTGATGAATCCTTTGTAAAAAAAAACATAGTAAAATTAAATTATCTACCGACCAGTATATATGTGAATCTGGAAGATTTTCCTTTTCTTAAAATTGTATCTCGTTTGCTGATTTATCGACACACGACCCCCCCCAACAAACAAACAAACAAACAAACAAACAAACAAACAAACAAACAACAACAACAACAACAACAACAACAACAACAACAAAAAAGAAGAAAACTAAAAAAACATGCCAGTTAAAATTTTCTAAGCAACAGCTTTTAAGTATTGTTTTATGAAAGGTTTGTGGAGGAAAGGTTTGCCATTCGGACTTAGGGTTAGTGGTAGGGTAAGTGACTTTTTAAAACTAACTTTTTAGCATAACCCAAAGCGATCACCTCCAGAAAATCGACCGCTATTTTTCAAGTGAGCTTAACAAAAACAAATTCTGATATATATATATATATATATATATATATATATATATATATATATATATATATATATATATCAGAATTTGTTTATATAAAAGTTTAAAATAACATTATATATATATATATAATATATATATATATATATATATATATATATATATATAGTGATTTAAAGGTTATGAGGGTTTGTTTGAAGCACGAAAAACGACGTTACTTTTTGTATTTAATATTTTTATTGTTATTTTATTATATTTCAAACGGACCTCCGCCCTTGGTCACAAAAAAGTATCGAAATTTTTGTTTTGCATAGGAATGTCTTTGCTGTATCGATAATCAAAAACATCCGACGAAAGAAGGAACAAGCGATTTTGACAAAAGTTGACACCTTATACAGCCTAACATCACAAGTGTATTTGAGAGGTTTTATTACCACACAAGCAGGGTGAAACATTCGTTGGGAGGGTGACCTTTATTTGATCCCAGGCAACTTCGGGTCTTCCTACTAGTATATATATATATATATATATATATATATATATATATATATATATATATAATTATAAAACTCAAATGACCTTATAACGCGTGACGTAACCCACTTTCCGGTTTACGACTTCCGGTTGCGCATGCGCGCATAAACATTAACCCCTAACAACGTAAACAAATAAACACAAATCGCTACTTTTGCAGATTTTGACCTGCGCACTGAAATATTAACGTTATTATTTTGAATTATTATTTAACATGGGAAGAGTGGGGGTGTTTTGCAACTATTCTTTATTACAACTATACTGTCGCTATTTTCTTACAACTAAACAATTTTAACCCGTTGACAAACATAAGAACAATTGTAGTAAAGCCAAGACTACTACTACTACTACTACTACTACTACTACTACTACTACTACTACTACTCTTTATCCGTCCCTTTTCCTTCCTTCCTTCTTTTTTTTTATTTTTTGTTTACATTTCTAGATACAAAATAGTTGTGTGAGAACGGTGAATTTGTTGACACATTTACTAATCTGTTTCAATATTAGTTTTATTTTATTTTATTTATTTAGGTTTTATTTTTTTGCTTCAGGTTTTATTAATTATTTTTTTTTCTAGATTTTAAATTTCTATAACTTGGTTGAAAGATTCCAATATGGGTTTTTCATTCTTATATTTGTCATCGGTAGATTCATGTGCGTTTTTGCTGCTAAATGACTTTCGTCGGCGTTCGATTCGTAGGAAAATCATGTTTAATTTTCGATTTTTGAGCGATTATTCTAAAAAATGGGTAACTTTGCACGACTAGAGAGGATTTTTTTTATGTTTGAGTGATCCGTCCGTTATTTTTCATTTTAATATACTTTCATAGAAATGTTTCTCTTATGTAAAAAAAAAACTATTTTTTTTAAATCACAAGTGTCACGCTCATACATGAATTCCATAGCTAATATAACATACTGACCCAACGGGTCACGGGTAGTCTAGTATATTATTATTATTATTATTATTATTATTATTATTATTATTATTATTATTAATTTTGTATTAAGGTTTCTTTACAATAACATTGTAGGTTCTGCATTCGTGTCAGGTATCCACAAAAAGCAAATACGACGTTTTAAAATTATAAAAACTAAAATATATAACTAAATAAAATGGTAATATGATCGAAAGAAAATTTGCTTGTGTGAAATTCACTGATTAATATGTGAAGATTAATTGAAAGTTTTACTTACCCATCGTCGCTTGTATTTGCAGGCCGAGTACGTTGCGTGCGTTTCGCTTGTGGGACTGATGCTGTTCTAAAACAGCGAATCCCCACCCACACGCGGTCTTGAAGACTCGTCTAAGTCACATGGTCTCCCCCTTTTCCCTTCCCGGATCTGTTTGGAAAGCATATTGCCTCAACTTTCTGAAACAGTCAGACTGAGAACATGGATGGAAATGAAGGTGAGGGGTGAGGCGATTGCGGGATTGAATGAGGATGGAATATGGTGTTGAGAGAGAGAGAGAGAGAGAGAGAGAGAGAGAGAGAGAGAGAGAGAGAGAGAGAGAGAGAGAGAGAGAGAGAGAGAGGAGGGAGGGAGGGAGGGTTAGAGTGAAATTAAGAAAGTGAATCGCTTAAAAAATTATTTTCTAAGATGCGTCTATGCATCTTTATAAAGAAACACTGTCCGTCGCATCCGTCAGATTTGAAAATAGAATTTTCGTCAGTCACATATAAGTATGAAATGGAAATTTTAGAAACGTCTAAGTATCTTTATAAAAGGCGTCGTTCGTCAGTTGTTTAACGTTGAAGTTACACTTTCATCGTAAAAAGCGCAGATTGAATTGCCGCAGTTTATTTCAGATTCGTCCACATCTCTGCCCATCCATTGCTCTGTCACACTTTAGTTTGAAATTGAATTTTCATTTGTCTGTCACGTTTCAGCTGAAATAATAATTTGTTTGGTCTGTCACGTTTTAATTTGAAATAAAATCTTCGTCTGTCTGTCACGTATGAAACAACATTTTGTTTGGTCTGTCAGTCTGTCACATTTAAAATTGAAATAACATTTCGAGGGAAACGTCGCGGCCAGAGCAGGATGCAAGAAAAATTTGTATATACATTAAAAAAATTTTCATGCTATTTTTCTCATATGTTATTAACTAAGGAATCATTTTGATTTAAAATTCATTTAGTATTACGCATATAAGAAATCACACGACATCGTCAAATTCAGTTGATATCTCGTTTTGATTTCTCTTATTCTCATTATGTTGACACATTTCGAGCGTGTTTTTTTTTTCAAGTTTACATGCGCAATACTAACTGGATTTTAAATCAAAATAATTCATCATTTAATGACATATGAAAAAAAAAAACAACAGCATAAAACAATTCTTAACAGATATAATTTTTTTCGCATTCTGCTCTGGCCGCGACCTTTAACATTTGCCATTTCGTCAGTCATGCTTTAGTGTGAAATAAAATTTCAATTAGTCTGTCATACCGAAGCTTGAAGTAACATTTTCGTCGATCTGCCATATTTTAACTTGAAAATAACATTTTATTTAGTGTGTCACGCTTTAGGTTGAAATATGTTTTCGACTGGTCGGTTTTTCTTAAGTTTGAAATAACATTTTCGTGGGTTTGTCAGGATTTTGTTTGAAATATTATTTCTTTTGGTCTGCCACGTTTAAGTTTGAACAGCATTTTCATCGTTGGACGCACAGATTGAATGGCCGCATCTTAATAACTTCCGCTCGCACTTCACTATGACAAGTGCGTGAAGAAGAAAAAGAAACATTTGGACGGAAAAAAATAAATACAGAAAAATGTCATTTTTTCTTTTTTTTTTTTTAGAAAAGGAGTGTGAATACTGAATGGATACCATGACATCTACGGTAAATGTCGCCAACACATCCGCCATAGAACACGAGGATAATTTTTACATCCAGAATAGATGAAAACAAAACGATAAACCATACGTGCAATGTGAAAAAAATGCCTGTTGTCTACAACATAAGGCATAGACAATATGTTATAACTACAATTTTTAGTCCGTTAAAAACGGGCAAACGTTATAGCTTGTTGATTTAGAATGGGTGCTTTATGCCAACCTGATAGTTGTATATGGTTTAATTTGTGCTCATTTTTGCATTAAATACTAACCCCTAATAATCCCTATTAATCCCTATTAAACTATAACTGTGCATTGTAGGATACCATAATACTTAGTTCGCTGTATCTTATCAGAGCAAAGGTTCATACAAAATTTTAGCAAGGCCAGCTTAGTTTACGACAAAAATTCTAGAGAAAATGTAGTATTGTTTTGACTAACCCCTATTAATCTCTAACTGTGCATTTAACGAATACCATAATTCTTAGTTCGATGCACTTCATCATAGCAAATACAGATTTTCAGCCAGATTGGCGGTGTAGTTTCCGAGAAAAAGTAGAACGGGCATACAGACAAACTTAGAAAATATAATATAGATAGTGAAAGGAGTTGTGTTTGAAGGCTATATCAATGCGGTTTGTAGGAAACACCATTGACACGAGTTGAAATAAAAGAATGATGATAATATTAGAAGAAATTTTCAATAATTTTCAATTATATTACGTTTATTTGCCAACATAATGTGTTGTACAATATGGTAGGTGTTAATGTCGCTATTTTTTGATAGTATCTCTTCTTCGGAGGAGGGGGATAAAAAGAAACGTAATTGAAAATTATTGAAAAATCCTTCTAATATTGTTATTATTCTTTTATATGCTAACTTGTGTCACTACGAACCGCATTGAAATAGCCTTCAAACACAACTCCTTTCACACTACGCACAATGCTTCAAGCAAACTAGAACATTCCTTTCATAATATATATATAATACATATCAAGTGGAAATGGACCTCAATAGAATCTATTTACTTGCCTCCCCACAAGAGGTAGAGTGTGAAACAACGCCGGTTTATAATGTGGGGAAAACCCAGCTCCTCCCAAAGGGGCATTCTGAATTGATAAAAAAGTAAAATTTGCCCCAGTCTAAGGATCCTTCCTTCACTGATCAAGGACAGAAGAGGCGAAGTGTAATATGAGATAGCAAAACCACCAAAGAGAAACCCTAACCCTAACCTATTTATCTATCTGGTCGGGCTCCTTGCCCGGACCAATGTGACTCTCTATTTCCAGATTTCCCTGTCTGCCATCACCAAAAGATTGGAAAGAAACTTAGACGGCATGTACACCCGTATGCTACGAACCGTGTTAAATATATTTTGGTAAGATCATCCCCCGAAACAGCAACTTTATAGTAACCTGCCTGCCATATCTACTACCATCAGGGAGCGACGTCTACGATTTGCCGGTCATTGTCAGAATGAGAAATGTATGGCCGTGGACTCCACGGCATGGACGACCTACATCCACCTACACCAAACTATCCCAAGAGTATGACGTCAGTTCGGAGAAATCGAAATCAAACACCAAAGAAAACTATGTAAAAATCCACAACAGTCGATCTGTCGTACATGATGGGGTTGCCTGTAAATATTCAGAATAGATGGAATTCATATGACACTGCGGCATCTTTGTTTTTTTTTTTTTGAGAGAAAAACAAAAACAAAAAAACACAAAAAACAACAAAGCAATAACAACAAAAAAATGCCCCAATGTCATATTAAAAAGCAGTCATGACCATAAACTGTGTGTATTTCATTCCATGCAAACAGCAAAATACAAGGTTGCAAGTAAACCTAAAAAAGGCCGATGTAACTTGGTTATGTCAGTTGGTTTCTACACTCGATAATTTTCCTTATTATTTTCACCTTTTTTAAATCAATGTTGCGTGTTTTTTTTTTTTTGCGTCAGCAATCCTTGTAGTTCCAATTTTTTCCCAAACCTGAACATTTGACAAAATCGTCAATTTTATGAAAAGAAAAAGTGTAAACATTAAGACGAGAAGTGACATCTGGAGGACAACACCTGAGAGATAAAAATACAGAACAGTCTTCGAGACTTCCTATAACCACTGCTGTTTATATTATCCATTCAACATGAATGCCATCAACCGAACAAAAATGAAAGAGAATATTAGAGGAAAATCTTAAAAAAAAAACCATGAAACAAAAACAAGAAAACTCTTAGAAACCAGATTATATAGTAAAATCATAATAGAAGGAATACATAGATGTTTTTTAAGCACTTCCTTGGACTATTGATATTCCACATTCCCTTCAGATTTCTGGCAAACTCCACGTATTTAACTAGCTTTTCTGCATTCTTGACCCTCATCATGTGACTACTACTACTGCTGCTGCTACTACTACTACTACTACTACTACTACTACTACTACTACTACTACTTATCACTAGTAGATTTCAAGTAGATTGAGTTACAATAATTCACCCTGGACTTCCAGTAATCTCCGGCCTTTTCGATAACTGTTGCAAATCATTTTGCATTATCGCAACGGCCATTTACCATTGATTTACCTTCGATAATGACTGCTGGGTTTCTCTATAAATTTGAGTTGTAACAAACCTCCCCTATGATTACAGTATTCTCTGCATCTCTCTAGTGGAAGTCTGTATGGTGTTCTCTCTCTTAGGTCTTTCCATTCTCCTTTATTCGTCACGGCCATTTTGGGTGGTACTAACTGAGGTTGATGTCGCCATATTCTTTGGAGGAATTGAATAGTTCGTTTATTTTTATGTTCTTTATATTTTATTCTATTTTTATTTTTAATTAGCAGCCCCCGACGTTGCCCGGTGGTAAAATACGCATAAATATTATATTTTAATTAGTGCAGAACGGTGTAACGTAAAATATTCTCCTTTAAAGATTCTTCTTCTTTTTTTTTTTCTCTATAAGAAAGAAAAGATTATATTTAAGATCGGAGTTTTTTCGATTTTCAATACTTATCGGATGAAGTTCTGTACAAAACATATCTAAGAACACTGCCAGACATATAAATTAACTTTGTGCGAAATTTGCAAAAGATAGGCTCAGCCGTTCGGAATCTATGAGGAAGTAACTCTCTTTCTCACACACAGTGACTTTTATATGAGTGTAGTTGTCTGTATATATATATATATATATATATATATATATATATATATATATATATAATTTTTTTTACTATAACAATTAAATAGCTACAGACACTAGTGTTTCATCATTTCAGGAATTTTCAGTGCAGGATGTCACGATTAACACCAGTCAACAGATTCGAACCCGGCAACACGAGCCATCTCTGGCTCGATTAGCAAAAACCGTACCCAATCGGCTACCATTAATCGCGAGAAATAACGTTGAATTTAAACATTTTATTTTTAAATGTTCTTTACGTTAGTCAGTGATCTAATCGTTATCGTTATATCTATGCATAAGAGCTAAATTGACCGACTTACACACTCACTCACACACACACGCATATATATATATATATATATACATGCATACATACATACATACATACATATATATATATATATATATATATATATATATATATATATATATAGAGAGAGAGAGAGAGAGAGAGAATAAATGACAAAAAGGTATATTCCAAAATTCATGATCTTGACCATCTTATAATTTATTCCTTTAATTCAGTTGACTTATACAATTCTTGACAGTATCTGTTTCGTAGCGCAAAATCATCCACTTAATTATATCAATCAGTGAATCTATTATGCCCTTAACTCATCAGAAGAAATAGCAACAATCAATCCGTCAAAAGGAACTGAAGTGTGATTTGAAATGATTAAAATCTGAAAATTGGAAGAGAAGCTGCAGATACCTTTTTATTTTTCCATTACGCCATGTTTAATTTTTATCAAACAAAGTCATTAAACCTAACTATTCGTACCAACAATTTTAATTAATTTATGAATCTTCTACCAAAATAGTAATTGTCTGTATTTTTGAGATGAGGTCGGAGGGCAAAACGGCCGAAACGTTGTGACAATAACAACCAAGATGAGGAAGTCAGTCCGACAATCTCAATCAACTTCTACCAAAATGTTGTATTTAATAATTAGTAAATTTATTAATTCTAATTTGTGTATACATACTTATGAAAATAATATCAACACACACACACACACACACACACACACACACACACACACACACACACACACACATATACATATATATATATATATATATATATATATATATATATATATATATATATATATATATATATATATACACACATGTCAAAACTACGCTCGATCCTGACTTGAGGTAGTTGCTCGTCTAGCCGTTCTGATGACCTCTGATACAGCGAAACAGTACTGTATGTGTGTGTGTGTGTATATATATATATATATATATATATATATATATATATATATATATATATACGCAAAAATTCTATTGAAATGAAACAGGAGTCAAAGGGGCATTTCTTTTTTGGCGGGAATGCTCATCCTCTATAGTACTGGTGACCAGCACTGCTGGAGTGCTGGTCTTCAATCCAACTTTCCGATCCTTGTGTCTTGCTGCCGTGGGATAAATAAATTCAGCAGAAGCGAAAGTTCTTTTTACTAGTGTGACCAAACAGAAAATCTAAAGGTCCGATTACGTTTTTAATCACGACTTGCAAATGCAAAGGGAAAAAATGAAAGCCTCCTCCACTCCCTCTTTTCCCCACACGCGCGAATGGTGAATCATTTTAACCTTTTGGTTGAGAATAACAACAAATACAAAACAGAAAAAGAATGCGAAAAATAAAATAATAAATAAATAAATAAATGTCGCTTGTGCTGGTGAAAAAAAAAAAAAACATGTCAAAACGAAAATAAAGCAAACGTGACCGCAATCTGATTGAAATGATTGGATGTTTCGTAAAAACACGACGATGTAAAGGAATGCCAAGTTAAGGGAGACGGGTGGCGTACGCGACTGGCATAAAGGTGATGAAGGGTATACATTGTGAACCGATTTCGCGTCACTTAAGTTTCGATATATTTGGATGGATTCATGTAAAAAGCCCTAGTACGCAGGTTACATAAATATGGGTGAGGGGGAACGACCGTTTCCATCAAGTAATAAATAGTCGACGTCCGTAAAGACAAAAGTGAACAAAAACTAGCATCTCAGGAAGTGACGTCATTTTATACGCAAGAGTGCAAGTTAAAAAAGAAACATCCTACACAATGGGGAATTAATTATCCTTTTGGCGGAGAGGGGGGGGGGTGGAACAAAACAACACAAAACAAAATAAAACAAAAACGGGAAAAATTAAGCAGGAATAAAATGCAGCACGTGTGACCGTAATGAACATTTCGGAACAGTATTTTTTTTTGATTGGGAGTCACCACTAACCAAGGCCAGAAGGCCACTCGAGGATAAGGGTTAATGGATGTAAGATGGTAGTGTAGTAATCGTTAATGGTATAAATTGGATAGAATTTGATTATTTATGGGGACTATTCAACAAGAACTTGTTTACATTGGACTTGAAGGCTACCATTTTATTTTCAACTGGGAAGCAGGACAGCGGAACAATGTTCCACAGGCGGGTAGTTATGAGAAAGAAGCTTTGTTCATGAAATCTGCGTTTAGATTTAGGCGCAGATGGAGAGTGGGGTAAGTCGTTTATAGTGGTTGTAGTTAGTCGATTGTTTTTTTGTGAACATTTACCAAGGGGGGGCATAGTTTGAAGTTCAGTCGAGCACTTGCAACGAAAATAATGAGAGAGAGCAGAGACAGGCTCGCGACATCTTTTCTGTGGGAAAGAGGTTGCAGGAAAGAGAAAAGAACATCAACTACTAGATTTCGAAGCTGGTTTTGAACTCTATCAAAGTTGGATATGGCGCGCCGTGCAGCTCCCCGTGACAGTACTCCATTTTAGGGCATACTTGGCTCTTATATAGACAGAGGATTGCATCAGCAGTGATGTACCTACCTGGAGCGATAGAATGATCCAGCCATTTTTCCAACATCTTGGCAACATATTTGATGTCTGTGTTCCATTTCAAATCAGAAGTGGAGCTTCCCCAAGAGGAGAGCCATTCATTTCAATTGGAGTCTGATGGTGATCAGAGCGATTTTAGATTGAAGCAATTTTATGTTTCGTAAAAACATTCGAATACCACAATAAAAAGGAGTGTCCAGTTAAGGGAGACGAGTAGCATACGTGTTTTTATTGTTTATGGCTTGGGGACCACTCGAGCGTGAGAGTTATAAAGGTCGTAAGTTAATTGGACGATGATGGCCACCACGAGTGTTTGTGATGGGCAGATGATTACTTGAGAGGAATTGATTAGTGGGTGGCCTATCAAGTATTTGTTTACATTAGACTTGAAAACGATTATGCTGAAATCGGTTGGAAAATGGTAAAACAAAAGAGGACAAACGAAGATGAACAGTTGTAAAATAAATGTTGTATATATTGCTTCATAAATACACGAGGAAAAAATGTATGACAATATAATATTGGGAAAAGAAAAAAGAAAAAAATTTCAAAGAAAACTCGACATCGTGTGTTTGTTACATCAGCCATCTTAGTTCATAATGTAAAACTAGATAGGCTTTATTCAACATTTGAATTAAAATGCTTTGGAAATGTTTTGATTCTACAAAGAAAATTTTCTTCTTCTTCTTCTTCTTCTTCTTCTTCTTCTTCTTCTTCTTCTTCTTCTTCTTCTTCCTCTTCTTCTTCTTATTATTATTATTTATCTAATATATATCTAATATTTATTTTCTGTAATTTGTTAAGTAAAGTTATATATAAAAAGTGTTTAGATAGGTTCAAAATACGAAACTAATTCTTTATATTTTGTCTTTTTTTAAAAATTTCCCTATACGGTTATATTGTTTGGTATTAAGGTGTATATATATATATATATATATATATATATATATATATATATATATATATATATATATATATATATATTTTATAAAGCATGATTGTATATTGAATAAATCAATATACTTCAATGCAGTTTTTGTAACTAGTTAATCGAAGTCAAAGGAAGATAATTCAATTGGAAATTCTTACAGCTTTAATGGTGAGTCTTCTATTAGTTTTATTCTTTTTTCTTTTTTCGACATTATATTGTCATGCATTTTTTTTTCAATCTAAGCAAAGAATTTTGAACTGAAAATATATAGTATTGACATGATAATAATGATGATTGTTTCTACATAACGAAACGGATATATAAAAAATGTACCGACATTTTAATATGCTGAATTTTTTGCATGAAAAATAACTATTTGGATCTTGGATACTGCAATTGTTTTATATGCTCTGTTGTTATATATTAATGATTGGTATACACAAAGTGAAATATAACTGAAAAAGAATATTACTAAAACACACACACACACACGCACACACACACACACACACACACACACATATATATATATATATATATATATATATATATATATATATATATATATGTATATGGACTTTGATACTCGCATATTATAATTATAAAAAATATTAAATAAATATATAAAAAAATATATGTTTATTAAAAACAGCTTCACCGGACTTATATAATAATATATTTACCGGATTTATCATTTAAACAAAGAAAAAAAAAAAAAAATGATGCCTACTTCGGATTGTTACCTTGTGCCGTGGATTATTCAAAATACAGATCGGATCTCTTTACCTCACTGCTACCAAAGACTTTCACTTCGGAATTTACCATACAATTTGGATATGAAATTCAATATCCTTTTCATTTTGAACCAATATATAATTTCCTTTACTCTATGATTTAAAAACTTTAAAAACTTTTAATTATGATTTTCTATGTTTATTGTTTTTAGCAAATCAGGTATAAACCATTATAATATTTGCTAATATTTTCTCCTCGGTGGAGATGGGTAGACATCGAAAACCTATATGTTAAGGAGATATACTTATTGAAATGTATTCTTTGTCTTGCATATAATAAAATTCTACATTTGAAATTTAACCATTTCACATAAAATTCAAATTACTAAATTTTATATATATATATATATATATATATATATATATATATATATATATATATAGCCGCATTGATGAGTTGTGAAACAGCGAAACAGTACTGTATGTGGATGCCATATATATATATATATATATATATATATATATATATATATATATATATATAGAGAGAGAGAGAGAGAGAGAGAGAGAGAGAGAGAGAAAGATAGATAGATAGATTGCACATAATCATTTGGAGTGCAAGGCAGGCAACAAGTGTGACAACTTCCCCAAAGTTGACCCAAATTAATGTCAAGCAGGTGCTTTTAGGTTGTTGTACTTTTTAATTATTTAATCAACGCCGAAGCCAATGATGTTTTGTGATTTTTAGAAGGAGAAAAGAAAGGAAAATGAACGTCAATTAAAAACAAAGGGAAAGTCAATTTATTAAATAAGGGGAGATAGGAACAGAACTGTAAAAAGAAAGAAAGAAAGAAAGAAAGAAAAGGAAAGGGAAAACAAGAAGGAAAAGAATAAGAAAAATAAAAAGAAAGTCAAGAAAAAACAAAAAAGGAAAAAAATAAATAGAAAAGAAGGTTGCCTTTTTCTATTGTTCTTGGTCTTCGGGCCGGGATCAAAGTGTAGTATCTGTTCTGCAGATGCTGCAGATAAGTTAATTGGTCCTGGGTCAATGTAGGGGAAACCCTTCATACTGAGACAATTACTATTTATTTGGATACTGCCAGAGTTCCCCCTTTTTACTCTTGTTTTAAGGGAGCTGGTTTAATCCCACATTAAAAACGACCTTGTGTCGCATTTTGCTTTCGTGGGGAAGCAAATAAATACATAAATGGAAAAACAGACTTGCCTTTTTTCTGTTGTTCTTGGCCTTCGGGCCAGGATCAAAGTGTAGTATCTTTTTCCGGCAGCAAAGACTATATGTGGGGATAACTCCACATATCAAACCCTGGTCAATGTAGGGGAAACCCTTCATACCAATTGTCACTATCCAGCTCCCATTTCCTACCCATCGGGAGCTGGTCGCCTTATTCCCTTCCCCCTCCCTCTGCCTCCACATTAAAAATCGGCCTTGTGCCTAATTTGCTCAGTGGGGGAGCAAATAAATACCTCAAAGTGTAGTATCTGTTCCGGCAGATACTGCAAGCAAAGACCATATGTGGGGGCAACCCCACATATACGACCTTGGTCAATGTAGGGGCAACCCTTCACACCAATTGTCACTATCCAGCTCCCCTACTCCTCGGGGAGTTGGTCCCCATTTCCCCTTCACTCCTCACGTTAAAAATCGGCCTTGTGCCTAATTTGCTCGGCGGGGGAGCAAATAAATACCTTGTTGTTCCTGGCCTTCGGTCCGGGATCAAAGTGTAGTATCTGTCTGCAGATAATTTCTACCAGTCAATGGAGGGGAAACCCTCTATACTGGGACAATTATTATTTTTGGTCACAACCAGAGTGCCCCCTTTTTACCCTACTTTAGGGGAGCTGTTTTTTTCCCCACATTAAAAAACGGCCTTATATCTAATTTGCTTTCCTGGGGAAGCAAATAAATACAAATAAATGGAAAAGAAAAAAGAGCAGAAACAACAACAAAAAAGTGGAAAATAATTTTTTTTTTACACAGGCATCACCACATTATCAAGGCCCAGAGGCCACTCAAGGATAAGGGTTAAAGAGTGTACAGTAGAAATTGGACAATATAGTAATCATTAGTAATGAAAATTTGGTAAATTTGATAACTTATATGGAACGGCTCATCAAGAACTTAATTACGTTAGACTTGAACACAACCATATTGTAGTCAGCCGGAAAGCAGGGAAACGGAAGACAATTCCACAGGCGTGCAGTTCTAAGAAAGAATCTTCGCTCATGGAATCCACGTTTAGGTTTAGGCACAGATAAAACGTTGGGGGGAATTATTGATAGTGTTTTCAGCTAGACGAGTGTTTCTTGTGAAAGTTTGGCGAGGGGGGACTGAAGCTCAGTCGAACACTTTCCATGAAAATAATGATACATCAGAGACAAACTCGCAACATCTCTTCTGTGAGATAGAGGTTGCAGGGAAGATAAAAGGACATCTCCTACGAGGCTACGAAGTCTATTTTGAACTCTATCAAGGCAAGACAAGTCCTTTATAGCAGCTCCTGCCCAGATGTGGCAACAGTACCCCATCCTTGGACGTACCTGGCTCTTATATAGATAGAGAATTGCATCAGCAGTGAGATATCTAGCGGATCGATAGAAAGATCCCACCATTTTTCCAGCGGCCTTGGCAACAGATTTGATGTACGTGTTCCATTTAAGATCAGGAGTAATGGTCAAGCCCAGAAGCTTGTCACAACTTGGGGCCTCCTGAAGACGAGAGCCATTCATTTCAATTGATGCCAGATGTGGATCAGAGCATTGATGATGTAAAGAGAGAAGCTTAGTTTTAGATGCATTAAAAGTAACCAGCCACCCCTTTCCCCATTGTACTACGTGCTCAAGATCAGAGGAGAGAGAATCGGAGAGAACTTAGTCGTTTACTGTCTTATATGTGCTACCATAAATGGTAGTGTCGTCAGCATAAATGTCTACGAATGATGTAAGGATGTGAAAATACAAAAAGACAAGGCACGAAAAGAAACGGTAAAAAGAAAGAATAAATTTAATAAAAATACGAAAACAAGTAAATAAATAAGTCATAAAGACACCCGAGAAATAAGCAAACGGCCTTTTATAGTTAACTAGCAGGCCGCCCGGCGTTGCTCGGTCGTAAAATACGCTTAAATATGATATTTTGATTAATGTAGATTTCGTATTTATTATTATATTGGATCCAATATATAGTAATGATTTAAAAAGTAAAAAAAAAAAAAAAAAAAAAAAAAATGACTCGTACGCTACCACCGAGAATCGAAACCAAAACGTTTAGCTTACGATTTACCTTTTCCTTTGACGTTAATGCTTAGCTATGAAAGCATGTTTGTCGCAGTGCTAAAAATTAAAATATGAACCGATAGCTACTACGTTACGCATGGCGTCATTCAACCTTCACTTGGAAAATTTCATTATTTTAATTTTCACACTTTTGCATTGATTTTCCTAAAAACCAAACATAAAGTTTCGCATGGGTTCTAATCATGTCTGTAGACCAAAAACTATCAGGAGTTTGGTAGGCAAAATTTTTTAAACAAAAATATATACGCATACATAAATATATATAGAAAGAGGTTTGTATTTACTATAAACTTTTTACGCAAATATTACGCAAGTATAAATCATGTAGAATATCTGCATGAATATAATTACACGTAATAGTTAATTAAAGATGATCATCCCATGAGAAAATCGAAAAAAAAAAAAAAATAGAAAAGAATACAAAAAAAAGAAACTAATAGGGAGTTAATTAAAATGAATATGCAAATTAGCTAGATCTTTTGCAGATGGATGCAAAATCTACGACCATTTTAATATGAAAACACACAAAAAACAAAAAAAAAAAAAAAAAAACCCCACAAATTTCTAAGATAATCTGGTCGCACTTGTATAAAAAATTCTTTGAATTGCAAACATTATTAGCTTATAAGCGATCACGCCCAGCTTTCATTTTCGGTCCTGGATATGACCGTAAACTATATCCGATGGTGAGGCCCCAGCTTGCGGGCTTTGAGGGAATCTGGAGTCACCCTTTAATTGCCATTGCTTCCAGGTCCACTCTGACCCGGAGTGGTAGTAACTGTTAGGGTCCCAACTATGGTTAAATAGAAACCGACTTTATATATATATATATATATATATATATATATATATATATATATATATATATATATATATATATATATATATATATATATATATATACATATATATATATATATATATACAGTGATGATCATATTTATTGGCACGGTAAAATAAAAGTTAAATTTTGTCTAATAAATTCTAGAAAAGGGATTAAATTAAAGAAAATAACAAAGTATATTATGTATTTTTAACTGGCCTTTCCGATGCAGCAATCGGATTTTAGAAAAAATAAATAACAAAGGAACAACAAACATAATTGCAAAAAACCCTTGTTCAAAATTATTGGCACGGCTTTGTTTTTCTTTTAGTATCAGTATAATATCAATCAATTTCCGGTTTACGTGCTTTCTGAACTTTTTTATAGCCATATTATGCTTGTTTAACGCTAATTCAGTGAATAATTTTTTTCAGATAATTTTTAGATAGCGATTTATTTAAACTATTATAAGTGACTAAATTATAATTTTCAATCGCCATGGTTAAAACTAAGGAACACAGCGAAGACGTCAGGAAGCTTGTTGTAGCATGCCATACCAATGGGGAGGGCTATGATAAGATTTCAAAGAAGCTAAACCTTCCCAAATCCACTGTTAGAGCCATAATAAACAAGTTCAAATCGCAAGGCCACGTTATGAGTTTAGAGGGTAGAGGGAGAAAAAGGATTCTTTCCCCAAGAGATGAACGGAAAATTGTTCGACAAGTAAAACAAAACCCAAGGATCTCTGTTGGGGAGATTGTTGATGAACAGAGCACCTCTGGAGTGAATGTATCTCGACATACAGTTGGTAGAGTTTTGAAGAGAGCTGGTTTAAAAGCATGTCGTCCGAGAAAGACTCCCTTATTGAAGCCTATGCACCTGAAAGCAAGGCTAGCCTTTGCAAAACGTCATATTGATAAAGATGTTGCATTCTGGAAACGTGTTCTATGGACTGACGAAACGAAAATAGAGTTATTTGGCCATAATAAAGTGTCTTATATTTACAGAAAATCTGGCGAAGCTTTCCTGCCTAAGAACACCATACCCACAGTGAAGCACGGTGGAGGCAGTTTGATGTTTTGGGGATCCTTTGCTGCCTCTGGACCAGGGCGACTTGTTAAGGTCACAGGTAGCATAAAAAAGGAAGATTATGTTAAAATATTGGATGAAAACCTGAAAGACTCTGCTAAAGAGCTCTCACGTGGTTGTCGTTGGTGGTTCATGCAAGATAATGACCCAAAGCATTCAGCTAAACTGACTAAGAAATGGCTTGAGGACAATCATATTAATGTTTTGGAGTGGCCATCACAAAGCCCAGACCTTAATCCAATTGAAAATTTATGGAGAACATTAAAATTGAGGGTAATGCAAAGGAAGCCTAAGAATCGTATTCAATTGGAGGATTATTGTCAGGAAGAGTGGGCTAAAATTACTACTGAAGAGTGCAACAACTTGGTTGTAAACTATGAAAAGCGACTGAGGAAGGTAATCAAGGCCAAAGGCTATACAATTGATTATTAAATAAATCGTGCCAATAATTTTGAACAAGGGTTTTTTGCAATTATGTTTGTTGTTCCTTTGTTATTTATTTTTTCTAAAATCCGATTGCTGCATCGGAAAGGCCAGTTAAAAATACATAATATACTTTGTTATTTTCTTTAATTTAATCCCTTTTTTAGAATTTATTAGACAAAATTTAACTTTTATTTTACCGTGCCAATAAATATGATCATCACTGTATATATATATATATATATATATATATATATATATATATATATATATATATATATATATATATATATATATATATATATACTCTATTAAAAATCGTTCTTCAAAATCACTGGATTCGGCATTAAATAACCTGGAAAGGGTTGATACGCCGTAAAACAAAACAACTAATCAGCTTGCATTTTAACCCTGTTTTTATATTAATTTCTAAATCGATGATGATCCGTATTTAGATCATTCGCATCTTGAACATCGTGAATAATAACATGAAGATTATTATTATCCACTCACTAGGAGTTCTCACACACCACGAACGATTACTCATTGGCAATAACCTCTTGTGTGCCCTGGAATCTGACTGACAAAAAGTCTCCCCAGATTTTCAAACTGCGCAGATGACTTCACGTTATCACAACAGCCGCTTACCTTTAATCTCTCTTTGACGTCATCTGATGTAGATGTTATATTTTTTGAGGAGGATGGAGGGGGCATAGTTAACATTTTGCAGCTTTAGTTTTCTTATTTCTCTGCGGTTGTATTCCGCCTTTGTTTTATTGCTATTGTAATATTCAAGTTAGAGGTTAGTGTTCACGGTTTACGTGGATTTGTTTCCACATTCTAGGATCTTCCTTAAAATTTCAGTTGTTTTTATTATTGCCATCCATTGTATTTTATCACCCCTCCCTTCCACCACCGATTCTAATTTCGGTAATTGTGCATAAAGAGAGGGACTAACTTTCAAACACACCGGAAGCTGACACCTGAGGTTCTCTCGATTGATGTATGGAAGCACAGAAGCGATACAATTTTCAAATATATTTTGTTTATTTTTTTCACCCCGTATAACAAAAATATATAAAATACGTAAACTTTTTTATAAATTATTTTTCTATTTTTTTATCGCACGTCTTTTCAAATAATTACGTTTATATAAGTAAATATGTTGTATATTTTGCCAAAGTATGTAAGTATTTAAAAATATATTTATTTACAGAAACATGAAACAAAACTTCGAATGTGTTACATTTTTTAATAGTTTTAGCAGTTTAAAAAGATGAATGGGGTTTGTATTACTGTACACATAGATTCGAAAAAGTTGTCAAAAAACAAATATAGAACAAATAAATGTTATCGAAGGCAAAATAAGTTACTTTTCTACCTAACTGGATATATTTTTTGTGTTTTTATTCAGTGTAACATGTTTATTCAGCTCGAAAAACATGCAGTGTTTACCGATGTATTGGAAAATTCAAAATGGCAGCCGACTGTCTCTCGGAGAGGGTACGTTTGGGAAAAGGTATTATAAATAATAAACTAGACAAAATACTGTTAGAAAACAACCGAATACATGTCAACTTATGTCACGGTAACATATATTGAGCGAATTTCTAACAGTATTTTGTCTAGTTTATTATTTATAATACCTTTTCCCAAACGTACCCTCTCCGAGAGAGAGTCGGCTGCCATTTTGAATTTTCCAATACATCGGTAAACACTGCATGTTTTTCGAGCTGAATAAACATGTTACACTGAATAAAAACACAAAAAATATATCCAGTTAGGTAGAAAAGTAACTTATCTTGCCTTTGATAACATTTATTTGTTCTATATTTGTTTTTTGACAACTTTTTCGAATCTATGTGTACAGTAATACAAACCCGATGAATGTGCAACAGAAAATAGTTTAACAGTTTTAAAATGTAAATATTTTACACATGTTAAAAAACATTAAATTCAAACAACATAATAAGTACGAATCCAGTAGATGATATTGCCGAAACAGTTATTTCTAAATCGTTAAATATAACATAAAATTTATTTGAAAAATGTATCCATTTCGTGCTTTCATACCTCAACTGAGATACGCGAAAAAATGAATTGATAAACACGTTGATTTATTTTTTTCCCCTTTTTCATGCCTTCTTCATCCTTATATAAATATAAATGAATATATATATATGTATATATATATATATATATATATATATATATATATATATATATATATATATATATAAGGGGGGGTGAAAAAAAACATAAAATATATTTGAAAACTGTATCCATTTTGTGCTTCCATATCTCAATCGAGAGCGATGGTGCCAGCTTCCGGTGTGTTTGAAAGTTAGACTCTCTCTTTATGCACAGTTACCCTAATTTCTTCTACTTTTTTTTTTCAAAATGTTCTCGGATTATTCCTTGTGCTCCTACTATTATTGGTGTTATGTTGACTTTCTTCATGTTCCATATCCCTTTCAGCTCTCTGTCCAGTTTCATGTACTTATCCGTCTCCTTGATGGTTACTATATGAGATGCTGGAACGGCGAAATTTATGATTTTGGACTACTACTACTACTTCTACTACTACTACTACTACTACTACTACTACTACTACTACTACTACTACTACTACTACTACTACTAGCGGGACTTGTAGAAATTCCACAGGGGGACTCATTCATACGTAATATCATACGTAATATATTGATGTTGATATTCTGTAGATCTTAAGTGTAAATGAAGACGCACTGATATTATTGTAGCTTTTTTGTTTAAAACTACAAAAGTATTAATCTAAGCTAGCACGAACGCCCGGTAAAGTCCGATCGTAAAGTACGCTTAAATATGATATTTTAATTCTTGCAGATTTTGTATATATTATTATAGAATCAATGTTCTATTGATTTTTATATGTTATAAAGTTGCGATATCAAAAATAAAAAATATATCCATATGACTTGAGTGCATTAGCTTGAATCGAAACCGAAATAAAAACACACACACACATACACACACACATATATATATATATATATATATATATATATATATATATATATATATATATATATATATATATATATAACTTGAGTTCCATCAGCCATTATCGAAACGTATGAAAAATTCTTGATAAAATTATTTATTAAAAAAAATAGATGATTTAAGTGCCATAAGTTAGAGTCGAAACCGACACCAAAACTTATGAAGAATTCTTGGTAAAATTATTTATGACAAGAAATAGATCATAACAATTAAACGACCCGGATGTAAGCGTGACACAAACACAAAAGAAAAACACACACTATCGTATTAATATATAGATTATTTATTATTATTATTATTATTATTATTATTATTATTATTATTATTATTATTATTTGAATGTAGTCTCAAGTTTTGTATATTTTCAGTTGAATCTTTTTCCTTGAACATTAAGTTAATTCAAGCTGTATCTTAACACTTTCTTCTGTTGGACTCGATTGTGACCAAGTTTTTAATTTCCATGTTCTTAATCTTATCGGCTCCTAGTAACCTCAAATATTTGTAGTCTCTCTCGCTGTCAACATTCTTTCTAAGATGTGTTGCTGGAATTTTTAAGACACCTGAATGGACGAGCTTGAATTTTTTCACAACAAAACACATTTATTGATGCCAAATTTCACCCTTATGTGATTACTACACAATCTGATCGTATTCATTATTATTATTATATGTACTCCCTATTATTATTATTATTATTATATGTACTCACTATTATTATTATAATATGTACTCACTATTATTATTATTATATGTACTCACTATTATTATTATATGTACTCACTATTATTATTATTATATGTACTCACTATTATTATTATATGTACTCACTATTATTAGTATATGTACTCACTATTATTATTATTATATGTACTCACTATTATTATTATATGTACTCACTATTATTATTATAATATGTACTCACTATTATTATTATTATATGTACTCACTATTATTATTATTATATGTACTCACTATTATTATTATATGTACTCACTATTATTATTATTATATGTACTCACTATTATTATTATATGTACTCACTATTATTATTATAATATGTACTCACTATTATTATTATTATATGTACTCACTATTATTATTATATGTACTCACTATTATTATTATAATATGTACTCACTATTATTATATGTACTCACTATTATTATTATATGTACTCACTATTATTATTATAATATGTACACACTATTATTATTATATGTACTCACTATTATTATTATTATATGTACTCACTACTATTATTATTATATGTACTCACTATTATTATTATTATATGTACTCACTATTATTATTATTATATGTACTCACTATTATTATTATTATATGTACTCAATATTATTATATGTACTCACTATTATTATTATAATATGTACTCACTATTATTATTATATGTACTCACAATTATTATTATTATAAGTACTCACTATTATTATTATTATATGTACTCATTATTATTATATGTACTCACTATTATTATTATAATATGTACTCACAATTATTATTATATGTACTCACTATTATTATTATTATTATATATACTCACTATTATTATTATTATAAGTACTCACTATTATTATTATTATATGTACTCAATATTATTATATGTACTCACTATTATTATTATAATATGTACTCACTATTATTATTATATGTACTCACTATTATTATTATTATATGTACTCACTATTATTATTATTATAAGTACTCACTATTATTATTATTATATGTACTCATTATTATTATTATAATATGTACTCACTATTATTATTATTATATGTACTCACTATTATTATTATATGTACTCACTATTATTATTATAATAAGTACTCACTATTATTATTATATGTACTCATTATTATTATTATATGTACTCACTATTATTATTATATGTACTCACTATTATTATTATATGTACTCACTATTATTATTATTATATGTACTCACTATTATTATTATAATAAGTACTCACTATTATTATTATATATACTCACTATTATTATTATTATAAGTACTCACTATTATTATTATTATATGTACTCATTATTATTATTATATGTACTCACTATTATTATTATTATATGTACTCACTATTATTATTATAATATGTACTCACTATTATTATTATTATATGTACTCACTATTATTATTATATGTACTCACTATTATTATTATATGTACTCACTATTATTATATGTACTCACTATTATTATTATATGTACTCACTAGTATTATTATTATAAGTACTCACTATTATTATTATAATATGTACTCACTATTATTATTATATGTACTCACTATTATTATTATTATAAGTACTCACTATTATTATTATTATATGTACTCATTATTATTATTATAATATGTACTCACTATTATTATTATTATATGTACTCACTATTATTATTATATGTACTCACTATTATTATTATAATAAGTACTCACTATTATTATTATAATATGTACTCACTATTATTATTATATGTACTCACTATTATTATTATAATATGTACTCACTATTATTATTATATGTACTCACTATTATTATTATTATTATATGTACTCACTATTATTATTATTATATGTACTCACTATTATTATATGTACTCACTATTATTATTATATGTACTCACTATTATTATTATATGTACTCACTATTATTATTATATGTACTCACTATTATTATTATATGTACTCACTATTATTATATGTACTCACTATTATAATATGTACTCACTATTATTATTATATGTACTCACTATTATTATTATAATATGTACTCACTATTATTATTATATGTACTCACTATTATTATTATTATTATATGTACTCACTATTATTATTATTATATGTACTCACTATTATTATATGTACTCACTATTATTATTATATGTACTCACTATTATTATTATATGTACTCACTACTATTATTATATGTACTCACTATTATTATATGTACTCACTATTATTATATGTACTCACTATTATTATTATATGTACTCACTATTATTAGTATATGTACTCACTATTATTTATATATGTACTCACTATTATTATTATATGTACTCACTATTATTATTATATGTACTCACTATTATTATATGTACTCACTATTATTATTATATGTACTCACTATTATTATTATATGTACTCACTATTATTATTATATGTACTCACTATTATTATATGTACTCACTATTATTATTGTATGTACTCACTATTATTATTATTATATGTACTCACTATTATTATTATATGTACTCACTATTATTATTATATGTACTCACTATTATTATTATATGTACTCACTATTATTATTATATGTACTCACTATTATTATTATATGTACTCACTATTATTATATGTACTCACTATTATTATTATATGTACTCACTATTATTATTATATGTACTCACTATTATTATTATATGTACTCACTATTATTATTATATGTACTCACTATTATTATTATATGTACTCACTATTATTATATGTACTCACTATTATTATTATATGTACTCACTATTATTATTATATGTACTCACTATTATTATATGTACTCACTATTATTATTATATGTACTCACTATTATTATTATATGTACCCACTATTATTATTATATGTACTCACTATTATTATTATTATATGTACTCACTATTATTATTATATGTACTCACTATTATTATTATATGTACTCACTATTATTATTATTATATGTACTCACTATTATTATTATATGTACTCACTATTATTATTATATGTACTCACTATTATTATTATATGTACTCACTATTATTATATGTACTAACTATTATTATATGTACTCACCATTATTATTATATGTACTCACTATAATTATTATATGTACTCACTAATGTTATTATATGTACTCACTATTATTATTATATGTACTCACTATTATTATATGTACTCACTATTATTATTATATGTACTCACTATTATTATATGTACTCACTATTATTATTATATGTACTCACTATTATTATTATATGAACTCACTATTATTATTATATGTACTCACTATTATTATATGTACTCACTATTATTATTATATGTACTCACTATTAATATTATTATATGTACACACTATTATTATTATATATACTCACTATTATTATTATATGTACTCACTATTATTATATGTACTCACTATTATTATATGTACTCACTATTATTATTATTATATGTACTCACTATTATTATTATATGTACTCACTATTATTATTATATATACTCACTATTATTATTATATGTACTCACTATTATTATATGTACTCACTATTATTATATGTACTCACTATTATTATTATATGTACTCACTATTATTATTATATGTACTCACTATTATTATTATATGTACTCACTATTATTATTATTATATGTACTCACTATTATTATATGTACTCACTATTATTATTATATGTACTCACTATTATTATTATATGTACTCACTATTATTATATGTACTCACTATTATTATTATATGTACTCACTATTATTATTATATGTACTCACTATTATTATATGTACTCACTATTATTATTATATGTACTCACTATTATTATTATATGTACTCACTATTATTATTATTATATGTACTCACTATTATTATATGTACTCACTATTATTATTATATGTACTCACTATTATTATTATATGTACTCACTATTATTATATGTACTCACTATTATTATTATATGTACTCACTATTATTATTATATGTACTCACTATTATTATTATATGTACTCACTATTATTATTATATGTACTTACTATTAATATTATTATTATATGTACTCACTATTATTATTATATGTACCCACTATTATTATTATATGTACTCCCTATTATTATATGTACTCACTATTATTATTATATGTACTCACTATTATTATTATATGGACTCACTATTATTATATGTACTCACTATTATTATTATATGTACTCACTATTATTATTATTATATGTACTCACTATTAATATTATTATTATATGTACTTACTATTATTACTATATGTACTCACTATTATTATATGTACTCACTATTATTATGATATGTACTCACTATTATTATTATACGTACTTACTATTATTATTATATGTACTCACTATTATTATTATATGTACTCACTATTATTATTATATGTACTCACTATTATTATTATATCTACTCACTATTATTATTATATGTACTCACTATTATTATTATTATTATATGTACTCACTATTATTATTATATGTACTCACTATTATTATGTTTACACACTAGTATTATTATATGTAGTCACTATTATTATTATATGTACTCACTATTATTATATGTACTCACTATTATTATATGTACTCACTATTATTATTATATGTACTCACTATTATTATTATATGTACTCACTATCATTATATGTACTCACTATTATTATTATATGTACTCCCTATTATTATTATATGTACTCACTATTATTATTATATGTACTCACTATTATTATCATATGTACTCACTATTATTATATGTACTCACTATTATTATATGTACTCACTATTATTATTATATGTACTCATTATTATTATTATATGTACTCACTATTATTATTATATGTACTCACTATTATTATATGTACTCACTATTATTATTATATGTACTCACTATTATTATTATATGTACTCACTATTATTATATGTACTCACTATTATTATTATATGTACTCACTATTATTATTATATGTACTCACTATTATTATATGTACTCACTATTATTATTATATGTACTCACTATTATTATTATATGTACTCACTATTATTATATGTACTCACCATTATTATTATACGTACTCACTATTATTATTATATGTACTCACTATTATTATTATATGTACTTACTATTATTATATGTACTCACTATTATTATTATATGTACTCACTATTATTATTATATGTACTCACTATTATTATATGTACTCACTATTATTATTATATGTACTCACTATTATTATTATATGTACTCACTATTATTATTATATGTACTCACTATTATTATATGTACTCACTATTATTATTATATGTACTCACTATTATTATTATTATATGTACTCACTATTATTATTATATGTACTCACTATTAATATTATATGTACTTACTATTATTATATGTGCTCACTATTATTATTATATGTACTCACTATTATTATTATATGTACTCACTATTATTATATGTACTCACTATTATTATTATATGTACTCACTATTATTATTATATGTACTCACTATTATTATTATATGTACTCACTATTATTGTTATTATATGTACTCACTATTAATATTATTATTATATGTACTCACTATTATTATTATATGTACTCACTATTATTATTATATGTACTCACTATTATTATATGTACTCACTATTATTATATGTACTCACTATTATTATATGTACTCACTATTATTATTATATGTACTCACTATTATTATTATTATATGTACTCACTATTATTATTATTATTATTATATGTACCCACTATTATTATTATTATATGTACTCACTATTATTATATGTACTCACTATTATTATTATATGTACTCACTATTATTATTATATGTACTCACTATTATTATTATATGTACTCACTATTATTATTATATCTACTCACTATTATTATTATATGTACTCACTATTATTATTATTATTATATGTACTCACTATTATTATTATATGTACTCACTATTATTATATGTACTCACTAGTATTATTATATGTACTCACTATTATTATTATATGTACTCACTATTATTATATGTACTCACTATTATTATATGTACTCACTATTATTATTATATGTACTCACTATTATTATTATATGTACTCACTATTATTATATGTACTCACTATTATTATTATATGTAGTCACTATTATTATTATATGGACTCACTATTATTATATGTACTCACTATTATTATTATATGTACTCACTATTATTATTATTATATGTACTCACTATTAATATTATTATTATATGTACTTACTATTATTACTATATGTACTCACTATTATTATATGTACTCACTATTATTATGATATGTACTCACTATTATTATTATACGTACTTACTATTATTATTATATGTACTCACTATTATTATTATATGTACTCACTATTATTATTATATGTACTCACTATTATTATTATATCTACTCACTATTATTATTATATGTACTCACTATTATTATTATTATTATATGTACTCACTATTATTATTATATGTACTCACTATTATTATATTTACACACTAGTATTATTATATGTAGTCACTATTATTATTATATGTACTCACTATTATTATATGTACTCACTATTATTATATGTACTCACTATTAATATTATATGTACTCACTATTATTATTATATGTACTCACTATTATTATATGTACTCACTATTATTATTATATGTACTCCCTATTATTATTATATGTACTCACTATTATTATTATATGTACTCACTATTATTATCATATGTACTCACTATTATTATATGTACTCACTATTATTATATGTACTCACTATTATTATTATATGTACTCATTATTATTATTATATGTACTCACTATTATTATTATATGTACTCACTATTATTATATGTACTCACTATTATTATTATATGTACTCAGTATTATTATTATATGTACTCACTATTATTATATGTACTCACTATTATTATTATATGTACTCACTATTATTATTATATGTACTCCCTATTATTATATGTACTCACTATTATTATTATATGTACTCACTATTATTATTATATGGACTCACTATTATTATATGTACTCACTATTATTATTATATGTACTCACTATTATTATTATTATATGTACTCACTATTAATATTATTATTATATGTACTTACTATTATTACTATATGTACTCACTATTATTATATGTACTCACTATTATTATGATATGTACTCACTATTATTATTATACGTACTTACTATTATTATTATATGTACTCACTATTATTATTATATGTACTCACTATTATTATTATATGTACTCACTATTATTATTATATCTACTCACTATTAATATTATATGTACTCACTATTATTATTATTATTATATGTACTCACTATTATTATTATATGTACTCACTATTATTATATTTACACACTAGTATTATTATATGTAGTCACTATTATTATTATATGTACTCACTATTATTATATGTACTCACTATTATTATATGTACTCACTATTATTATTATATGTACTCACTATTATTATTATATGTACTAACTATCATTATATGTACTCACTATTATTATTATATGTACTCCCTATTATTATTATATGTACTCACTATTATTATTATATGTACTCACTATTATTATCATATGTACTCACTATTATTATATGTACTTACTATTATTATATGTACTCACTATTATTATTATATGTACTCATTATTATTATTATATGTACTCACTATTATTATTATATGTACTCACTATTATTATATGTACTCACTATTATTATTATATGTACTCACTATTATTATTATATGTACTCACTATTATTATATGTACTCACTATTATTATTATATGTACTCACTATTATTATTATATGTACTCACTATTATTATATGTACTCACTATTATTATTATATGTACTCACTATTATTATTATATGTACTCACTATTATTATATGTACTCACCATTATTATTATACGTACTCACTATTATTATTATATGTACTCACTATTATTATTATATGTACTTACTATTATTATATGTACTCACTATTATTATTATATGTACTCACTATTATTATTATATGTACTCACTATTATTATATGTACTCACTATTATTATTATATGTACTCACTATTATTATTATATGTACTCACTATTATTATTATATGTACTCACTATTATTATATGTACTCACTATTATTATTATATGTACTCACTATTATTATTATTATATGTACTCACTATTATTATTATATGTACTCACTATTAATATTATATGTACTTACTATTATTATATGTGCTCACTATTATTATTATATGTACTCACTATTATTATTATATGTACTCACTATTATTATATGTACTCACTATTATTATTATATGTACTCACTATTATTATTATATGTACTCACTATTATTATTATATGTACTCACTATTATTGTTATTATATGTACTCACTATTATTATTATTATTATATGTACTCACTATTATTATTATATGTACTCACTATTATTATTATATGTACTCACTATTATTATATGTACTCACTATTATTATATGTACTCACTATTATTATATGTACTCACTATTATTATTATATGTACTCACTATTATTATTATTATATGTACTCACTATTATTATTATTATTATTATATGTACTCACTATTATTATTATTATATGTACTCACTATTATTATATGTACTCACTATTATTATTATATGTACTCACTATTATTATTATATGTACTCACTATTATTATTATATGTACTCACTATTATTATTATATCTACTCACTATTATTATTATATGTACTCACTATTATTATTATTATATGTACTCACTATTATTATTATATGTACTCACTATTATTATATGTACTCACTAGTATTATTATATGTACTCACTATTATTATTATATGTACTCACTATTATTATATGTACTCACTATTATTATATGTACTCACTATTATTATTATATGTACTCACTATTATTATTATATGTACTCACTATTATTATATGTACTCACTATTATTATTATATGTAGTCACTATTATTATTATATGGACTCACTATTATTATATGTACTCACTATTATTATTATATGTACTCACTATTATTATTATTATATGTACTCACTATTAATATTATTATTATATGTACTTACTATTATTACTATATGTACTCACTATTATTATATGTACTCACTATTATTATGATATGTACTCACTATTATTATTATACGTACTTACTATTATTATTATATGTACTCACTATTATTATTATATGTACTCACTATTATTATTATATGTACTCACTATTATTATTATATCTACTCACTATTATTATTATATGTACTCACTATTATTATTATTATTATTATATGTACTCACTATTATTATTATATGTACTCACTATTATTATATTTACACACTAGTATTATTATATGTAGTCACTATTATTATTATATGTACTCACTATTATTATATGTACTCACTATTATTATATGTACTCACTATTATTATTATATGTACTCACTATTATTATTATATGTACTCACTATTATTATATGTACTCACTATTATTATTATATGTACTCCCTATTATTATTATATGTACTCACTATTATTATTATATGTACTCACTATTATTATCATATGTACTCACTATTATTATATGTACTCACTATTATTATATGTACTCACTATTATTATTATATGTACTCATTATTATTATTATATGTACTCACTATTATTATTATATGTACTCACTATTATTATATGTACTCACTATTATTATTATATGTACTCACTATTATTATTATATGTACTCACTATTATTATATGTACTCACTATTATTATTATATGTACTCACTATTATTATTATATGTACTCACTATTATTATATGTACTCACTATTATTATTATATGTACTCACTATTATTATTATATGTACTCACTATTATTATATGTACTCACCATTATTATTATACGTACTCACTATTATTATTATATGTACTCACTATTATTATTATATGTACTTACTATTATTATATGTACTCACTATTATTATTATATGTACTCACTATTATTATTATATGTACTCACTATTATTATATGTACTCACTATTATTATTATATGTACTCACTATTATTATTATATGTACTCACTATTATTATTATATGTACTCACTATTATTATATGTACTCACTATTATTATTATATGTACTCACTATTATTATTATTATATGTACTCACTATTATTATTATATGTACTCACTATTATTATTATATGTACTTACTATTATTATATGTGCTCACTATTATTATTATATGTACTCACTATTATTATTATATGTACTCACTATTATTATATGTACTCACTATTATTATTATATGTACTCACTATTATTATATGTACTCACTATTATTATATGTACTCACTATTATTATTATATATACTCACTATTATTATTATTATATGTACTCACTATTATTATTATTATTATTATATGTACTCACTATTATTATTATTATATGTACTCACTATTATTATATGTACTCACTATTATTATTATATGTACTCACTATTATTATTATATGTACTCACTATTATTATTATATGTACTCACTATTATTATTATATCTACTCACTATTATTATTATATGTACTCACTATTATTATTATTATATGTACTCACTATTATTATTATATGTACTCACTATTATTATATGTACTCACTAGTATTATTATATGTACTCACTATTATTATTATATGTACTCACTATTATTATATGTACTCACTATTATTATATGTACTCACTATTATTATTATATGTACTCACTATTATTATTATATGTACTCACCATTATTATATGTACTCACTATTATTATTATATGTACTCACTATTATTATTATATGTACTCACTATTATTTTTATATGTACTCACTATTATTATCATATGTACTCACTATTATTATTATATGTACTCACTATTATTATATGTACTCACTATTATTATTATATGTACTCACTATTATTATTATATGTACTCACTATTATTATTATATGTACTCACTATTATTATATGTACTCATTATTATTATATGTACTCACTATTATTATTATATGTACTCACTATTATTATATGTACTCACTAGTATTATTATATGTACTCACTATTATTATACGTCCTCACTATTATTATTATATGTACTCACTATTATAATTATATATACTCACTATTATTTTTATATGTACTCACTATTATTATTATATGTTCTCACTATTATTATTATATGTACTCACTATTATTATTATATGTACTGACTATTATTATATGTACTCACTATTATTATTATATGTACTCACTATTATTATTATTATATGTACTCACTATTATTATATGTACTCACTATTATTATTATGTACTCACTATTATTATTATATGTACTCACTATTATTATATGTACTCACTATTATTATTATATGAACTCACTATTATTATTATATGTACTCACTTTTATTATATGTACTCACTATTATTATTATATGTACTCACTATTATTATTATATGTAATCAGTATTATTGTTATATGTACTCACTATTATGATAATATGTACTCACTATTATTATATGTACTCACTATTATTATTATTATATGTACTCACTATTATTATTATATGTACTCGCTATTATTATTACATGTACTCACTATTATTATATGTACTCACTATTATTATTTTGTACTCACTATTATTATTATATGTACTCACTATTATTATATGTACTCACTATTATTATTATATGTACTCACTATTATTATATGTACTCACTATTATTATTATTATTTGTACTGACTATTATTATATGTACTGACTATTATTATTATTTGTACTCACTATTATTATTAATTTTATATGTACTCACTATTATTATTATATGTACTCACTATTATCATTATATGTACTCACTATTTTTATTATATGTACTCACTATTATTATTATATGTACTCACTATTATTATTATATGTACTCACTATTATTATTATATGTACTCACTATTATTATATGTACTCACTATTATTATTATATGTACTCACTATTATTATTATTATTATTATATGTACTCACTATTATTATTATATGTACTCACTATTATTATATGTACTCACTATTATCATTATATGTACTCACTATTATTATATGTACTCACTATTATTATTATTATATGTACTCACTATTATTATTATATGTACTCACTATTATTATATGTACTCACTATTATTATTATATGTACTCACTATTATTATTATTATTATATGTACTCACTATTATTATTATATGTACTCACTATTATTATTATATGTACTCACTATTATTATATGTACTCACTATTATTATTATATGTACTCACTATTATTATTATATGTACTCACTATTATTATTGTATGTACTCACTAATGTTATTATATGTACTCACTATTATTATTATATGTACTCACTATTATTTTTATATGTACTCACTATTATTATTATATGTACTCACTATTATTATTATATGTACTCAATATTATTATTATATGTACTCACTATTATTATTATATGTACTCACTATTATTATATGTACTCACTATTATTATTATATGTACTCACTATTATTATTATATGTACTCACTATTATTATGATTATATGTACTCACTATTATTATATGTACTCACTATTATTATTATATGTACTCACTATTATTATTATATGTACTCACTATTATTATTATATGTACTCACTATTATTATATGTACTCACTATTATTATTGTATGTACTCACTATTATTATTATATGTACTCACTATTATTATTATATGTACTCACTATTATTATTATATGTACTCACTATTATTATATGTACTCACTAATATTATTATATGTACTCACTATTATTATTATATGTACTCACTATTATTATATGTACTCACTATTATTATAATATGTACTCACTATTATTATTATATGTACTCACTATTATTATTATATGTACTCACTATTATTATATGTACTCACTATTATTATTATATGTACTCACTATTATTATTATTATATGTACTCACTATTATTATATGTACTCACTATTATTATTATATGTACTCACTATTATTATATGTACTCACTATTATTATATGTACTCACTTTTATTATATGTACTCACTATTATTATTATATTTACTAACTATTATTATTATATGTACTCACTATTATTATTATTATATGTACTCACTATTATTATATGTACTCATTATTATTATTATATGTACTCACTATTATTATTATATGTACTTACTATTATTATATTTACTCACTATTATTATTGTATGTACTCACTATTATTATTATATGTACTCACTATTATTATTATATGTACTCACTATTATTATTATATGTACTCACTATTATTATATGTACTC
The DNA here is from genome assembly GCF_053919585.1 of Euprymna scolopes. Lineage (NCBI taxonomy): Eukaryota > Metazoa > Mollusca > Cephalopoda > Sepiida > Sepiolidae > Euprymna > Euprymna scolopes. The sequence goes on along the minus strand of NC_136495.1, from coordinate 7,010,279 downwards.
ACTATTATTATTGTATGTACTCACTATTATTATTATATGTACTCACTATTATTATTATATGTACTCACTATTATTTTTATCATATGTACTCACTATTATTATATGTACTCATTATTATTATTATTATATGTACTCACTATTATTATATGTACTCACTATTATTATATGTACTCACTATTATTATTATATGTACTCACTAATATTATTATATGTACTCACTATTATTATTATATGTACCCACTATTATTATTATATGTACTCACTATTATTATATGTACTCACTATTATTATATGTACTCACTATTATTATTATATGTACTCACTATTATTATTATATGTACCCACTATTATTATATGTACTCACTATTATTATTATATGTACTCACTATTATTATATGTACTCACTATTATTATTATTGTGTACTCACTATTATCATTATTATATGTACTCACTATTATTATTGTATGTACTCACTATTATTATATGTACTCACTATTATTATTATATGTACTCACTATTATTATATGTACTCACTATTATTATATGTACTCACTATTATTATTATATGTACTCACTATTATTATTATATGTACTCACTATTATTATTATATGTACTCACTATTATTATTATATGTACTCACTATTATTATTATATGTACTCACTATTATTATATGTACTCACTATTATATTATGTACTCACTATTATTATTATATGTTCCCACTATTATTATATGTACTCACTATTATTATTATATGTACTCACTATTATTATATGTACTCACTATTATTATTATTGTGTACTCACTATTGTCATTATTATATGTACTCACTATTATTATATGTACTCACTATTATTATTATATGTACTCACTATTATTATTATATGTACTCACTATTATTATTATTATATGTACTCACTATTATTATATGTACTCATTAGTATTATTATTATATGTATTCACTATTATTATTATATGTACTCACTATTATTATTATATGTACTCACTATTATTGTTATTATATGTACTCACTATTATTATTATATGTACTCACTATTATTATATGTACTCACTATTATTATTATTATATGTACTCACTATTATTGTATGTACTCACTATTATTATTATATGTACTCACTATTATTATATGTACTCACTATTATTATTATATGTACTCACTATTATTATATGTACTCACTATTATTATATGTACTCACTATTATTATTATTATATGTACTTAATATTATTATATGTACTCACTATTATTATATGTACTCACTATTATTATTATTATTATATATACTCACTATTATTATATGTACTCACTATTATTATTATTCTATGTACTTACTATTATTATTATTATTATGTACTCACTATTATTATTATATGTATTCACTATTATTATTGTATGTACTCACTATTATTATTATTATATGTACTCAGTATTATTATTATATGTACTCACTATTATTATATGTACTCACTATTATTATTATATGTACTCACTATTATTATTATATGTACTCACTATTATTATTATTATATGTACTCACTAATATTATTGTATGTAGTCACTATTATTATTATATGTACTCACTATTATTATATGTACTCACTATTATTATTATATGTACTCACTATTAATGTTATATGTACTCACTATTATTATTATATGTACTCACTATTATTATATGTACTCACTATTATTATTATTATTATATGTACTCACTATTATTATTATTATTATCTGTACTCACTATTATTATTATTATATGTACTCACTATTATTATATGTACTCACTATTATTATATGTACTCACTATTATTATATGTACTCACTATTATTATTATATGTACTCACTTTTATTATTATTATATGTACTCACTATTATTATATGTACTCACTATTATTATTATTATATGTACTCACTATTATTATATGTACTCACTATTATTATTAGTATTATTATTATGTACTCACTATTATTATTTTATGTACTCACTATTATTATTATATGTACTCACTATTATTATTATATGTACTCATTATTATTATTATTATTATTATGTACTCACTATTATTATTATATGTACTCACTATTATTATTATATGTACTCACTATTATTATTATATGTACTCACTATTATTATTATATGTACTCACTATTATTATTATATGTACTCACTATTATTATTATTATTATGTACTCACTATTATTATATGTACTCACTATTATTATTATTATATGTACTCACTCTTAACATTATATGTACTCACTATTATTATTATATGTACTCACTATTATTATTATATGTACTCACTATTATTATTATATGTACTCACTATTATTATATGTACTCACTATTGTTATATGTACTCACTATCATTATTATTATGTACTCACTATTATTATTATATGTACTCACTATTATTATTATTATATGTACTCACTATTATTATTATATGTACTCACTATTAATATATGTACTCACTATTATTATTATTATGTACTCACTATTTTTATTATATGTACTCACTATTATTATTATATGTACTCACTATTATTATTATATGTACTCACTATTATTATTATATGTACTCACTATTATTATTACATGTACTCACTATTATTATATGTACTCACTATTATTATTATTATGTACTCACTATTATTATAATATGTACTCACTATTATTATTATATGTACTCACTATTATTATATGTACTCACTATTATGATTATTATGTACTCACTATTATTATTATATGTACTCACTATTATTATATGTACTCACTATTATTATTATTATATGTACTCACTATTATTATTATATGTACTCACTATTATTATTATATGTACTCACTATTATTATATGTACTCACTATTATTATTTTTATATGTACTCACTATTATTATTTTATGTACTCACTATTATTATTATATGTACTCACTATTATTATTATTATTATTATATGTACTCACTATTATTATATGTACTCACTATTATTATTATTATATGTACTCACTATTATAATTATTATATGTACTCACTATTATTATATGTACTCACTATTATTATTATTATATGTACTCACTATTTTTATTATAAGTACTCACTATTATTATATGTACTCACTATTATTATATGTACTCACTATTATTATTATTATATGTACTCACTATTATTATTATATGTACTCACTATTATTTTTATTATGTCCTCACTATTATTTTTATTATATGTACTCACTATTATTATTATATGTACTCACTATTATTATATGTACTCACTATTATTATATGTACTCACTATTATTATTATATGTACTCACCAATTTTATTATATGTACTCACTATTATTATTATTATTATTATATGTACTCACTATTATTATATGTACTCACTATTATTATTATATGTACTCACTATTATTATTATTATTATTTTGTACTCACTATTATTATTATATGTACTCACTATTATTATTATATGTACTCACTATTATTATTATATGTACTCACTATTTTTATTATATGTACTCACTATTATTATTATTATTATGTACTCACTATTATTATTATATGTACTCACTATTATTATTATATGTACTCACTATTATCATTATATGTACTCACTATTATTATTATATGTACTCACTGTTATTATTATATGTACTCACTATTATTATTATATGTACTCACTATTATTATATGTACTCACTATTATTATTATTATGTACTCACTATTATTATTATATGTACTCACTATTATTATTATATGTACTCACTATTATCATTATATGTACTCACTATTATTATTATATGTACTCACTATTATTATATGTACTCACTATTATTATTATATGTACTCACTATTAATCTATGTACTCACTATTATTATTATATGTACTCACTATTATTATTATTATGTACTCACTATTATTATTATTATATGTACTCACTATTATTATATGTACTCACTATTATTATTATTATGTACTCACTATTATTATTATATGTACTCACTATTATTATTATATGTACTCACTATTATTATTATATGTACTCACTATTATTATTATTATTATTATTATGTACTCACTATTATTATTATATGTACTCACTATTATTATTATATGTACTCAATATTATCATTATATGTACTCACTATTATTATTATATGTACCCACTATTATTATTATATGTACTCACTATTATTATTATATGTACTCACTATTATTATTATATGTACTCACTATTATTATATGTACTCACTATTATTATTATTATGTACTAACTATTATTATTATATGTACTCACTATTATTATTATATGTACTCACTATTATTATATGTACTCACTATTATTATTATATGTACTCACTATTATTATTATATGTACTCACTATTATTATATGTACTCACTATTATTATTATTATGTACTCACTATTATTATTATATGTACTCACTATTATTATATGTACTCACTTTTATTATTATTATGTACTCACTATTATTATTATATGTACTCACTATTATTATTATATGTACTCACTATTATTATATGTACTCACTATTATTATTATTATTATATGTACTCACTATTATTATGATATGTACTCACTATTATTATTATTATATGTACTCACTATTATTATTTTATGTACTCACTATTATTATTATTATATGTACTCACTATTATTATTATTATATGTACTCACTATTATTATTATTATATGTACTCACTATTATTATTATTATTATTATGTACTCACTATTATTATTATATGTACTCACTATTATTATTATATGTACTCAATATTATCATTATATGTACTCACTATTATTATTATATGTACCCACTATTATTATTATATGTACTCACTATTATTATTATATGTACTCACTATTATTATTATATGTACTCACTATTATTATATGTACTCACTATTATTATTATTATGTACTAACTATTATTATTATATGTACTCACTATTATTATTATATGTACTCACTATTATTATATGTACTCACTATTATTATTATATGTACTCACTATTATTATTATATGTACTCACTATTATTATATGTACTCACTATTATTATTATATGTACTCACTATTATTATTATTATGTACTCACTATTATTATATGTACTCACTATTATTATTATATGTACTCACTATTATTATTATATGTACTCACTATTATTATTATATGTACTCACTATTATTATATGTACTCACTATTATTATTATTATTATATGTACTCACTATTATTATGATATGTACTCACTATTATTATGATTATATGTACTCACTATTATTATTTTATGTACTCACTATTATTATTATTATATGTACTCACTATTATTATGTTTATATGTACTCACTATTATTATTATTATATGTACTCACTATTATTATATGTACTCACTATTATTATTATTATATGTACTCACTATTATTATTATATGTACTCACTATTATTATATGTACTCACTATTATTATATGTACTCACTATTATTATTATTATATGTACTCACTATTATTATTATATGTACTCACTATTATTATTATGTACTCACTATTATTTTTATTATATGTACTCACTATTATTATTATATGTACTCACTATTATTATATGTACTCACTATTATTATATGTACTCACTATTATTATTATTATATGTACTCACTATTATTATATGTACTCACTATTATAATATGTACTCACTATTATTATTATTATTATATATACTCACTATTATTATATATACTCACTATTATTATTATTATATGTACTTACTATTATTATTATTATTATGTACTCACTATTATTATTATATGTACTCACTATTATTATTGTATGTAATCACTATTATTATTATTATATGTACTCAGTATTATTATTATATGTACTCACTATTATTATATGTACTCACTATTATTATTATATGTACTCACTATTATTATTATATGTACTCACTATTATTATTATTATATGTACTCACTAATACTATTGTATGTAGTCACTATTATTATTATATGTACTCACTATTATTATATGTACTCACTATTATTATTATATGTACTCACTATTAATGTTATATGTACTCACTATTATTATTATATGTAATCACTATTATTATATGTACTCACTATTATTATTATATGTACTCACTATTATTATATGTACTCACTATTATTATTATTATATGTACTCACTTTTATTATTATTATATGTACTCACTATTATTATATGTACTCACTATTATTGTTAATGTTATATGTACTCACTATTATTATATGTACTCACTATTATTATTAGTATTATTATTATGTACTCACTATTATTTTTATATGTACTCACTATTATTATTATATGTACTCACTATTATTATTATATGTACTCACTATTATTATTATTATTATATACTCACTATTATTATTATATGTACTCACTATTATTATTATATGTACACACTATTATCATTATATGTACTCACTATTATTATTATATGTACTCACTATTATTATTATATGTACTCACTATTATTATTATATGTACTCACTATTATTATTATATGTACTCACTATTATTATATGTACTCACTATTATTATTATTATGTACTCACTATTATTATTATATGTACTCACTATTATTATTATATGTACTCACTATTATTATTATATGTACTCACTATTATTATATGTACTCACTATTATTATTATTATGTACTCACTATTATTATTATATGTACTCACTATTATTATATGTACTCACTAGTATTATTATTATGTACTCACTATTATTATTATATGTACTCACTATTATTATATGTACTCACTATTATTATTATTATATGTACTCACTATTATTATTATTTGTACTCACTAATATTATTATATGTACTCACTATTATTATTATATGTACTCACTATTATTATATGTACTCACTATTATTATTATTATGTACTCACTATTATTATTATTATATGTACTCACTATTATTATTATATGTACTCACTATTATTATTATTATTATGTACTCACTATTATTATGATATGTACTCACTATTATTATTATTATTATATGTACTCACTATTTTTATTTTATGTACTCACTATTATTATTATATGTACTCACTATTATTATTATTATATGTACTCACTATTATTATTATATGTACTCACTATTATTATTATATGTACTCACTATTATTATTATTATTATTATGTACTCACTATTATTATATGTACTCACTATTATTATTATATGTACTCACTATTATTATTATATGTACTCACTATTATTATTATATGTACTCACTATTATTATTATTATGTACTCACTATTATTATTATATGTACTCACTATTATTATTATATGTACTCACTATTATTATTATATGTACTCACTATTATTATATGTACTCACTCTTATTATTATTATGTACTCACTATTATTATTATATGTACTCACTATTATCATTATATGTACTCACTATTATTATTATATGTACTCACTATTATTATTATATGTACTCACTATTATTATATGTACTCACTATTATTATTATTATGTACTCACTATTATTATTATATGTACTCACTATTATTATATGTACTCACTATTATTATTATTATGTACTCACTATTATTATTATATGTACTCACTATTATGATATGTACTCACTGTTATTATTATTATGTACTCACTATTATTATTATATGTACTCACTATTATTATTATTATATGTACTCACTATTAATATTATTATATGTACTCACTATTATTATTATTATATGTACTCACTATTATTATATGTACTCACTATTATTATTATTATGTACTCACTATTATTATTATATGTACTCACTATTATTATTATATGTACTCACTATTATTATTATATGTACTCACTATTATTATTATATGTACTCACTATTATTATTAAATGTACTCACTATTATTATTGTATGTACTCACTATTATTATATGTACTCACTATTATTATTATTATGTACTCACTATTATTATTATATGTACTCACTATTATTATATGTACTCACTTTTATTATTATTATGTACTGACTATTATTATTATATGTACTCACTATTATTATTATATGTACTCACTATTATTATATGTACTCACTATTATTATTATTATGTACTCACTATTATTATATGTACTCACTATTATTATTATATGTACTCACTATTATTATTATATGTACTCACTATTATTATTATATGTACTCACTATTATTATATGTACTCACTATTATTATTATTATATGTACTCACTATTATTATGATATGTACTCACTATTATTATTATTATATGTACTCACTATTATTATTTTATGTACTCACTATTATTATTATATGTACTCACTATTATTATTATTATATGTACTCACTATTATTATTATATGTACTCACTATTATTATATGTACTCACTATTATTATATGTACTCACTATTATTATTATTATATGTACTCACTATTATTATTATATGTACTCACTATTATTATTATTATGTACTCACTATTATTTTTATTATATGTCCTCACTATTATTATTATATGTACTCACTATTATTATATGTACTCACTATTATTATATGTACTCACTATTATTATTATTATATGTACTCACTATTATTATATGTACTCACTATTATAATATGTACTCACTATTATTATTATTATTATATATACTCACTATTATTATATATACTCACTATTATTATTATTATATGTACTTACTATTATTATTATTATTATGTACTCACTATTATTATTATATGTACTCACTATTATTATTGTATGTACTCACTATTATTATTATTATATGTACTCAGTATTATTATTATATGTACTCACTATTATTATATGTACTCACTATTATTATTATATGTACTCACTATTATTATTATATGTACTCACTATTATTATTATTATATGTACTCACTAATATTATTGTATGTAGTCACTATTATTATTATATGTACTCACTATTATTATATGTACTCACTATTATTATTATATGTACTCACTATTATTATATGTACTCACTATTATTATTATTATATGTACTCACTTTTATTATTATTATATGTACTCACTATTATTATATGTACTCACTATTATTGTTATTATTATATGTACTCACTATTATTATATGTACTCACTATTATTATTAGTATTATTATTATTATGTACTCACTATTATTATTATATGTACTCACTATTATTATTATTATTATGTACTCACTATTATTATTATATGTACTCACTATTATTATTATATGTTCTCACTATTATTATTATATGTAGTCACTATTATTATTATATGTACTCACTATTATTATTATTATTATATACTCACTATTATTATTATATGTACTCACTATTATTATTATTATATGTACACACTATTATCATTATATGTACTCACTATTATTATTATATGTACTCACTATTATTATTATATGTACTCACTATTATTATTATATGTACTCACTATTATTATATGTACTCACTATTATTATTATTATGTACTCACTATTATTATTATATGTACTCACTATTATTATTATATGTACTCACTATTATTATTATATGTACTCACTATTATTATATGTACTCATTATTATTATTATTATTATGTACTCACTATTATTATTATATGTACTCACTATTATTATATGTACTCACTAGTATTATTATTATGTACTCACTATTATTATTATATGTACTCACTATTATTATATGTACTCACTATTAATATTATTATATGTACTCACTATTATTATTATATGTACTCACTATTATTATTATATGTACTCACTATTATTATTATATGTACTCACTATTATTATATGTACTCACTATTATTATTATGTACTCACTATTATTATTATTATTATTATGTACTCACTATTATTATTATATGTACTCACTATTATTATTATTATATGTACTCACTATTATTATTATATGTACTCACTATTATTATTATTATTATGTACTCACTATTATTATGATATGTACTCACTATTATTATTATTATTATATGTACTCACTATTTTTATTTTATGTACTCACTATTATTATTATATGTACTCACTATTATTATTATTATATGTACTCACTATTATTATTATATGTACTCACTATTATTATTATATGTACTCACTATTATTATTATTATTATTATTATGTACTCACTATTATTATATGTACTCACTATTATTATTATATGTACTCACTATTATTATTATATGTACTCACTATTATTATTATATGTACTCACTATTATTATTATTATTATGTACTCACTATTATTATTATATGTACTCACTATTCTTATTATATGTACTCACTATTATCATTATATGTACTCACTATTATTATTATATGTACTCACTATTATTATTATATGTACTCACTATTATTATTATATGTACTCACTATTATTATATGTACTCACTCTTATTATTATTATGTACTCACTATTATTATTATATGTACTCACTATTATTATTATATGTACTCACTATTATTATTATATGTACTCACTATTATTATTATATGTACTCACTATTATTATATGTACTCACTATTATTATTATTATGTACTCACTATTATTATTATATGTACTCACTATTATTATATGTACTCACTATTATTATTATTATGTACTCACTATTATTATTATATGTACTCACTATTATTATTATATGTACTCACTATTATGATATGTACTCACTGTTATTATTATTATGTACTCACTATTATTATTATATGTACTCACTATTATTATTATTATATGTACTCACTATTAATATTATTATATGTACTCACTATTATTATTATTATATGTACTCACTATTATTATATGTACTCACTATTATTATTATTATGTACTCACTATTATTATTATATGTACTCACTATTATTATTATATGTACTCACTATTATTATTATATGTACTCACTATTATTATTATATGTACTCACTATTGTTATTATTATTATGTACTCACTATTATTATTATATGTACTCACTATTATTATTATATGTACTCACTATTATTATTATATGTACTCACTATTATTATTGTATGTACTCACTATTATTATATGTACTCACTATTATTTTTATTATGTACTCACTATTATTATTATATGTACTCACTATTATTATATGTACTCACTTTTATTATTATTATGTACTGACTATTATTATTATATGTACTCACTATTATTATTATATGTACTCACTATTATTATATGTACTCACTATTATTATTATGTACTCACTATTATTATATGTACGCACTATTATTATTATATGTACTCACTATTATTATTATATGTACTCACTATTATTATTATATGTACTCACTATTATTATATGTACTCACTATTATTATTATTATTATATGTACTCACTATTATTATGATATGTACTCACTATTATTATTATTATATGTACTCACTATTATTATTTTATGTACTCACTATTATTATTATATGTACTCACTATTATTATTATTATATGTACTCACTATTATTATTATTATATGTACTCACTATTATTATATGTACTCACTATTATTATTATTATATGTACTCACTATTATTATTATATGTACTCACTATTATTATATGTACTCACTATTATTATATGTACTCACTATTATTATTATTATATGTACTCACTATTATTATTATATGTACTCACTATTATTATTATTATGTACTCACTATTATTATTATTATATGTACTCACTATTATTATTATATGTACTCACTATTATTATATGTACTCACTATTATTATTATTATTATATGTACTCACTATTATTATTATATGTACTCACTATTATTGTTATATGTACTCACTATTATTATTATATGTACTCACTATTATTATATGTACTCACTATTATTATATGTACACACTATTATTATTAATATTATTATTATATGTACTCACTATTATTATTATATGTACTCACTATTATTATTATTATATGTACTCACTATAATTATCATTATACGTACTCACTATTATTATTTTATGTACTCACTATTATTATTATTATATGTACTCACTATTATTATTATTATTATATGTACTCACTAGTGTTATTATATGTACTCACTATTATTATATGTACTCACTATTATTATATGTACTCACTATTATTATTATTATATGTATTCACTGTTATTATTATATGTTCTCACTATTATTATTAATATATGTACTCACTATTTTTATTATTATTATATGTACTCACTATTATTATATGTACTCACTATTATTATTATATATACTCACTATTATTATTATATGTACTCACTATTATTATTATTATTATATGTACTCACTATTATTATTATATGTACTCACTAGGAGTTTTTACACATGTCATCATCAAAGATTGCTCTTTGAGAACAACCTGCAGTGTTTCATGAAGTCTGTGTGACAACAAGTCTCCCCAGATTTTCAGTACTCTCCACCTATTTCGATTACATTTGCAAATTAATTTGCGTTATTGCGACAGCGGTTTACCATTAATTTCTCGCTGGCAATGATCGTTGGTCTTCACTGGAATTAGAGTGGCAATAAGCAATAAACATGCGTAATAATTCATTCAATCGTGGCCAACGTAAATCAAAGGCCCTTCGATTAAAGCCACGTAAACTGCCTACACAGAATAAAGTGCTATGGCCACAGTTAAACGATGGACGACGATTTCGAGGATAATTATTTTCTGTTTCAATTTTCAAAGAAATTGCTGAAGAATTTATGAATCTGATCAAAAAGTGACTGCATTTTTATTTTCCAAAGAAAGCGAAATATTTTACATTTGGTCCCGTGCAATTAAAGGGGAGTATTTTTTGCTGAGAAAATACTATAGTAACGTTATATATATATATATTTTTTAAACTGTATTTTATTTTTAAATTTAAAATGCGCTCGTTTTAAAATAATCCTTGTAATAGTCGTCTATCACCTAACCGCGGTCATTTTACTTTATTCTGCGATGTCAACAGGTTATCTGACTTTAGTGGAAGGGCCTCTTATTTACGTTGACCATGCTTGAATAAGTTAATATGCACATTTATCAACTCAACAGATTGCGCATATTTGTACGAATTTGTGGCTCAATAGGACCGATCTAAATCATATATCACTCTCATAAAGAACAGTCTGTTAAAAGCCACCAGAGTCCCTTCACTCTGCTGGCATGAGACCAATTTTGGGGTCTATTTCTGAAAATGTGACGCAATGTCATTTTAATGTGGCAGAGTTAGCTACCTTGAAAAGACACCCAGACTGTACAGCCGGGCACGAATTCGTCGGCCGAAACGCATGAGACGATTGTCAATAAACGTAACCAGCCAGCATGTTTGGCATCATTATAGAAATCTAGGATTTGCCTTGGCTTTTGGCAGACACTTTTTTGTCGGAATGAGCTATAGTAGGATCCTAAAGGAGGAAGTCCTTTTTAGAAGGATAGCCCCTTGAACCGAACTGACCGAGATCCTGAACCCAAGAATTGGTTGATATAAAAATATGTCATTGAGGCATATTTGAGTGGTTACGTGCTTCCCATGACAGTAAAATGCGACATAAGATGGTCAAATGAAAACAGTTTGTAGTTGACACTGAAACGCGAGAGAATGAGAGAAATGTTATATGATAAACACAAACAAAATAACAAAAGTTCAAAACCATAAATTCACACACAAAAAAGATATTTTATAGACTTTTTAAAAGTGGAAGTTTAGATAGATATGTAAACATCAAGTATTGGTTCATATTTTCAAAGAATTTACAGAGTAAAGAGGGTTCATACTCTAAGATATCGAGGAAGTATGAGTCAGTTATTCAAATGTCGTGAATTATCTACGAGTCTCAAAAGTGGAAGGTCCATTTTGTAGAAAAAAGGAAAAAAAAAAGAAAAAAATGTTGGCATGTCAGCCAGATAAGACCCGAAACTAACGAGAAATTATGAATACTGAACGAAATTGGTTCTATTGTATTCTTATCTGCAGTTGTTAATCTATTTATAATCAGCGTTCTTTATGACTGTCACTTAAAACAAAATGGCGTTCGACTGTTGCCGTTTCGTGTTTTGTTGTTGTGGTTTCACGATAAATAAAAGGTAAATTTTCTTTGTCCAGCCAAGTCTGCCTTTTGACATGCACTGCCTTGCCATTAGAGTGACTGATTTTAGCCGACCTCTTAAAACTGCTGAAGAATCGTTTTACAACACACTTAAGTATTTGGGCGACAAGACGGGAAAATGGCTGTCAGCGTTTTGTGGATACAAATAAATAAATAAATAAATATATAAAAACATATATAGGAAAAGACAAGGTCGTCCACTGATACTTTTTCAGAAGAAGGAAGAGGGGTGCAAAGGGATACCCCTATAGTATCACAATTATTATTTAAAATAGTCGTACCCCATGGGCTCTTATATCCAACCCTCTTGCCCTAGCTTAAAAGAGTTGATCCAACCATCTCTAAGTGGATGTCGACTAGAAAAATGGTGGGTGGGGGAGAGAGAGAGAGAGAGAGAGAGAGAGAGAGAGAGAGAGAGAGAGAGAGAGAGAGAGAGAGAGAGATACAGAAGAAATATTCTTGAATGAAAAAAAATAAGAAAGAAAGTAGAAAGAAGAGGGCGAAAGCAAGGAAAAATTAATAACAAGCTGAATTATTTCAATCCTGGCTTGAGCTAGTCGCTAGTCTAGCCGCACTGATGAGCTGTGATACAGTGAAGCAGTACTGCATGTGGATAACTATAAATGCTCCCTATCTTGGGTTGGGCATATTGGGGAACGAAATAAAAAACTGCTGCTAGCGTAAAAACCAATAGTCTGTGTGTAAACAAATGGAGAGCAGGTCGTTTGGACAATGTTTAAACATTACAATTTCGTATACCAATCTCTGCAGCAGCCAAATAGTGTAACAGTGAGGAGCGATAACTGTCGCCTTGGCGGTCGAGTTTCAATCCTGGCTTGAGCTAGTTGCTGGTCTAGCCGCACTGATCAGCTGTGAGACAGCGAAATAGTACTATATATATATTGATGGTCAGTTTCACTGCTTTTACTAAATTCACAATTCCGATACAATTCTTTATAAATGTTAAATGCGCAGATATTTTCTCAACATGTGAGGAAAGAACTAAAATTTTTAGTTTTTGTAGTAGTTTCAAATCAATAAATCTTTATCGTTTTATTATTACTAGCAGCAGTGGAAGATTTTGCTTTAAACAAAATCAAATTAAAAAGACAAAAGAATCGGTTTTGGCATCTGAAAAAAAAATGCACAATTTGTTCGATTCTGATAAGAATTCCGATACCCCTAAAAGTTTCGATTTTTCGATTCCCGATTTCGATTTATCATCCTAACACACACACACACACACACACACACACACACACACACACACACACACACACACACACACACACACATATATATATATATGGTGGACGGATGTTTATTTAAATAGACATTCGGACAGGTTATTTGCGGGCATCGCTTCCATGGTCGAGTGGGAGAACTGCCGACTGTCAACACGACGGTTCTAGGCCCACTCCTTGGCTTGGGAGTGGTGCTAGTCTAACGGCACTGATGAGTTGTGATACAACGAAACAGGACTGTATGTCGATGACTACAAATATATATATGAGTTCATGTTTTTTTTTATTCCATATGGTTTCACATTTACTAAATATACAATGTTTTTAAAAGCATTTCTTTTAAAAGAACTAAATTTTCAACCGTTTTCTTCGGCATTATTGTAGGACAATGGGTTTATATACAAACGTTATCACATAAATAAATGTACGTAAAATAGCGGCTGTCTATATACACGTGTTTATTATAATGGTTGATGTTCATACTTAGTGTAGTGGGTATATAAACAGTGTTCAATAAATAACGTTATAAATATATAAATAAAGTTACATTGACGCATGTATAAACAGACATCAAGCGGTGTAACGTACCACACGTTTGAACACGCGTTAACATGTAAACACCCGGGACCCACACGTTGTAGATTCAGTTGCAAAGGAGACAAAGAATAGGAAATAGGAAAGAATTTCAACTGTTGTTTCAGATTTTAAGAAAAGGCCTTTGAACTTCATTTTCCTGTCACGCGTGACTTCTTGTTATGTCTGTGACGTCATCCACGTCTCTAATATGTTCATATTATCTAACATGCTATATCTCCTTTTTATAGTCTGTTTCTTTTCCTTACCGTGACGTCATTTCTCACACAGTTCAGTATTTGCATATAGCCGCCATAAGCGCGTCTGCGTTCTTTTACAGCGTGTTTCTTGAAAAGTATGTATTATATCGTGTAATGTTGTCATTTCGTGTGCGTGTGTTTAACACATTTAACATATCAATGTCTGCGCACAAACACACATACCTTATTTTATAGTTTCCTTTCTCCGGCGATCTGTGAAATAAGATAATTCCATCCGAAGAGGCACCATTAAAACTAGTTATATTTTATGTATTTTTATTTCTTGTGCCCACACGTTTGTAACTTCCCTCGGTGTTTTACAACGTTCCTCTAGATTTCTACATCTTTCTATATGCGCCCTATACGTTTCCGTGAACATAAGTGGTCAGGAACGAACCTCTCGGTCCTAACTTCAATCTGCGACTCTGACTCTCTGACTCTCCATTTTTGTTTTCTTGTTCTCTCTTACGTAATTACTTTCGTAAAATGCCGCGCCTTTGTTTATTGTTAAATATAAATATTTTAACTTAAAAACTATTTGTATTTGTAACAATTTATAGCAAAAGTTCTGCTTACTAATTCCAAAGTTCCTTTGTTTTGTTTGCAATCTTTTCTTATTGTAAATATTATAAACTGATTTTAAAATATCTGATCCATCGTAAATTCCCAACCTGTTATTGTTTTCTATAACTTGTTTTCTAACATTCTTTTTGCGTACGAAATATTTGTTATTATTGTAATGTTAAAAAGTTACTTCTTTTTGACTTAGCTATGCAAACTAGTTAATGTCTAATCCCTTTATTCGCAGGGCCCTAATTTGCAACATATTCAGCGTAATATATATATATATATATATATATATATATATATATATATATATATATATATATATATATATATAAATAAGAATTACAGTTAAGTTTACCAAAATGATCCAAGATGGCAAAACTAAAGTAAATTATAAATATTAAAGAATTAATATTCATAAAGTAATCTCAACCAGATGTAAAAGCTCGATAAAACCAAATAGGAGATAGAGCTTTTATTTATTTATTCATCTATTTACTTATATGAATGTATGTGTGTGTATGTGGGTATGTATGTTGTATATATATATATATATATATATATATACATATATATGTGTGTGTATGTATGTGTAATTGTATGTATTCATATATATGCATGTATGTTTTACATGTGTAGGTATTTATTTTATATTTCTTCTTATTTCATTTGGTTGTCCTTCAAAAACTCCTGCTTATAATTCAATTCTCAAATAATAACTTGTAAATTTCAATTGACCTCTTTTTTTGCTTAAAATCTTTGGCGCCTTTTACGTTATCTTGTCTGGGTCATTTTGACATTGGTTTTTCTATTTTAAAATTATTCCAATCACAATTCAACTTTTTTTCTTATATTTTTTTCCTCCCTTCTTTTTCTTTCTTCTTCGCCCATTTTCCTGAATTCAACCTTGCCTCGACAGCCGAGCTGTATACTTGATCCATTTCTTTTTTACGCACATTTTATCTTTCTTTTAAGAATATATTAAAAAAATCCAACAAAAACCTACCAGCCAGCCAGCCAGCCAGCCAGCCATGGTTCTCCCCAGAATGTGCTGCTGCCATCGCACGCAGAAATCACTTTTTCCATAACTACCAACGTAATAGATGTACTGAGACTAAAGCTGCTTTCAGGAAACACCAGCAACCACTGTAAAAGAGTAATAAAAAATGCAAGCAAGCTATATGCCCAGTCTGTTAAATCCAAAGTAGCTGATCAGCGGCTTGGTTCCCACCAGTTTTGGCAAATAACAAATAGGATCCTGAACAGAAGTGTGCGTTCTATCCCAACCATTATCAACGGACCAGAGGTCATCTCGTCAGCTTCAGACAAGACCAAACTATTTTCAAAGAACTTTGCAGCTAATTCTACCATATGCGACGAAGGCCATCAACTCCCCTTATTTCCTCCTATAACACAGAACACGCTAGGTAACATACAAATATCTGTGCATGAGGTCGCCAAGCTAATCAAGAACCTTGATTCCAGTAAAGCTACTGGTCCTGTCGGCATCCCAATTATAGTGTTAAAAAAGCTTCAACCAGAACTTGCCCCCATACTTACGAAACTGTTTAAACGTTGCCTTAAGGAGAAGTGCTTTCCAACACTCTGGAAAACCTCATCAGTTTGCCCTGTATTTAAGAACTCAGGTGATAAGTCATCTCCCTCTCAGTACAGACCAATAAGTCTCCTGTGTGTCATGAGTAAGTTGCTGGAATCCATATTAAATAGAGAAATAGTCAACCACCTCAGCAGAAACAACCTTCTTAGTGACACACGATATGGTTTCCGCTCTGCAAGACCTACCGCAGATGTGCTAACGGTTATATCTCATAGGATTAGTGAATCTCTTGACAAAGGCCTCCTTTCTAGAGCAATTGCTCTTGACATATCAAAGACCTTCGACAAGGTATGGAATAAAGGCCTACTTCACAAGATCTCCAGCTACGGTATAACTGGAAATATTCTCTCTATCATTAAATCATTTCTCTCTGATAGGCTCATAAGAGTAGTGGTTGATGGACAAAAATCAGAGGCCTGCAGTATTAATGCTGGAGTCCCTCAAGGGTCCATCCTGGGCCCAACTCTCTTCCTGATCTACATCAATGATCTCCCTAAACACATACTTAAATCATTCGTTGACATCTATGCTGATGACACGACCATCTACAGCAACACATCAAAGGCTGTAAATGACAAAGCTCTCTCTGATTCTCTCTCCTCTGATCTCGAACGAGTGGTTCAGTGGGGGAAGACGTGGCTGGTTACCTTTAATGCATCTAAAACCAAACTCCTATCTTTACATCATCAACACTCTGATCCCCATCTGGCATAAATTAAAATGAATGGCTCTCGTCTAGGAGAAGACCCATATTTTGACAAGCTTCTGGGCTTGACCTTCACTCCTGATCTGAAATGGAACACGTACATCAAGTCTGTTGCCAAGGTCGCTGGAAAGATGGTGGGATCCTTCTACCGCTCCAGAAGATATCACACTACTGATGCTATTCTCTATCTATATAAAAGCCAAATACATCCAAGGATGGAATACTGCTGCCATATCTGGGCAGGAGCTGCTAAAAACAGCCTATCCTGCCTTGACAGAGTACAAAATAGACTTCGTGGCTTAGTGGGGGATGCCCTTTTCTCTACCCTGCAACCTCTCTCCCACAGAAGAGACGTTGCAAGCCTATCTTTGTTTTATCGTTATTTCCATGGCAGGTGCTCGTCTGAACTCCAATCTTTGGTCCCCCCTCGCCAGTCTTTTACGAAAAACACCCGTCTAGCTGAATCCACTGTCAAAAACTTTCCCCACTCTTTATCTGTGCCTAAATCAAAACGTAGATTCCATGAACAAGGCTTCTTTCTTAGAACTGCACGCCTGTGGAACTCTGTTCCGTCTGCCTGCTTCCCTCCTGACTACAACTTGGATGTCTTCAAGTCCGACGTAAACAATTCCTGATGAACCGCCCCCTTCAGTAGACACTTTACATATCCACACTAACGTACTGTACTTATAATAACCCTTATCCCTGAGTGGCCTCCGGGCCTTGATAAGTGGTGACCACCTTGTAAAAAAAAATATATATTAGAATTCTTTCCCATTTCCTTGTACCTATTTGTGAATTATTCCACGAATTTCTGCCTTTTGGATTACTTTGGATCATCTTCATATTACGCGGTGCCCTTGGATCTTACTAATTAACTAACTTTCTTGGATTCTTCATCTTTGGATTTTAATGTCATTGGAAATTTTACTCTTCACCAGACTATCCATACACGTGAAATCACTTTTTTTATTCACCCTATTCCCTCTGCTTCACTTTTTGTTATCAAGTAAGATCTATTACTTATTTGTAGTTTCATTTAATACTTTTGCAAGCAAAATCCGATCCCACATTTTGCTAAATCCTCCCCTCTGATGAGAAGGAAAGTATTTCTTCGAAACTCCGCGGATTAAGGACTATCCATGTATTTAGGGTTTCCTTTTTAAAATTAAATATGTTTTTAACTCTTTTTCAAAGTGTTTTTAACATGTTTTATTAACTACTTGTTCTTATATATATATATATATATATATATATATATATATATATATATATATATATATATATATATGCGAAATGTTATATATGTGGAAATATATTAGAAACTTTATTTATTTACTGTAGGAAAAAACGCACAAGGTTAGATATTTTAAATGCTACCATAACCAAACCTAAAATCGATATCATAAACAAACAACGCTGTTGGAATGTAAGAAATATGTTAAAAAATTGCGCAAGCTTCTTTCCTTAAAATATATAAAACTTAATATTCGATTGAATAATCACGCAAAAAATATGTTGGTGAGTTTTTAATTATAATTAAGGGTATGATTCTGTTCTAGTTGGCCTATCCTTTAAGATTTCTCAGTGTTATTGCTAATCTACCGGGGAATGCTGACAGGGCTAAGCAGGCATTATTTGTAGCCCAGAGAGTACTTAACCTAGTGTTCTGTTCCTTTTTTTAAAATTTGTTTTTAAAAGAATCTTATCTGACCTTGGGTGTAACCTCTTGCAGGAGAGGTTAATAAAGCTTATTAAACGTTCAAACTCGGTTAAAAATCGGGCCGTTTAGTTTGGCTGGCAATATCCATTTTCTTATTTGCATGTAAAGAAATAAATAAAGTAAAGAAATTTTATCTGCCGTTTCACAAGTTATTTCCTTTTGGCGAAATTAAAAAAAATGTCAGGTCAATTATCATACATTTATTTGACTAATTCTCTGTTGCTCCAAAATTAACTCCACATATCTTCACATCGAATGCGGTGCACATGATTCATCGTTTGCTTTTGCATTCGGAAATGAAAAAAAAACAAACAAAGAAGAAAAGAAAAACAAAAGGAAAGAAAAAAAAGAAAAGGAAAGAAAAAAGAAAGAAAGAAGAAAGGAACAAACGGATCCCATAATTAATTACCTAGTATGACAAGTTACAATTCGTTATCTCTGACAAGGAGGTTATGTTTTCAGTCAGGTTTGTCTGTTTGATTATTTTTTTTCAGCATAACGTCCACATCGCTTGACCAAACATCATTATACTTGGTTACAATGTCAATTATGGTTTAACTTAAAAATGATTTAATTTTGATATATAAATAGATCAAATGCTCGATACGCCTTTGCTTGCAACACGCAAACTCAGAGACGACCAAAAGACGACAGGTTCTGATGTTGACTGGTCCTGGATTTTCACAAGTTATTCGGGTAGCTCTAACACTATTACGCTACCATCGCCCCTACCACGGCGAGGAAGTATTAGACTTTAGAGGAGGGACTTCTTTTGATTCTATGCAGTGATCAGAAATTCTTGTTAACGTTTCGAACATGTAGCAACTATACGGCAGCAAGTCCCGAGATTACTTGTTCAAGGTCCAGAACTACTACTACTACTACTACTACTACTACTACTACTACTACTACTACTACTACTACTACTACTACTACTAATAATAATAATAATAATAATAATAGTAATAGTAATAATAATAATAATAATAGTAATAGTAATAATAATAGTAATAATAATAATAATAATAATAATGATAATAATAATAATAATAATAATAATAGCAATAATAATAATAACAAAAATAGTAGTAGTAATAATAATAATGATAATAATAATAATAGTAATAATAATAATAATAGTAATAATAATAATAATAATAATAATAGTAATAATAATAATAATAGTAATAATAATAATAATAATAATAGTAATAGCAATAATAATAATAATAGTAATAATAATAATAATAATAATAGTAATAATAATAATAATAATAATAGTAATAATAATAATAATAATAATAGTAATAATAATAATGATAATAATAATAATAGTAATAATAATAATAATAGTAATAGTAATAATAATAGTAATAATAATAATAATAGCAATAATAATAATAACAATAATAGTAGTAGTAATAATAATAATGATAATAATAATAATAGTAATAATAATAATAATAGTAATAATAATAATGATAATAATAATAATAATCATAATAATAATAATAATAATAATAATAATAATAATAATAATAATAATAATAGTAATAATAATAATAATAATAGTAATAATAATAGTAATAATAATAATAATAATAATAATAATAGTAATAATAATAATAATGGTAATAATAATAATAATAATAATAATAATAATAGTAATAATAATAATAATAATAGTAATAATAATAATAATAGTAATAATAATAATAATAGTAATAATAATAATAATGGTAATAATAATAATAATAATAATAGTAATAATAATAATAATAATAGTAATAATAATAATAATAGTAATAATAATAATAATGGTAATAATAATAATAATAATAATAATAGTAATAATAATAATAATAATAGTAATAATAATAATAATAGTAATAATAATAATAGCAATAATAATAATAGTAGTAATAATACTAATAATAATAATAATAATAATAATAAGTAGTGGCAACGGATACGTTTTTATGTTACAAAAGTGCGCTAATAAAATGTAGACTAAAATTGTTATGCAGTTCTGAATCGCTTCTGGTACTACAGTACCTCCCCATCTGAGAGGATTTCTAAATGTCTCACGAGCCACAACCAAATTTCGCAAAAGCTAAACTTCTCTCTGACAAACAGTATGGGTTTAGGCAATATTGTTCTAATGCAGATATTTTTACGGTCATCTCTGAACGCATATACCAAGCACTGGATAAGGCGGGCCAAGCCGTGGAAGTAGTCCTTGATATATCCAACGCCTTTTACAAAGTCTGGTATGAAGGGTTGCTAATGAAAATTAAATCGTACAATATAACTGGACGAATACTAAATATAGTTAGATCCTTTTTTAGATCTGCTTAGATGCACAAGAGCACAAGAGCCAGTGGAAAACGTTTCGCATTAGATCTGGCTAAAGAGTAGTAACTCTTGTTGCTCGAAAAGCAACAGTAAACGCAAGCATCATATGAGCAACCTCCGATGGAGGCGCCTCGCTATTTCAGACGAGCGTTTTGAGGGATAGGTGTTGAAGGTATTTATTTTTCTCCCAGAGTGAGAAATGTGACTCAAGGCTCGGAAGTGATATTGAAGAAGAAGAGCACTGATCCTTGCAAACGATGCCTAGAGAGCCCAGTCGGCATTTTCTGGTCGAAACGCCTCAGGCGATTAGCAATAAACTAATCCTTCTCAAAGAAAGAAGGCAAAGCCTGGGAGAATGGACCTCCTAGAACCGCACAGAACCAGCATAACATCGTAACCAACAGGGAATGGTCTAGACTCTATTGATTTTTGGGACAGAAACTGGCGGGGCTAAAACTGTGAAATAGTTCCTCCTAAAGATGCTCAATGCTGAATCCTGTTTGGATGAAATTCACTGTTCAGAACTTAAAAAATGCGTGGTTTCTTCGATTGTTAATCCAGATAGGGGTGTTGAACCTCGGCTCCAAAAGCAACAGAGATTAGTTTCATGTAATTATTACGATTTAAAATTTAATGCTATTTTAAAGCATTATCGTTGTTTTTTTTATGCAATAATTGTATTAATAATGTTAATAACAGTACTATATATGAAATCATTGCGTATATATAATAGTATTCGTTAATACCAACTACAAATGTATATTATGTAATACTAATATATTTGATCCGGTTAAAAAAGTACATATGCAAATAAACACTATCGAGTTTCGTCTGAGAGAGAGAGAGAGAGAGAGAGAGAAAGAGAGAGAGAGAGAGAGAGAGAGAGAGAGAGAGAGAGAGAGAGAGAGAGAGAATGAATACATACAATATCAGCTTGAATTTTCTTTCGGGCTGGTGTTTTATATTGAAGTGGACAGCTCCCGTTAATTAGAGAAACAAAGTAAATAGGATTGAAAATAATATTTATTGAAGGAGAATGCTGGAACCGAACGTAGTAATGAAAAGTTAAAAATGAATACATATTGCTATTTAGATGCAATTTCAGAGATCTAGAGAATTATCCATTGCAGTTAGAAATTACTATAAAAACAAGGTGAGGTCAGAAAAATAATAAACAATTAATTGAGGGATGTTCTTGTGTTGCCAGAAAAACGTATTGGAGTCATATGTAAAATCCACGTGAAAAAACATTCACAGATTTCTCGGTGTTATTGCTAATCTACCGGGGAATGCTGACAGGGCTAAGCAGGCATTATTTGTAGCCCAGAGAGTACTTCACCTAGTGTTCTGTTCCTTGTTCTGATGTCACAAAGAAATATAAATTCAATATATTCAATATATATGTTAGGATTCGGAATCAGTTGATAGCTGGAGTCGAGAGTTGAGTTAAGGAAAAGAGTTGAGAGAGGAGAGTTGAGTTAGCCTAAGCCCTTTCGGAAGCAAGGCAGGGAGGGGAAGACAAAATGTAGAAATCTAACTCGGCATCGAATTCCTACCATTTTCATCACCAGCTGGAAATAAATATCTTCATATTATTTGTAAGCCTTTGTTTTCGTCGTCAGTTCAACCGTAAGGTAATGTGTTTTTGTCTTCGTCTTGTATAATGAACTTTAAAGGAAGCCCCTTTTACAGGTGTTGTCTGTATCCCCCTCATAAACAATGTATTCTCCTCTGTTAAAAAGAGCTGTCTATTACACATCTCTCTTCACATATATCGGCCTCCTATTATAAATATGAACTGTGTACCTCTATTATAAATATCATCGTCGTCGCTATGTAACCACGTAGCACTGGGTGCTACACTAAGTTAATTCTGCTCTTAGTCAGGGTGGGGGAAATCTCTCCAGACTTTTACTTTTTGACTCCTATCAAAAGTGCACTTTTCTGGGGAGCAGGATATTTCCTCACACTAAAAACGACCTTATGTCAAGTTTTACTCTCGTGTGGAAACAAATAAATGGAGCTTATAGCAACCTTATCATTCATTCATTTAGATTTATTTATTAAATATAAAAAAGTTAAAAATAGTCAAGCTACGCTGATGAGCGGTAGTACAGCGAAACACGTTTTCGTAGATTAATGTTTTATAAGTGGAATAATAAATAAATAATATTTGTTTATTTGTTTATGTCCAACAAATATGGATGATTTTTCTTAGGAAAAATATTTTCCAAATCTCCAAGGTTGGAGACGCCAAATAACCGTATTCAATTATTGTTAAAAAATCAACAAAAAATCGGCATAAGTTTAAAAGCGATAAAAATAAGACGTCACTGCACTCGATCGTAGCACATATGGTCAGAGGTTCGAATCCTATATCAGTCAAACTACGCTTAAACTTTGTGTGTGTGAGTTCCTTCCTCATATGTCCCGAAACGGCTGAGCTTACTTTTTTTCACACAAAGGTAATTTATATGTTCTTAGATATGTTTGTACAGATATTCATCCGATAAGTATCGAAAATCGAAAAAATCCGATCCTAAAAACAGTCTTTATTTGTTATAGATAAAAAAGAAGAATTTTTACAGGAAAATATTTTACGTTACACCGCCAAGGGAAATAATAAAATCTTAGAAAATCATTTCTTAAAAAGCCCAGAATTATTGATATCTGGAGATATAGTTCAGTGATAGAGACTAGAGATTGAATGATCCCTTATTCAATCCCAGGTGTACTTTACCATTTTGTTTGATTTTTTTTTAAATAATAAGTTCAATTTATGATAAAAGAAGAACCACTTTTTAAAATTGCCGCAAATCATTTCTTCGTTTGCATATTTTACGAAACATTTATTAGAAGTGAATTTTCCAGGGCATTTATCGTCAAGCCCAAATATTACCTGACATGATATTGTAAACAAACACAGACAACATTTGATGAACGACATTATCATTATCATTTTAGTTTTATGTTTTTTTTTTTGTTTTTTTTTGTTTGTTTTTTTACGAATTAGTCCACCGGGAAAACTATACCTCGTAATATAAAATATTCAGTAGAGGATTGATTCTATTATAATATATATGCAATCTGCATGAATTAAAATATCCTGTTTAAGCGTATTATACGACCGGGCAACGCTGGGCGTCCAACTAATATATATATATATATATATATATATATATATATATATATATATATATATATATATATATACACACACACACACACACACACATATATATATATATATTAGTAATCTCTGCCCTGCATTGAGCACTTTTTAATAATCACACGAGTTTCGTTGGATTTACATCTAGGAAACAAATCGATACAACCGATATATATATATATATATATATATATATATATATATATATATATATATATATATATATATATATATATATATATATATATATATATATATATATATTATATTATTGTTGATTTTTTAAACGATATTAAGGTTAACGTCTCCGCCTCGGAAATCCGGTGTTTTTCTTAGAAAGTCGCCCATTTTTTATTTGGACGTATTTTTTAATTTATTTATTATTTTTAAAAACAGTAATCTACAGACACGCGTGTTTCGGAGTCCTACCCCTCGTCAGCATTGCTTGACTATTGTTAGGATTCGAACACCGAACCTTACACCTAAAGTCACACACACACACACACACACACACACACACACACACACACACACACACACACACATATATATAACTTTAGGTGTATGTCCTATTGAAGAAAAAAGATTACAGACTCTACAAGTGTATTCTTATGTAAAATTAACCGGGGAAGATAATAAATCCCTAAGTGCAAATTTCGTCACTGGTATCAAGTTTTTCAGCCATAATTTGGAAGAAAACATTAATTTCAATGTATTCCCTATGGATTAAATAAAAGTGTTCCGTCGGAAATTCTGTGCAGATTCATGAGTTCGACAAGGCACACTAGAAGAAGATCGAAGATGACATCGGCCGAAACCTTGAGAAAAATAACACTCCAGATGAGAACAGTAGTCCGACGATTATGACTAACTAATCCTCATCTCAAAAATTCAGAAACATAATTTTTATTATTTATATTTTTGGCAAAGATAGATGTCAATTAAGGCGAGAATTACTAATTCACGAAAGAAACATTCTTATGTCATTTATTGAAATAATAGCGATCGATTAGTATTTGTTTCCATCCCACCGCAAGATGTTCCACAAGGTCAGAAGGTAAGGGTTAGAAAGCTAGTGTATGAAAGGAAATTCACTCTGGCCAACAAACAATGCCTGAGCAGCTCCGTTGAGATTCCCCTGTAGGCGATTACAGTGTGGAACAATAAGTGTCGTCCTAATGAAAACAACACTACAGCTTTATCTTAAAACATCTATTGAAAAACTTTCAGGTTACTTGATTATATAGTAGAGCTGACATTTAATCAATGTAGCCGCCTTCAGCCTCAATCACCATCTCGATACTGGTCCGGAACTGAGAGCATGCTTTTTCCACAAGGGTGCTGGCAATGGTCCTAAGTTAGATCGGTAGAAAGCATGAATTTTACCGATCTCCGATCCCGCTCGTTGAACATTGTGTCACTTTCAGACATGATAGAAGGCTGCTATCGCTCTTGGGATCTGTACACAATTGACCAACTAGTAGATGGTCTGCAATAACAACAACAACAAAAAAAAAAAAAAAGAAAAAGAAAAAAAAGGAAAAAAAAAGAAAGCCGGTTTTCATCAAACTGTCGTCTTTTCTAGAGCGACAAGTTTATCGTTCCACTCTGTAGTAACAAATAAAACACTCCTCAAAGCGCGAGAAGCTAACGCCTGGGAGGGTGCATCATTCAGATGAGCACAGAACCATAGCTGAGTCCGCAGAAGTAAACCCCCTAACTTAAAAACTAAACAGACTCCTGAACGAATTCTCGATTGGTATGAACACACTACCTTCACCCTATATAAAGCAGTCAGTTATGTCAACTTTAAGCCATGTTGGTTCTATTGTGCTCATTTGCATATTAATACTACGAGAAACTTGTGTTCAATTAATTGGATATGATAAATCGTTTTTCAATATGAGTTCTTCTTCATTATCTAGTCCACGAATTATTGATATACAGAGCACCAACCCCCAACTTGAATGACTAAGCCTTTAAGAATGAATGTTTTTCCGTATTATATTTATTTATTTTCCTTAATTTCCGGTGAAATAAATGAATCATGTAGACAAGACGAAGGGGAAATTATTTCTGTAGCCATGAATTAATCAAAAGAGACGTAAATAATTACCCGGTCATTTTAATTCGTGAGAAAAAAGATGCAATAATTCTGAAGGATTCTTCCAAAGCTGAGAAACGAGCGTTTAAAGTTTGGTTCGTAAGCTTCAAAATCCCTCGATAAATTCCTGCCATTTTTAATTAAAAATAAAAAATAAAAAAAATCCATAAAATACAATAAAAAGTGATTTTCTTCTTCTTCTAAACAATTTCATTATATAGTGAGCTTGGAAAAATATATGGCAACTAAGCTACACAGAATTTGCTGCGTTTCATTTTCGTAAGGCTTCGTCATTGGCTTGCAATAGCTTGACGAATTCTCTTGAGGATGAAACGCGGCGCATTTTGTGTAGCTTAATTGCCATATATATTTTCATAATTCTCTATCTCGCTCTACTCATGTAGTGAGCGCTGTAAATATTGAAAATAGATAAAGAAAATTTTATGTAGATACTTGAAATAATAATAATAATAATAATGATAATGATAATAATAATAATAATAATAATAATAATAATAATAATAATAATAATAATAATAATAATATATGTATGTATGTATGTATGTACACATTTAGCTCTTCCATTTAAGATTTCATGAACAAATTGCTATATTTTTACGGATCATATATATATATATATATATATATATATATATATATATATATATATATATATATATATGTATTTGCATATATATATACACACGCACACACACATACATATATATACATATATATATGGATATATATACACACGCACACACACACACACACATATATATATATTATACGTTTCAAATCTTAAATATATTTTAGTGGTATGCGTAAACAATTTTATGCAAATACAAGAGTTTTGTTTTTTGGTGAATTATATGAGGATTTGTTCCCTACATTTTATGCGGATTTTATAAAAAATATATTCTCACAAATTATCTAAAACAACGTTTTATTTGCGCACAAGTGTTTCTGTCCACCACTAAGACACTTTTCTTGATGAAGCTATCATCAGTACTTGTAAAAAAAAAGTGGCGCAGTGGGTAGAGACGTTGAATCTCTACGGTTTCAGGTGAGCATTGTCTGAAGATAGCGGTTTCAACCCTACCCAAATCCGGCAGATAATTAACGTGGTGAGACAATAACAACTATGGAAGGCAGTAATTACTTAGGATGCAGTTGAACACTCAGCATTCATATCCCATCGGTGAAAACATCTGATGAAGGCCCGAGGAATAGTTGGCCGACAAGCCCGTTCCACGGCAGACATCCTCACTGTAATCTCTGAACGCATATACCATTCACTGGACAAAGCGGGAGAGGGAAGAGCGGTAGCTCTAGATATATCTAAGGCTTTTGACAGGGTATGGCATGAGGGTCTCCTCAGGAAGATTAGATCTTACGGTATCACTGGTAGAATACTTAACGTAATTAAATCCTTCTTAGATAAGAGAAAAATCCAGGTTGTCCTCGACGGTCGTACATCTAAACAATATGATATAAATGCGGGAGTGCCCCAAGGATCTATCCTGGGACCTCTGCTGTTCCTGATATTCATAAATGACCTCCCCGACAAGATTGCCTCTGAGATGGGGATATATGCTGATGACACCACACTCTATAGCAGGCACGACAGGAAAACAAACGAACATATATCTAAAGTAATGGCAGAAACACTAGAAGATGACCTCCAATCAGTAGTGGAATGGGGACAAAAATGGATGGTAACGTTCAATGCCACAAAGACAAAACTGGTTTCATTCAATAATTACAAGAAACCTTCTCTACCACCTATAGCAATGGCCAACGACTCTTTATCTGAGAGTACGTCTCTCAAGCTCCTTGGCCTAACGTTCACTGGAAACATGAGTTGGAACAGTTACATCGAGGGCATTGCCAGGGCCGCTGCAAGGAAGGTGGGCTCTCTCTACCGTGCTAGAAAACTTTTAACACCCGAAAGTATCCTGTACCTCTATAAGGCCACTATTCGCCCATGTATGGAGTATTGCTGTCATATTTGGGCCGGTGCATCGGCTACTAGTCTCTCGCTCCTTGACAGGGTTCAAAAGAGAGTCGCAAATCTGATAGGCCCTAAACTGGCATCAAAACTTCAGCCTCTGTCCCATCGTCGAAACGTTGCATCCCTCTGCCTGTTCTACAAGTATTATAATGGTGAATGCTCTGAAGAACTGCAAGCACTTGTGCCCCCACGACGTGAACACCCTCGACAGACCCGTCAAGCTGCAAAATCCCACCCCCACACTGTAGAGATCCCTAGATGTAAAAGATCTTTCTACTCCAGTAGTTTCTTCCCCAGAACTGCTAGACTTTGGAATTCCATTCCGGGTCACTGCTTCCCCAACTGTACTGACATGCATAAGTTCAAGTGCAACGTGAACCAACATCTCGCTGCCCTAATCCCTACATAGTACCCCAGTAGATGTTTCCCCTGATAGTAGCCCCCTACACCAAAGTGGCAATGTGCCTTGTTTGGGGTGAAAATGTAATAAAAAAAAATAAAAAAGAAAGGTCGTGAAACAACAACTATAGGAGATGAGGATAAGAGTCCGCAAATAAATAAATAATTTTGCAATAATCTTTGTTTTGTCTTCTTCTTTTACGAGCACTGACGATAGCTT
The DNA here is from genome assembly GCF_053919585.1 of Euprymna scolopes. Taxonomy (NCBI): domain Eukaryota; kingdom Metazoa; phylum Mollusca; class Cephalopoda; order Sepiida; family Sepiolidae; genus Euprymna; species Euprymna scolopes. The sequence continues at coordinate 6,979,096 of NC_136495.1, read as the reverse complement.
CATCAAGAAAAAAAATTGTATAACAAGTCTGAAAAATCGACTCAAAATAAACAAAAATGAAAAGCAATTTCATGAAATAATAATGAAACAAAATATGAAATGAATGCGGTATGCAATGATGTTTATTATTGTGATCCTTTGAGATGAGTAATTTGTTTATTTATTTATTTGTTTGTTTATTTATTTGCGGACTGTTATCCTCATCTTGATAATTGTTGTTTCACAATGTTTCGGCAAACTCATCCTCTGCCATTCTTCTGGTAGACAGGATAGGAATGCGGAATCTCTTAACTGCATCCTCACTAATTACTGCCTTCCATAGCTGTTGTTGTCTCACCATGTTTTTGGCCAACTAATCGTCTGGCCGGCTTTAAGTAGGATTGAAACCGCTATCTACAGACAATGCTCACTTGGAACTGTCTAGATTCAAAGTCTGCATCCACTGCGCATATCTGTTAAAGATTTGTGATCTATTGTTTACAACGTTACTCATTAGACCGATTTCAGTTACAATATTTTCTTGAATTAGAATAAACTATAATACATTTTTAAATTTAAAATGGATTTTTATTTAAAAAATTATTTACTTTCATCATAAATACTTTTAATGTACGAATTACAGTTGACTATATAATTTTAACGACACAAGTACACAGCTTTGGGTGAAAACAATTATTATTAATTCCTCATCGAAAAAACACTTTTTTGACTCATGAACATCCGTTGGACACTTTCAACTTTCATTTTTTTTTTAGGCAAAATTCATTAATTTTAATTTTGTATGGATAGATTTTCTATACCATATTTCTCTTAGCTTGTCTGTTTGTTTGTCTGTCTGTTTGTTCCACTTTATCTTGGAAACTATCGCGCCCATCTGGTTGAAAATTTATGCAAACTTTATTACAATAATGTGCTGCGAACTAAGTATTATGGTATCCATTCGATGCATAGTTAGGAATTGATAGGAATTAGTATTTAATGCATGAATGATAACAAATTTAACCATAATCGACCAACAAATAGGCTTGAAGCACTCATTCTAAATCAACGGGCTATAACTTTTGCCCGTTTACAACAGACTGAAAAGCCAATTTTTTCTTCTAATAATACCGTATCGCCTTTCAAGCAGTTTGGACTTAAAAATGTTATTGGCGTTTTTTTTTTTTTTAAATTATGTTGACACTTTTATTATTTTACATAAATATCTAGTTGATAACATTTATTAAAGTAAACGTTATAATTAAGTAATTTTTAACTTCAAATTATTTTTAATTAAAATAATTATCATTTAAACTTGTAATGATTAAACAATGATGACAGATTGTGCGTTAGTTTTTATTCAACAACTTGCTTACTCGCGTCTTGGCACTGCCGGGAAGGTCACGAAATTCCTTTAGTTTTTATACAACAATAAAAAATGGAAGAAAAAACTGAGTGAAACATTTTAAGTGCCACACACACACACACACACACACACATATATATCAGCAGTTTACATTTCAAAAGCAAATATATATTTATACTTTTTCTTTCATAATATTTTATTTTGTTTTACACGTGTTCCATCGGAAAAAACAAACAAAAAAAAACAAAAACAAAAAACAAAAAACATAAAAAACAAACCGTTCCAGACATTTACTTATTCACGATATAATTGGAATATTTCAGGAGAGAAGGCTAAAGTAATTTTATCCCAGGAGAATGCATTAACGTTTAAGGTGCCATGTTTTAACTTCTATAATTATAATCTTAACATAATCACACTCTTATTAGATAATAGAAAACCCCAGGTTGTCATTGGTAGTTGCACATGTACACAACATGATATAAATGCCGGTGTGCAACAGGGTTCAATCTTCAGGAAGATTACTATTCCTGACATTCATAAACGACCTCCCTGATAAAATTGTTTATTTGCTGATGTCACTATGCTCCATAAAGACTCGACTGGAAAACTAATGAATACATAACTAAAGAAATGGCTAGAACTCTAGAGGACGACCTCCAGTCCAGTGGAATATGGCCGAAACTGGATGGTAACGTCCAATGTCACCAAGACTATGCATACTTCTTTTAATAATTGCAAGAAACCCCCTTCAAACACTGATTGTCATGACTAGTGATACACTACTTGAAAGTACACCAAACTCCCAGGCTTAACGTTCACAGACAACATGTATTAGAACAAATACATTAAGGTACTTGCCAAGAAGGTGGCTCTCTCTACTGTGCAGGAAGGTTACTTATGCCAGAGAGTATCCTGTATCTCTACAAGGCAACCATTCGCCCATATGTGGAGTATTGTTGTCACCTTTGGGCTGCTACTAGTCTCTTGCTCTTAGACAGGGTACAAAAGAGAGTTGCCAACCTGATATATCCTGAACTAGCAGCCAGGCATTCAATCTATGTCCCATCCACGACATGTTGCATCCATCTGCCTTTTTTACAAATATTTTAATGGTAGGTGCTCCGACGAACTACAAACCCTTGTAACCCCTCGACTTAAATACCTCCCACAAACCCGACAAGCAGCAAAATCTCACCTCTACACAATAGAGATCCACAGATACCAGAAAGCCTGCTACTTTACCAATTTCTCCTATAGAACTGCTAGACTTTGGAATTCCCTTCCGGGTCCCTGGTTCCCTGGCTCTACTGACATGTAGAAGTTCACGTGTAATGTAAACAGACATCTCGCTCCCTACATAATATCCCAGCAAATCTGGTTCCTATTAGTAGTCCCTTATGATTTAGTGGCACTGAGCATTGTTTGGTCTGAATAAGCAATAAAAAATTGCTGTGCTTACAAATATTGTTTCAATATTAAAGGTGAAATTTGAAAATATAGAGGATAGTGTTCTTAAAGTATGTTTAATAAAAGGTTTATATTTAATCACTTAATTATTATATCAATCAATGAATCTATTTTGCCCTTAACTCATCAGAAGAAATAGCAACAATCTATCTATTAAAAGGAGATAAATTTCGTTTTGACATTATTAAAAATCAAAAAATTGGAAGAAAAGCTATATATATATATATATTTCCTTTTCAGATTAAATATGTTTTTAATTCATTTCAAAGTGTTTTTTTAACATATTTTATTAACTGTTTGCTCATATATATATATACTAGCTGTACCCTGCCACGCGTTGCTGTGGCTCAATTTGGTGTAATGGAAAATTCTAATAAAAAGAGAAAATGCATGTTTCTTATATTCTTAGTACAGCAATCCACTCTAAAAAGTAAAAAAAAAAAAAAAAAAAAGGCGAAAATGAAAAAAAAATGGTACTCTTGCAGAATAGGATCCGGATCCTCGGGAATACCGTCAATCATGGCTTGGGCTCGACCAACAATCAATGGATGAAGCCAAACATAGCAAAAATGTTGAAACGCTAAATGTTTTTTTTTCTGTATATAAAAATGTGAGTTAGTAATAAATATTTGAGTGATGGGGTGGGGGGTACTATACACAGATTCGAAAAAGTTGTCCAAAAACAAATAAATGAAAGCAAAGGTAAGGTAAGTTACATTTTTTACCTAACTGGATAATTGTTTAAAATTGCAACTCTTAAATGTTTTCGGGGTCGCTGAAAACGAAAATAACGTTTAAATTACGGCAAACGAATACTTTCCAAGATATGAAGAAATGTTAGTTCTAAAAAAGTGGGGGATCACTTTTCTATCATAATGTAACGTAAAATGATCACCCACTTTGTGGCCACGATTTTTTGAGGGGGCGGGGGACTTTCTTTGCACCCTCAGAAAATCATTCAAAATTCCAGTAAACACGTAGTTTCTAAGATATGAAGAGGGGCGGCCGCGGTCGCCAAAACACCCCCGCCCCTCCAACCAATTTAAACAGGTAATTTTAAAGGAATTTCCAGGATAGAAAGAAAGCCCCCCACCAAATCGTGGCCATAAAGTGGGTTATCATTTTACGTTAAATTATTATGGAAAAGTGATCCTCCACTTTTTTAAACTAACATTTCTTCATATCTTGGAAAATACTCGTTTGCCTTAATTATAAACGTTATTTTCGTTTTCAGCGACCCCGAAAACCTATAAAAGTGGTAATTTTAAAGGAATTTTCGAGGGTGGAGTAATTCTTCATATTTACCTTTTTTTTCCCCAGTAACATAAGAAATTAAGAATTAGACAACTTTATTTTAGGTAGGCTTAGCGAGGAAAGCTTTAAGCAAAAAAAAAAAAAAAATGGATTATCGGAAATCGAGATGTCGTTAAATGCCGCGTCGCGTACCAAACTGCCTTGTCCAAAAACCTTTTAGTCAATAAACACGAAAGTAAACGACCTCTCCCTTAGGTGGCCAGAAAGTGGGTGCACATTTTAAGCTAATTTTACATGGAAAAGAGATCACCCACTTTTCGAAAAAGAAATTCCTTCATATCATGAAAACTGTTTTTGTACTCCTTGGGCGTTGAATTCCATGGCGACCCGCAGAATTATTTAATGGTCGTTTCCTTAATCCCCCTTAGTCATGGCTAACGCATGCACACGTAAAATTTTCATTATTTATTTACTTACGTTGCCTTTCGCATTTTTACAAACATTATTTACGTTGGCTTAACTCTTTTCATAAATAATAAAAAAAAAGTAACTAAACCGTTTATTGATAATGTGTCACGTGTACAAACATTATTTATTTACGTTGGCTTAACTTTTTTCAAGAATAAAAAAAGTTTTACTTCTTAAGAATAATAAAAGGAAAAAGTTACTTAACATTTATTACGTTGGCTTAACTCTTTTCATGAATTATATATAAAAAAAAGTAACTAAACCGTTTATTAATAATTTCTCACTTACAAACATTTTTAATTTACATGAGCGGATAAGTCTGCTGGTCGCCATGGAACTCAACGGTCACCCAAAAAAGTATTTTGTTATATACGAACGTGAGATGGGCCTTAATGGAAAATGTTATCAAAATTCCGGGATGCTATTTTTTTTAATAACATAAGAAATTAAGAATTAGACAAATTTATTTTAGGTAGGCTTCGCCAGGAAAGCTTTTAAAAATAAAAAAAAATTAAAACAAACAAATGGTGCTAGTGCACTTACCGATCCGCGCTATTTTTTAAATCGTATTTCAAAGTTTAATGATATTTTTTTTTATTCAATTGTAAGAGTAAAGTACAAAAAAATATAATTTAAAAAATAGGGATTTTTTTTACCCATCTATTAATTAGATAGTTAAATGTTGCAATTCGAAAGTCGTCAACGTGTGGTGCACGTGAACGGCTCATTTCTACCGGAAATGAAATGGCGGACAGTCTCGCAGTTACGAAAAATATTTTAATATATTTTTATAATTTGCGATGTTAACCTATTTTAATAACATGCAAACATTCCGTAACTTTACAGATAAATTTTCTGAAAATTTCAATTAAATTGGTAACGTAGAAATATGGTTTTACCGACTTTGAACGAACCAAGAATTACATATATATATATATATATATATATATATATATATATATATATATATAAAGAGAGAGAGAGAGAGAGAGAGAGAGAGAGAGAGAGAGAGAGAGAGAGAGAGAGAGAGAGTCACCAGTTCTCTTTAAGGTGCTGCCACAGCCAGTCCCTTTTTACCAGAAAAAAAATCAAATTCGAACCAAATTTCAAGAATGAATCATTTAAAGGTCACACAAGTTGAAATATAAAACATTTTCCTGTTAAAGTCCGGAATACAATGATGGCGATGTTCGCATAAAGTAATCGAGGTGACAGGAATGGTTCAAGTATTAATGGACAAAACAAAAGGAGAGAGGAAACACTTAGTAGCCGATACTTAACATTTTTCCTTCTTTTCCGGCACAGTTTTATTTTAAACTAACACCACAAAGACCATTTTATACAGCTTATATTTTAGAGGTGCATTATATATATATATATATATATATATATATATATATATATATATATATATATATATATATTACAATAGAAAAATTAAGAATTGATTATATAATGTTATAAATCGAATTAAAAAAAGTTCTTAATGCTGCAATAATTTAAGTTATAAATTTATTATATTTTTACTAGAATATCTAGTCCTTTTCTTTTCCAGTTTTAACAACTAGTCTTTTTTCTTTTTCATGTTTAAGCTTAATCATATTACTTTTCATGCTCTCATTTTCTATTGTAATCCATGATTTTTACAAGCTTCCAATAAATTCACTTGTTCTTTGTTGAATTACAGTCTTATTTTTTGCCCCCATAAACACATATGTAAGAACAATATATGTCACTCGTCTCCTTTTAATAAAATCCCCCAATTATCTCCCTTTCATGCTTTCATTCTCTCTGTTTCACTTGTTACTTCTCCACACCGCGACAACAGTGAATTAGTAGCAGCAGTAGTCGGTGAAGCGTCGTGGTTGCTATGGAACCAGTCATAAAAGGCGTCGCTCACTTTCTTAAACATTTTTATGATTTTGAACACCAGAAAATTCACCATAACGTTTGTTTTACTGAACGAAAATTGAAAAAAATTTTTTTTACAAAATAGCTGAGGTGATCTAGAAACTTTAGTAGTTGTTTGAAATTTGGTCGAAAAATGAGTGAGCGGTGAAGCTTTAAATATATATATATATATATATATATATATATATATATATATATATATATATATATATATACGTACATGTAAAGAATATCTATCCCAGGACAGGAAAAATTATTTACCCGAACTCCATGTGCTTATATCAATCTATCTATCTATCTAATTGTCTATACTTCTGGGATGAGGTGATTTCATTATGGATTTTGTTTTTCGGACTCAGTTTCTCATCTTCGGTGTTTTTCCACTACGCTTCAGCGTATCATCCTTCGGCCTTCTTCAGGTGTATCTCGAACTCGGGAACTATTTTTTTTTTGGGGGGGGAATTTCGAACCCAACCCTTTATTGTTACGGAGGTACTATGTTCTCGTTCCATTCAGGCCGTCCCTACCGCTTAATGCTGTTGCTGCTGCGTCTATCGCTGTCGCTGCCATTGTGTTGTCACTGCCACTGCTTTCGCTCAGATTGAACTCAGCATAGGTATTGTCCGGTGAAGGTGGCTTTGCGATACACAGATGTCTTGAACCCACACTGTGCGTGTTATGAGTATATCCAGGAAGGCCAGTTGGTTATCTGTTTCCTTCTCCATTGTAGACTGTATGGATAGTTGTATTATGTTCACATGATCCAGTAGTATCTTTCTGATGAGGCCAGAGTATGAAGGTGTCATCAACGTATCTGAGCCACATTGTTGGCTTTAAAGTAGCTGAACCTAATGATATGTCTTCGAAGTAGTCCATGTAAAAATTCGCCATTACCAGTGATAACGGCGAACCCATAGCCAGACCTTCTTCTTGTCGATATATTTCAGTACTCATTCTGAAGTAGGATGATTCCATGCAGAAAAAAACAGTTCCTTAGTCCGAGATACACCTGAAGAAGGCCGAAGGATGATACTGTGTATGTGTGTGTGTGTCTCTCTCTATATATATGTATGTATACATGGATACATCTATATAAAGTTCAGCCTTTATTTTCTATTTAAACTTAATTCAAGTTTAACTATTTTCACTGTAATTTAAGACAGAAATAGGAAAATAGAGGCCCTCAAAATTTCATAAACACCGAAAGAGGATTTATCAAAACACGATGAGACGGATCACACTACGGGATATCCTTAATAAGAGGAGGAAAACATGTTCAGATACGTATTAACTTTGTATTTCTTTCAATAAGTCTGATGAGATGCCAACCTCGAAAATTTTGGAACAATATAAAGTTTTAAATTGTCTAGTTGATGTCGAAACAATTGTAATCTTTTCCCTTATATATATATGCATTTTCATCCCCCACGAACAAAACACAGTGCCACTTTCATGTAGGGGGCTACTATCTAGGACATAATTTTCAGGATAATATGTAGGGAGTTGAGCAGCAATATGTCTGTTTACATTACACTTGAATTTCTGAATGTCAGCGCAGTCAGGGAAGCAGGGACCCGGAAGGGAATTATAAAGTCCAGCAGTCCTAGGGAAGAAACTTTTAAAGTAGAAGGCTTTCTAGCATCTAGGGATCTCTACTGTGTAGGGATGGGATTTAGCTGCTTGTCAGGGATATTTACGTCGAGGGGGTTACAAAGGATTGTAGTTCGAAATACTTGTAAAACAGGCAAAGGGATGCAACATATGAGACTTAATAAATATTAACTAAATTGCATTTTAATTATTAATTTTTTATGGTTTCTTATTGGATGATTGGCTTCATTTGACAATTACAATCAATTTATGTATATTTTTTACATTGTGCACAATTGCGTAGCATTTAGGATGATAACATTCTAGCACACGAACATATATATATATATATATATATATATATATATATATATATATAAATGACCTTGTATCTGTGCGTACGGAACGGTCTTTACCATACTCGTTTCTTAGAACATGATATGTAGAAAATTTTGATCTGTGGAACAATTTCGATTTGTTTTTTAATCAGTTAAATAACTGCTAAGGGGTCCAAATTGAAAAAAAAAGAAGAAAACAGTTAACCTTCGCAAAAATAAGTCGATAAATGTTGTGGTGGCACCCACTCATTTACATATGTGGATAATATTACACATAAATAGCAAGAATCGGTTAGTCTGAGTGTGTGTTAACCAGAAGACACCGAAGGCCGAGGCGAGAGCAGATATGTTCCCCAGTCAAGACTCTCTTACCCGACAACCATTATGTAAATATACTGTAAATATACTTTTTCTAATACACTTCTTATTGATCTACCTTTGTTACCTTATACGTTATTTGGTTCAACCTGCAAACATAACAGTTGGCGACGAAGATGAACGTCAAACATAACAATAAAACTTACTACTTCTGCACATGCGGAAATATACATAGCTTGAAGTCGCTTAATTTTTAACCTTCATTGTCTATCTGTCGTTGGCTCAAATTGTAGCGACCAAAGCTGGACGCTAAATGTTTTGGTTTTGATTCTAGCTAACGGCGCCAAAGTCATTTAAAAAAAAACGTTGGAAAATATTACTGTATATAGAGTAAAATATAATTTAAAAGAGAATTGGCTCTGTAACTATAACTACGAAATCTGCAAGAATTAAAATATCATATTTAAGTGTATTTTACAACCAGGCAACGCTGAGCAGCCTGCTAGTATAAATATAAAAAATCAATTTTTGTGTGTGTACTGAACGTCTTTGGCAAACTTCTTCCTAACTTTTGGTCTACAGACTTGAAACTTGATAAATGAGAATTTGGAACTGTGGATCAATTTCGTTGAGGATTTTAGTTGGTAAAATAGCTGCTAAGGGGTCAACATTGAAAAAAAAATATATTGGGTAAAATAAAATAACCAATGCAGGATTGACTCTATAATAATAAATACGAAATCTGCATGAATTAAAATATCGTATTTAAGTATATTTTACGACTAGGAAAATACTGGTCTCTTTCTGTCTCTCTATCTCTCTGTCTCTGTCTCTGTCTCTGTCTCTCTCTCTCTCTCTCTGTATATATATATATATATATATATATATATATATATATATATATATATATATATATATACTAGCAAAAGTACCCGTCGTTGACTGGGTTCAAAAACAACCTACAGAAAATGGACTCTGATTTATGAAAGTATGATAGGTTATTAAAAGGGAGGGTTGTAAAGAGATAGCTTCGAATTTGGGGGTATCAAAACCAAAGCAAAATATGATGAAAGTAAAAATAAAATAGGTAAACCCCATAATTGATTATACCATACCTGTTCACACTGAAACACTTATCACAATATTCTGTGGATCTATATTAAAAACATTGTTAAACTTTGTGACATATTTCCATTCTATGGAGGTCAGGCGCGAACGAACACCCCATAATTTTATTATACCATATTTCTTCAAACGGAAACATAATTATCAAAGTATACTTACGTAAATAGATATGAAAAGTCTTTATTAAAGTTTGTGCCTATTTCCATTCTATGGAGGCTAGGCGCGAACGCAGATCTCACACTTTTATTATACCATCCCTATTTAAGTTAAAACATACTTATCAAAGTATTCTTATGTACATCTATATATCAAAAACACTTGTAAACGTTTTGTTTAAATTTTTAAATTTTTTATTTCCATACTTTGTGGACCAGGCGCGAACGCAGACCCCACAATTTTAATGAACCATCGTTCTGCCAGATCAAACATACCCATTCCTGTGTCTCGATACATCTTCTATCATTATATGTAATCAGTTTTTTAAAATAGTCAACAATATATAGCCTATTCGTGATCACACACACACACACACACACACACACACACACACACACACACACACACACACACACACACACATGCACACATCCAGCTTTATATTATATATATATGTGTGTGTGTAGAAATATACATATATTTATATATCTATATATATACATATATGTGTACACACATATATATATATATGTACACATATATGTATATATATATATATATTAACATGGAGTTCACGACTTATCAAGGGCCAGGGGCCACTCGAGGATAAGGGTTAATGGGTATACATTAGTCATTGTGATTTTAGCGTAGTAAACATTAGTAGGAATTTTGTAACTTGGATTAGTTAGGGGAACAGTTCAACTTGAAGACAATCAGATTGTAGTCAGCTGGAAAGCAGGCAAACGGAATAGAGTTCCACAGGCGTGCAGTTCTAAGAAAGAAGCTTTGTTCATGGAATCTACGTTTAGGTGTAATCATAGATAAAGAGTGTGGGAAATTGTTGATAGTGGTTCTGGCTAGACGAGTATTTTTCATGAAAGTCTGGCGAGAGGGGGGGGCTATAGATTGAACTTCAGATGGGCACCTGCCATGAAAATAACGATAAAACAGGGACAGGCTCGTAACGTCTCTTCTGTGGGAATGAGGTTGCAGGGAAGAGAAAAGGGCAACCCGCACTAAGCTACAAAGTCTATTTTGCACTCTGTCAAGGCAGGATAAGCTGGTTCCAGCAGCTCCTGGCCATATGTGGCAACAGTACTCTATCATTGGCGGTACCTGGCTTTTATTTAGGTAGAGAATTGCATCAGGAGTGAGATATTTACTGGAGCGGTAAAAGGATCCCACCATTTTTCAGCGACTTTGGCAATGGATTTGATATACGTGTTACATTTCAGATTAGAAGTAAAGGTCAGGCCCAAAAACTTGTCAAAACATGAAGCCTCCTCAAGACGAGAGCCATTCATTTTGATTGATGGCAGCTGGCTCACAGAGCGTTGATGATTTAAAGATAGAAGCTTGGTTTTAGATGTATTAAAAGTAACTAGCCACTTTTTCCCCATTGTACCATGTGTTCAAGATAAGAAGAGAGAGGGCCAGAGACAACTTGGTCGTTTATGGTCTCCAAAGTGCTACCATAGATGGTAGTGTCGTCATCATAAATGTCTACGAATGATCTAAGGATATGGTTCGAAAGATCATTGATGTAGATCAGGAAGAGAATTGGACCGAGGATGGACCCCTGAGTGACTCCAGCATTAATACTGAGAGCCTCTGATTTCTGCTCATCAACCACTACTCTTAAGAACCTATCAGAGAGAAATGATTTAATAGTTGAGAAGACATTTCCAGCTATACCATGACTGGAGATCTTGTGAAGTAAACCCATACCCTATCAAAGGCCTTTGATATGTCAAGAACAATTGCCCTAGAAAGGAAGCCTCCATCGAGCGATTCGCCAATCCTATGAGATATAACTATAAGCACGTCTGCTGTAGATCTAGCAGAACGGAAACCATATTGCATGTCACTAAGAAGGTTATTTTTGCTGAGATGGTTGACTACTTCCTTATTTAGCACAGATTCTAGCAGCTTACTCATGATGCATAGGAGACTTATTGGTCTGTATTGAGAGGGAGATGAGCGATCACCTGAGTTCTTAAATACAGGGCAAACTGATGAGGTTTTCCAGAGTGTTGGAAAGCACTTCTCCTTAAGGCAACGTTTAAATAGTTTCGTAAGTATGGGGGCAAGTTCTAATTCCGATTGAAGCCTTTTGAGTACTATAATTGGAATGCCGTCAGGGCCAGTTGCTTTACTGGAATCAAGGTTTTTGATTAACTTGGCAACATCACGTACAGATATTTGTATATCACATAGCATGCTTTCTGATATACAAGGAAATACTGGGTGTTGGCGACCTTAGTCATAAAGGGTAGAATTAGCTGCAAAGTTCGTGGCAAAGAGATTGACTTTGTCTGATGCTGACGAGTTTAACTCGGGTCCATTGATGATAGTTGTGATAGAGCACACACTTCTGTTGAGGATTTTGATTGCTATTTGCCAGAACTGATGGGAACCAAGCTGCTGCTCAGCTACCGTTAGACTTGACGGACTGAGCATACAACTCTCTTGCGTTCTTTATTACTTTTTTTACAGTGGTTGCTGGCAGTCCTGAAAGGGGCTTAGTTTCTATACATCTATTACGTTGGACGCAATGGAAAAAGTGATTTCTGTGCGTAATGGCAGCAGCACATTTTGTGGAGAACCATGTTTGGCTGTTAGGTTTTTGCTGGAACTTTTTCGGGGGCATGAAACTGTCTATATCTACAGTTAACCATTATGTCAGGTCTGATACTATAGAGGACACATCCTTTTTAAATATGGCACGTTGAGGCAGGTCTGATATAAATGTACGGAAGCTATCCCAGTCAGCCATAGAGTATTGATACACTGTACGATGGAGAGGTCTGTCTGAAGACCTATTACATTTTGCTTTTATCTTAACTGATACAATAGAATGGGCGGAAGATCCCAGTAGAGACTGGACGGAAGATGAGCACAGCTTAGGGCAAGTTGTGAGAAAGAGGTCTAGGAGACTCGCATACTGACCGTCAGTGTCAGGAACACGGGTGGGTTCTTGGACAATCTGAGTGAGGTCATAAGCAATTCAGAAATCGTGGCAAAACCTCCCTTGTTTGAGTGGGTTAACCATTCCACGTTGTGAACATTGAAGTCCTCACAGACGTGGATGTTAGCTGAGGGTTACTAAGACAGGACATGGTCAGTTTTCTCAGTTATGCTATTAAAGATAGTAATTCAACTGTTGTGGGGGCGATAGAGTGCAAATATAAACGCAGTAGTGTGAGCAAGTGCAACCCGAAAGCACATGTAAGGTAAATTAGGATCTTCTCTAGAGATGTCCCTACCACATAGAAAGTTGTCTTTAATGTAGACACATACTCCATGCCCATGGCGATCTTGGAGGTCGCTTTCTCTCTCTCCCTCCCTCTCTCTCTCTCTCTCTATGTGTGTATATATATATATATATATATATATATATATATATATATATATATATATATATATATACAACATAAAAGGACCAGTAGGCGAATGGAAAAGATATCCAGAAAAATCGGAAAAAGGAATAACTCTATCGTGTTCAATCAGAGGCTCGTGAATAATAACTTATTGCCAAAATATACAAATATCTATCTATCTATCCATATATATATATATATATATATATATATATATATATATATATATATATATATACAGAGAGAGAGAGAGAGAGAGAGGGGGGGAGAAGCTGGTAGTGAAGATGGTGTACTGGGGGCCTTTAAAGTGAAGGGATAGGATTTTGCTGCCCGTCAAGCTCCTCGGTGTTTTTACAATCGGAGAGAGATACGAAGGGTAAATAATAAGAATTACATAATCCAATGCTCTGCCCCCCAAGAACTCTCCGGCTTTTATGGGATCATCATCACAGGTAGTGTAGTACCTGTTCTAGGGCCAAAATCCCATTGATTATCTACTCTTTTTAATATTGAGGGTGAGTGATATACAAGTAAAAATGGTACTTGTGCAGAATAGGGACCACGTTATTGTCGACATGTTATCTCGGAAGATGCCAAAATGGCCTTACTAATAGTCAATTGCAAGATTAAATATTATTAAAAGTTAGATGATTATTTAAAGATGTCATTAATATAAAAGAACTATAATTATAATGAAAATTAGATTGTGTTACAAGGACAAATAATGTTTATATGTTTTGTAGTGGAGATCTTAGAAACAATAAACAAATGAAGAGGAATGTCAAATACATAAACAAAATGTAGGTTTTCAAAGCTAGCTATAAACAATAAATTTGGCCAGAGAAAATGTGACTGATAAGTCACCTTTTAGGTCTTTGTGTTGTCGAATAACGTAAGCACAAAGGATTAGTTTTAATATGTACAAGTTTGTTAGTTGAAAAAAGGATGTTGAAAAGTAGACGTCAGAAGGGGAGAAAAGTCTCACTTACGACGCTAGAAAGCGGCGTATTCCATGAATATGAACAGAACGCTGTAAACTCTGGCTGGAACCAGAGAATATATATGTGTGTGTATATATATATATATATATATATATATATATATATATATATATATATATATATATATATTAAATATTATTATCCACTGGTACCAAATTGGTTAAAGGGAAAATTATTCCTAACTCGCATTTAGGTAAAAATGCACTTTCGTAAATGATTGAATTCATTCAAAAACGTGTCGTCTTTGGATAATCAGGTGTTTATTTGTCGTTTAAAATGAACTGCTTTACGTCTGTCATGCACAGTTGTTGAACACACCATCATCACCCGACATCTTAAATATACAGATGTCTATTATATAAACCGTAATATGTTATAGCTCAGTTAAAGGTTGTAAAGAAAAAGAGAACGCCAAAATAAAATAACAACATGTATTGCAAAGCATACAATAGGTTGGTCCACCGGATATCGATTGACATGTTACGGCGTAGTCTTCCGGTATTTATTGAGATTGGAATAGTTTAACATAGGTTAGTTTCGCCTCAACGCTATGCTATACATATATCAAAGAACTCGTTTCCCTCTCGTCGTCATGTACAAGCATTCATTTGTACAAATGGTTATTTCTCCACCTCTGTAAACATATTGTCAATATGTCCACGGCATCGTTTCATGTCAGCACCGCAACAAAAGTTATACGTCTATAAGATTTGACCTGCAACCAACAACGTAATATCTACATAATTCCGTACAGCCATTATATAGATACAGAATATATACCAGTTACGTACACACATGCTGCTACGTAACAGGCATATTCCACCTAGGCTACATAAATCGCAACAAATAAAATCGCAGCAATCGACAATTGGCACATCTGATACAAAAAAATTTGCCGAAAATTCAATAAATTTGTGAAAACTGATTAAAGTCGTCTCTGCAGTTTTCAGGAACAAATGTTTTATAAAAGTGGAAACTTATGGGTAAAACTAATATTTTACGTTCGTTCAAGTTTAAAGGTAACTTCAACCTTACATAAATCATCATCATCATCATCATCATCATCATCATCATCATCATCATCATCATCAACAACAACATAAAAATAATAATAAAATAAAAATAATAATACAATAATAATAATAACAATAATAATAATAACAATAAAATAACAATAATAATAATAATAATAATAATAATAACAACAATAATAATAATAAAATAATAATAAAATAATAATAATAATGATAATAATAATAATAATAAAAGAAGAAGAAAAAGAATACAAAAATAACCAAGTACTGTTTTTTTATAACGCAACTCGTTATGGCTTTATTCAATGTAAGATTGTATCCAAGGAACAAACGAGCTGACTCTCGTGTCCACTCCTGGATACGCGCCGCTGCAAGTCGTGATTCCCCAGGAGGTCAAGCCGACAAGTTCCCAAGTCTCATTGGCATTTTTACACACCAGAGACCCTCCGCTGTCACCCTGCAAACAAATGCCCGAAAACAACTGCATAAATTCTCAATCTGTAATCATCCATGAAGACAATTATAAAAACAAACAAACAAAACTGATTATCTTTTGATATATCTATGAATTCGATCAACGTTTCGTCTGCATTTAAAAGACTTCTTCACGATGACTGATTTGAAAGAAAAAAGGAATCGAAAACACAAGTGCATTACTTGCAAATGCCTGGTGTGTATGTGATGTGAAAAATAATGTTTTGTTCCCTTTCCCGGACGGAACATTGTCTTTAGCATTGAAAGAGGGAACCAACATTCCACTTCCCACATACACACCATGCACTTGTCTTTTTATTTTTTTTATTTTCTTTCTTCAAATCAATCATTCGCAAGAAAGTCTTTTATTAGGTTGGTGCAAAAATAATGTCGTTTTTTGACGTTCAAGAAAAAAAAAAAAGTAAAAATCTAATTGATAAACATCTGAAGAAGTTAGTGGGGACAAGATATTTTTATGGACACCCAAATCGTAAAATTGCCTAACCACTAATGAAACAGCTGTAATGGAAAAACATCCAGGAAATAAACGAAGGTTATAAAAAAGAAAACGTGAGTCCTTGAATTTTCAACAAAATTTTATACTATATATATATATATATATATATATATATATATATATATATATATATATATATATATATATATATATATACACAGGGTGTTCCAAACAGTTTGACCTCATTTTGTAGGCCAACAATTTTGACAGTTTTCTTCAGGAACGTCTTATCGAATTTTGGAATCTTTCCGTTTAACTGATGAATCTGTAAAGAACATCAAACGAAATTATTTAATCCATAAGGTTATCTTGCTTTCGTTCTGTTAGCCATGACCAAGTAGAAGTCTTAAGAAAGTCGTAATTGAATTCTTAGTATCCTGCACTTAGGATTGAACTTTTAATATCTATAACATCGAACTGATGAACTTAGCACTTTTATCTGTTTTACCACGGATCCTTGCGGATAATTTTAGTATTTTAGAACAGTTGAACAATTATTCTTGAAGTTATTCAATGCTTGGTACAAGTTACGCTTATCTTTGTCATTATATAAAAGGAACTTTGTGTATCTGTGTGAGTTCGTTCCCTATGGACTCGAAAACAGTCGGGTCGATTTATATGAAATTTCACAAGAAGGTACTTTATGTACCTAGCAGTGTTCTTAGATAGGTTTGTGTCAGAATGTCATCGATAACTATCAATAATCGATAATCGAAATAGTCTGATAAAAAAACAGGGGATTTTGACCAAATTTAACGTCTTACACAGCCTAACATCACAAGTACATCTGAGAACTTTTATTACCACGCAAGCCGAAAGGTCCAACATTTAAAATCGCCAGTAGGTTCTTTGATGTGACATTTCTATGATATTCAAAATTAATGTTTCTGTTTAAATCATAATTGAAAAATGACTCTTGACTTTTTTTTATTTTAAACTTAAATTCAAGCCATTATCGCAGTAAAATCAGTACTGACAGTCATATAAAACCAACAGTCGATTTTTTATATGACAGGGGCGCGTTCGAAATGAATGTTTCTGTTTAGAGCACAACTGAACCGTAATACTTTACTTTTGCATTTATAACTGTAATGAAAGTCAATGTATATGAAAATAATATTATAACATCAATAGAAGGTTCTCTACAGTGCAATGTAGACTACAATATATTGTGGACTAAGTCACTGCGAAAGGCATATGAAGCTTCCCCGAGGTGCACAGCGATAGGCCCACGATTAGAGCAATCCATTTCATTAAAAAAAAATGATCTATTTCATCGATTTTGATGACAATAAAAATATGGGAATGTGAAAAAATCGTTGATCATCATTCAACCCCGGGTAACGTCGAGTCGCCTTCCTAGTAGATTATATATAAATAAAAGAGCTCAGTTCGAAAGATCGTACAGATTTCCGAGTTCGACATAAAGGAGTTAAAGTTTACATGGCCCTCACAATTACACCCAAGATGAGAATAGAAGTTGGAATTAAAAAAATGTAACAGGTAATAACAAAAGCAATAAATGTTGGCAAATAAATATAATAATATAGGCAAGGAATATAATAATATAGGAAATGAATATAATAATATAGGAAATGAATATAATAATATAGGCCAGGATATGGCCGTAAAATATTTGGAAATCTCTACACAACTTGGTATTAAATATAATCTGGGTCCTATGGTAAGTTGGGACTCTCACTGCATCTCACTGAGAACAAGCGCGTGGGCGCTGGCTTATATAGATAACGAGAACAGGTGCTTGACTTTGATCCAATCAGTATTAAGTATTTTCAACGGTAATGTGTAGACAGAGCTTCATATAAAGAAAATTGATCCAATCAGTATTAAGTATTTTCAACGGTAATGTGTAGACAGAGCTTCATATAAAGAAAATTGATCCAATCAGTATTAAGTATTTTCAACGGTAATGTGTAGACAGAGCTTCATATAAAGAAAATTTTCTGTAAAACCTAAAACTGACAAAAATAACAGTTCAATGCACATGGAAATTTACAGATTTCAAAAATCTAAGAATTCGTTATTACACGATTATCAAATAGCATAATAAAAAGTTAGAATTTTGTGATTTCTTCAATCCACATGAAATCATTGTCATAAACATCGTTTACAAAACTTGCTAGACACAATCTAATAACCCATCGGCCATTTTCTTTCTAGGCCGCAATGTCATATTAACAAGTAAGCATTGGATATTTTAGAGATCGTTTCTTTGGCCTTATTATTATCGTTGGCACAAATGCTCCACAGACTGAAAAGCTACTTCAATTTTAACAAATTTCAACAATCACACAATTTACTTACATTGCAAGCTGACTTGAAAGGTTCGTAAACACAGACATGAGTTTCCGCTATTGTAACGAGAGACCAGCGCAGTGCACATTCTACATTCGTGATGACAGCAATGTTCACTTCTTGAAGAACCGCAGGAAGCACCACGGCCGTATCTAAAGAAGACAGATAAAATCCAATTTAAATATATATAGCACGTGTAAAATTCTAAAAACTATATATATGTATGTATATATATATATATATATGTATGTATATATATATATATATATATGATTTGATTTGTTTCTTTTTTATCTCTCCATCAAGTTCGATTATTATTTCCATAATTGTCATATATATATATATATATATATATATATATATATATATATATATATATATATATATATATATATATATACACACACATTAGCAAAAAAAATGGGCCAAACAAATTTTATACATTTAATTACACTAAAAGCTATATTGAACAAAGAACAATTGAACAAGGAAACTTAAACGAGACTAATAACACAGAACAAAACATTTACTTTAATAAATGCTTAGGATGCAATTGCATTCCCTTTTGATTTCTTTAAAAGATCAATCCTTATAGAAATCCTCTCAACCAAAGTGGAATACTGTGAAGAGGAAATGCTATTCCATTCACTCTGCACAACTTCCCACGGTTTGTCATTTTTCGAAAAAGTTCTTCCATCCAATGTACGAGATATTATGGACCAAATATTCTCGATTGTGTTTAAATCGGGCTTTGGCCTGGCCAAAATATCACATTAATTGAATTATCAGAAAACCATTTTTTGTGACTTTAGCAGTGTGTGCAGGGGCATTATCCTGTTGAAAAATAATGTTCTGGGATATTCCCAGCTTCTGGATACTTATTAACAGTCCTGTTTCTAATATTCAAATGTATTCCTTTGCATTGATTGACTCCTCACATCTAAAAAGTTCCCAACTCCTGCTGCAGTAAAAGTTCCCCATACCATTATCTCTCCATTCCCGTGTTTAACTGTCATTTTTATGCAACTTGGTGAAAATCTTTCTCCAATTCTTCGATTGCACCATTCGGGAGCATCGGGAGCATCAATAACAAGAGTAAATCTTGATTCATCTGACCAGAAAACATTCCTGAACCAGTCTGTATCTTTCTTGCCATAATACGAGAAAAATCTCTTTCTATTTATTGATGTTCTTCTTGGATAAAAATGGCTTATTTGCACACCTTTTAGAAGAAAATCATATTTCTTTCATTCGTCTAGATATTGTATATATAGAAAGAGAATTTCCAGCCCCTGTGAATTCTTTGCTATGGTCAACATAAGTTTTCTTTCAATCCTTGAAAACAGTTAATTTAAGCCTGTGGTCGTTCTTCAAAGTGAATGCTCTAGGGCGACCAGATCCAGATTTCCCTTTTACCAAGCATTCGATTTCGAACCTTTGACCAATCCGCTTCACAAAAGTAATAGATGTTTTCATATTTTCTTTTCTTAAATTATCAAAAATCTGTCATTTTGGACTGCCTTAATCCTGCAATTCGGTTTTTTATATCCTCGCCAAGATGCGGTCTTACCATTTTTAGGATTAATTTTTCACTTATTATTATATGCTATAATAATAATGATCTGCAAAATAGAAATTTTCAGTTAAAATTAACAAAAATTCATTGAAAAATATTGAAAAATCGATTTCTTCCTTCTTTCACACTTGGTCCATTTTTTTTGCTCATGAGTGTATAAATATATATATATATATATATAAACACACACACACACACACACACACACACACACACACACACACACACACACACACACACACACACACACACATATATATATATATGACGATTATTGAAATAATATTCGAACTTGATGGAAAGATGAAAGAGGAACACATCAAATTATCAACGCTTCGTTTTTATGTCAAGAGTTCCTCAAGATGATTGATTTGAAGAAATAAAATACAAGTACAGTATTTGAAAATATACTTGTGTTTATAATGTGAGATGGATGTCTTTAGTTCCAAACGAAAAAGAAAAACCATAGGCAACTAAAAGGAAAGTATATTTTCTAAAGGAAATCTTAAAATAAAGACGAAACATTGATGAACTTATAATTTTGTTTTGTTCCCTTATATATATATATATATATATATATATATATATATATATATATATATATATATAATTACTATAATAATTATTAAATACCAACAGATACTAGTGTTTCATCCTTTCGGGAATCTTCAGTTCTGGGTGTCACGATTAACACTAGTCGATAGATTCGAACCCGGCGACAGAAGCCATCCCTGGCTTCATTAGCAAGGACCGTATCCATTCGGGTACCGTTAACCACGTGAAATAATGATGACATTTAAACATTTTATTTTTAAATCTTTCCTTACGTCAGTCAGAGTGATCTAATCATTATATGATTATCTGCGTATATATATATATATATATATATATATATATATATATATATATATTGCAAAATTTTGCTGAAAATTCAAAGACTCACGTTTTCTTTTTTATAACCTTCGTTTATTTCCTGGATTTTTCCATTACAGCTGTTTCATTAATAAGTTGGCAATTTTTCCGTAAAAATATCCCGTCCTCACCAACTTCTTCAGATGTTTATCCATTAGATTTGTAAAACAAATGGTATATTTTTAACATGCTGGACATCGTATTCTGGTAAAAAGATTTCCACAGCCATGCTTCCTCACTTACTGCATCTTTTGGTGTTATGTAAAGATGGTTTTCCATTTTAACCCGTACTTTCGTATTTTTATTTTTTATTTATTAATTATTTATTTTTGTTTTAATTTTCCCTGTTTTTCCTATTTGTTTTTTTCCAATTATCATATAATTTTATATAATTTTATTCCTATATTTATACGTGTTTATTTTGATATATTTTTTTTTTTGCTTAGTGTTTGAATTCGTATTATATTACCCGATGCAGGGAAGGTCACTCTCGTGGTATCAGTTTTTTATCTAGGATTACCTCCCTTGCATTTTTCCCTAATCTGCTCTAGTGCGTGAAATTAAATATTTGTTTCTGTGCAAACACCCGTGCATTTACATCTAGTCTTTTGTTTAATAATTTTTCTTTTGATATTAGTGTATGGTAAGATTCTAATATACATAGGTTGCATCTTTTCGATTTGCTAGGTTTATATTTTCCCCCCTTATCAATTATTGACCATCTTAATTTATATTCAGTTTTATTTTCCTTTAATTCCTTAATCCATACTGCTAAAGTGGTTGAGTTTTTCTTTGTTTTTTTTTCCGGTTGTTTTCGCAATTACTATTGGCCCTGTTTCTATTTTCGTTATAGTAGTTGTGGTTGTCACTATTGTTATGATCCTTTCTACCGTTGTTTTCATTTTTATTTACATTGTTGTTGTTTTCGTTATTTGTGGTGTTCTTTTCTTTCTCAGTTTCATTTTTAAACGATGCTAGATGATTACGATATCTGTCCTTAAATAAAGTTCCGGTGCTCCCCAGATATACTTTAGTTTCATTATTTCTTATAACTTCACATTTTTCTTATAACTTCACATTTGTATACTACGTTTGAAGTTAAGCAGTTCCCCCTCAGTGGACATTAATTAGGGTCCCGGCAGTTACATTCTTTTACATTCTTAGATTCATTTTCTGTCCTATCTCTGTTTTTCAAAAATTTGTTTAATTTTGTGTTATTTGAGCCAATTAAGCCAATTTGTTAAGTTAGCAGACGTTGAGAAGGATAGCTTAACAGTGTTTTTATTAATTATCTTACTTAGTTTACTATCTTGCGGGAAATTTTTTTCTATAATTTGGTAAAATTACCTTTTTGTATGGTGGCTGAACGGTGGATTGAACAACGTCTGGCTCTTCCTTCTATTTTTCTTTTTAACTTCTCTTTCAGTTTTATTATGGTCTATCTTTACATTTTTCTTTTTTGTGTTTATTGTATGTTTTATTTTTTCATTTGTTTTTGCTCTTTTTTTTTCCTTTTTTATATTCCCTCATCGACATGTTGTAAGATATTACATTTGCATTGTTTATTGTTCTTTCTGTACCTATGTTATTGTTTTGAGTTTCCTTAACAAATTTAATTTGTTCTTTATATCCTGATCTAGCTAAGGCTTGGTTATAATATTCCTTGTTTTTATTGAATAATTCTTCATTTTGTTATATTTTGGATATTCTTTTTGAGATGCTAGGTATAAGTGCTTTTTTCATACTATTCGGTGGTTGGACTTGTGATCTATGTAGAATAACGTTTGGTTGGGTTTATGGTAGGGTTCATAGGAGTTGTTGTCTAGATTCAGGGTTATGCCTAAGAAGTTTACACATTTATGGTTTGAATCTATTGTTCAGTTTACTGAAGAATTGTTTAATGTTTTGTTTGTTTGTTTTTTCAAATAACATATTTGCTGAGTTCAAGTAGAATAATGCATCATCCCTGTATAATCCTTCTCTTAGTCCTGGAATCTTTTTACATAGTTCATTTAGTATATAAAGACCTACAAGGTCTGCTACTTATGCACTATCCGGGCCCCTATTGTGACGTCAAAGTTGGGGTTTCTGTTCTTTGTGGTCCATAGTTTGTTATCATATTTAATTAGTGTTCTTCTTGCTAGTCTTATAATGTCTAATTCTAATTTTGTTATCTTTATTAGTTTTCTAGCTAGTTCTAGTGCTTCCTCGAAGAGATTTTGTGAAATAGAGGGGTAATATGAATCTATATCAAACATAAGGAATTTTCTATTTTTGCCTTGGGGTAGTGTGCCGAACCATTCAATTACCTCTACCGATGATTTCCACAGGTTATGGTAAATTTTGTTTTTTAATTTAGGTAGGATGTCGTCTATTATTTTTTTGCAAATGTTTCCCAAATCTGAAATACATGGAGAAATCAGTCTAAGGCTAGAATTATTGTTGAATTCTGGTTTATGATCTTTTAGGGTAAAACGTGGGTACAGTGGTGTATATCCCTCTATCTCCATTTTTTCACTTATATTTAAGGT
Source organism: Euprymna scolopes (assembly GCF_053919585.1). Lineage (NCBI taxonomy): Eukaryota > Metazoa > Mollusca > Cephalopoda > Sepiida > Sepiolidae > Euprymna > Euprymna scolopes. Next base: position 6,955,380 of record NC_136495.1, on the reverse strand, counting down.
TTCAGAATTTAGTTCTTCTTTACTTGCTACTCTATGGTTTTTATTGAGTTCCTTCATAATTAGGTTGTTGTAGGTTTCAAAATCCATGCTGTATATATTCATGGGGTTGTCTGCTAGAATCATCAAGTTCGGATTGTCTTTAATATTTTTAAAAGGTATTATTGATTTCATGTACTTGTGTTTCTCCTTGATTTTTAGGTTTTTTATCCATTTTAATATGTCTAATTCAAACGCTTCTAAGGCAGAAATTACTTGTGGGAATTTTCTGGATTTAATTTTATATTTTATATCATAAGGGATTTCTGTGTTTTCATTTACAGTTGTGGTTGTGTAATTCGGGTTTGTGTGCATCCATCTGTGTTTTTTCTTCTGTACTTTTGTGGTGAAAGATCCTCCATCGAATTCTTTTCAGAAAGGAATTCACGGCTTGTACCATGTCCATCATGTACGTTTTGTGTATTGGAATATGTTTTTGGGGATGAATGTTATTTCCTCCTTAGTCAACATGATAAACGGTATAATGTATCAGCTCAATTCGAGGAGCAGTAAAAATTTTTTTAAAGTTTGTTTTTGAAATGTCGTTACTTTCAATGTATACCGTTTTCGTTTAACGGGTCTAGATTGTTATTTTAAAAACCAGTCACCGTTAATTTTGGGTTAAGCTCAATGTGTCTATTTAATAGGGACAGAGCATATATAGTGCAAAATTTTGTTGAAAATTCAAAGACTCGCGTTTTCTTTTTATAACCTTCGTTTATTTCCTGGATTTTTCCATTACAGCTGTTTCATTAATGAGTTGGCAATTTTACGATATATATATATATATATATATATATATATATATGGAAAGCGCACTAGAGCTTAAATATCTACCGACATGTATATTTTTAACGTACTAAAATAGATTTTGTTTTGTTATTCGTGTGATGAGTTTTATTTATGTACAACAAATTAAGACACGGCAAGGTACGACAAATATCTCTTGCAGATTCCCTATTCACGGGATATTTAGGGACGTCATTCGAGCAACCCGAGATTCTTAAATCAAGAACAACAAGGAGCAACTGATTTTGATTTAGACGGAGTGTAATGGTGATTTTAAAAAAAAAAAATTGTTGTACACGAATAGTAAAACCGTTCGTGTAACTTTCATTGCGGGACATCGCCAGATCGAAAAAAGAAAAAACAACCTTTAAACTCTTTGGCCATGTCAAACGATCAACCGCTTGCCTGTCAAAGTTATGCTTTGAGGGTATGTTAGAAGGCAAAAGAGACAGAGGAAAGCCAAGGAGAAAGTGCAGAGAAAATGTTTTTTTACTGGACATCCCTCAACAGTTTGGCATCCATCAACCAACTTGGCCTAGATCGGAAGAAATGGCGAAACATCAGTTACGTGGGTTAGCAATCCGCACCAAGTGGAAGATGCGATTCATGATGATCGTGTGACTTGTCTTCACACTAAAACCATAACGGATGAGCACGTGAAATCTTCAGTTAAATTCATCCTGAAAATACAACAACAACAACAACAACAAAAACGACGACGAAGACAACAACAACAACAACAACAGCTCAAAGAAAAGACTGTAAACGAACGTTTGAAAACAAATACGAAACGAACAAAAAATGAATTTAAAAATAATAAAAAAGGAAACGTGGCGAAAAAGAGAGAGAGAGAGGGAAAAGAGGGAGGGAGAGGAGGAGATGAAAAGAAATCGATCAAGAAAGTAGTCACTCTTCCCACTTTTCTGTGAAATTTTCTCGATTTTTCAGGACATCTTTTTTTACAAAAATATTGTTCATTTCCCTTAAATTACTTTCCTTAAAATAATGAACAGAAAGTTTTTAGTCATTTTTTTTTTTTTTAGATCACTTTGGTTAATTACTGTTAATATTGGCAAAAATATTGTATGTACATATTAATATTGACAAAACTATTGTGTGTGTATATATTACTATTGACAAAACTAATGCATGTATATATTAATATTGACAAAACTACTGTATATATGTATACATCCCTCCATACAACTCTTGTTGAGTGAGAGCGAAACCAGTCTGGACCAAATCGAAGTGGCACTCACTCGAAGTGGTTGAAGCGACATCGTTCGCAGGAGGAAGTTTCATAAGAATATTAATTTCACAAGCTGACCCCAGTCGCATGTTTATCCCCGTCAGGGGAGATGACGACGTTAGGTTTTTGCAGTCCTTGAAAAAACGTTTCGACGTCCTCGTATATACAACGCCTGGGTTCCCAAATGGTGACCCATCTGTTATTGTCCAGGCTTTGCATTGTTTAACTTCGGTAATCTAACGAGAACCGATTTGGGTTTTTTTTAAATATTTTTTTTCTTTTAATCATGAATATAAAAAATGTTCTTCATGATTGCTATATATATATATATATATATATATATATATATATATATATATATATATATATATATATATTAGCAGAACCTGTTAAACGGCGTTACCCGGCGGAAGCATGCTCCAACCACGTAAAAAGTTTAAGTACGGCCGTTGTTGGTATTGCCCAACCCCCAACCCCAAACCTCCAACCTCCGCATGTTTTTTTTTTTTTTACACAGTGATCACTACTTATCAAGGCCCGGAAGCCACTCAGGGATAAGGGTTATTGCAAGTACATTACGTTAGTGTGGAGATTTGATAAAGTGTTTACTTAAGGGGGAGGTTCATTAGGAATTTGTTAACGTTGGACTTGAAGACATCCAAGTTGTAGTTAGGTGGGAAGCAGGCAGACGGAACAGAGTTCCACAGGCGTGCAGTTCTAAGAAAGAAGCTTTGTTCATGGAATCCACGTTTTGATTTAGGCACAGATATAGAGTGGGGGAAATTTTTCACTGTGATTTCAGCTAGACGGGTGTTTTTCGTGAAAGATTGGCGAGGGGGAACCAGAGATTGGAGTTCAGACGAGCACCTGCCATGGAAATAACGATAAAACAAGGATAGGCTCACAACGTCTCTTCTGTGGGAGAGAGATTGCAGGGTAGAGAAAAGGGCATCCCCCACTAAGCCACGAAGTCTATTTTGTACTCTGTCAAGGCAGGATAGGCTGATTTTAGCAGCTCCTGCCCAGATATGGCAACAGTATTCCATCCTTGGACGTACTTGGCTTTTATATAGATAGAGAATTGCACCAGTAGTGAGATATCTTCTGGAGCGGTAGAAGGATCCCACCATCTTTCCAGCGACTTTGGCAACAGACTTGATGTACGTGTTCCATTTCAGATCAGGAGTAAAGGTCAAACCCAGAAGCTTGTCAAAACACGGGGCCTCACCCAGACGAGAGCCATCCATCACAATTGATGCCAGATGGGGATCAGAGCGTTGATGATGTAAGGATAGGAGTTTGATTTTGGATGCATTAAAGGTAACCAGCCACGTCTTCCCCCATTGAACCACGCGCTCGAGATCAGAGGAGAGAGAGAATCAGAGAGAACTTTGTCATTTACAGCCTTTGATGTGTTGCCGTAGATGGTCGTGTCATCAGCATAGATGTCAACGAATGATTTAAGTATGTATTTAGGGAGGTCATTGATGTAGATCAGGAAGAGAGTTGGGCCCAGCTGTTAAGAACAGCTTTTGGAATAGACACTCTCAACATCCTCATGCTAAGAATGGCTTTTGGAATAGACACCCTCAACCTACCCCTGTTAAGAACGGATGTCGGATTAGGCACCCCATTTTGTAAGTGGCAGGTTGTCGAAGTATCTGCCCTAAATTTAATCTTGATAATCGTTGTCATGATCCCCACGTGCAAATACTATGAACCAACATTGTAATTTTGGGTGTGCAGTGTCGGTCGGAAAAATGTAAATATTTTTGGTGTGCAGTGTCGGTCGGAAAAAATGTAAATGTTTTGGATGTGTAGTATCGGTCGGAAAAAATGTAAATGTTTTGGATGTGTAGTATCGGTCGGAAAAAATGTAAATGTTTTGGATGTGTAGTATCGGTCGGAAAAAATGTAAATGTTTTGGATGTGTAGTATCGGTCGGAAAAAATGTAAATGTTTTGGATGTGTAGTATCGGTCGGAAAAAATGTAAATGTTTTGGATGTGTAGTATCGGTCGGAAAAAATGTAAATGTTTTGGATGTTTAGTATCGGTCGGAAAAAATGTAAATGTTTTGGATGTGTAGTATCGGTCGGAAAAAATGTAAATGTTTTGGATGTGTAGTATCGGTCGGAAAAAATGTAAATGTTTTGGATGTGTAGTATCGGTCGGAAAAAATGTAAATGTTTTGGATGTGTAGTATCGGTCGGAAAAAATGTAAATGTTTTGGATGTGTAGTATCGGTCGGAAAAAATGTAAATGTTTTGGATGTGTAGTATCGGTCGGAAAAAATGTAAATGTTTTGGATGTGTAGTATCGGTCGGAAAAAATGTAAATGTTTTGGATGTGCAGTATCGGTCGGAAAAAATGTAAATGTTTTGGATGTGTAGTATCGGTCGGAAAAAATGTAAATGTTTTGGATGTGTAGTATCGGTCGGAAAAAATGTAAATGTTTTGGATGTGTAGTATCGGTCGGAAAAAATGTAAATGTTTTGGATGTGCAGTATCGGTCGGAAAAAATGTAAATGTTTTGGATGTGCAGTATCGGTCGGAAAAAATGTAAATGTTTTGGATGTGTAGTATCGGTCGGAAAAAATGTAAATGTTTTGGATGTGTAGTATCGGTCGGAAAAAATGTAAATGTTTTGGATGTGTAGTATCGGTCGGAAAAAATGTAAATGCTTTGGATGTGTAGTATCGGTCGGAAAAAATGTAAATGTTTTGGATGTGTAGTATCGGTCGGAAAAAATTTAAATGTTTTTGATGTGTAGTATCGGTCGGAAAAAATGTAAATGTTTTGGATGTGTAGTATCGGTCGGAAAAAAATGTAAATGTTTTGGATGTGTAGTATCGGTCGGAAAAAATGTAAATGTTTTGGATGTGTAGTATCGGTCGGAAAAAATGTAAATGTTTTGGATGTGTAGTATCGGTCGGAAAAAATGTAAATGTTTGGATGTGTAGTATCGGTCGGAAAAAATGTAAATGTTTTGGATGTGTAGTATCGGTCGGAAAAAATGTAAATGTTTTGGATGTGTAGTATCGGTCGGAAAAAATGTAAATGTTTTGGATGTGTAGTATCGGTCGGAAAAAATGTAAATGTTTTGGATGTGTAGTATCGGTCGGAAAAAATGTAAATGTTTTGGATGTGTAGTATCGGTCGGAAAAAATGTAAATGTTTTGGATGTGTAGTATCGGTCGGAAAAAATGTAAATGTTTTGGATGTGTAGTATCGGTCGGAAAAAATGTAAATGTTTTGGATGTGTAGTATCGGGCGGAAAAAATGTAAATGTTTTGGATGTGTAGTATCGGTCGGAAAAAATGTAAATGTTTTGAATGTGTAGTATCGGTCGGAAAAAATGTAAATGTTTTTGATGTGTAGTATCGGTCGGAAAAAATGTAAATGTTTTGGATGTGTAGTATCGGTCGGAAAAAATGTAAATGTTTTGGATGTGTAGTATCGGTCGGAAAAAATGTAAATGTTTTTGATGTGTAGTATCGGTCGGAAAAAATGTAAATGTTTTGGATGTGTAGTATCGGTCGGAAAAAATGTAAATGTTTTGGATGTGTAGTATCGGTCGGAAAAAATGTAAATGTTTTGGATGTGTAGTATCGGTCGGAAAAAATGTAAATGTTTTGGATGTGTAGTATCGGTCGGAAAAAATGTAAATGTTTTGGATGTGTAGTATCGGTCGGAAAAAATGTAAATGTTTTGGATGTGTAGTATCGGTCGGAAAACATGTAAATGTTTTGGATGTGTAGTATCGGTCGGAAAAAATGTAAATGTTTTGGATGTGTAGTATCGGTCGTAAAAAATGTAAATATTTTGGATGTGTAGTATCGGTCGGAAAAAATGTAAATGTTTTGGATGTGTAGTATCGGTCGGAAAAAATGTAAATGTTTTGGATGTGTAGTATCGGTCGGAAAAAATGTAAATGTTTTGGATGTGTAGTATCGGTCGGAAAAAATGTAAATGTTTTGGATGTGTAGTATCGGTCGGAAAAAATGTAAATGTTTCGATGTGTAGTATCGGTCGGAAAAAATGTAAATGTTTTGGATGTGTAGTATCGGTCGGAAAAAATGTAAATGTTTTGGATGTGTAGTATCGGTCGGAAAAAATGTAAATGTTTTGGATGTGTAGTATCGGTCGGAAAAAATGTAAATGTTTTGGATGTGTAGTATCGGTCGGAAAAAATGTAAATGTTTTGGATGTGTAGTATCGGTCGGAAAAAATGTAAATGTTTTGGATGTGTAGTATCGGTCGGAAAAAATGTAAATGTTTTGGATGTGTAGTATCGGTCGGAAAAAATGTAAATGTTTTGGATGTGTAGTATCGGTCGGAAAAAATGTAAATGTTTTGGATGTGTAGTATCGGTCGGAAAAAATGTAAATGTTTTGGATGTGTAGTATCGGTCGGAAAAAATGTAAATGTTTTGGATGTGTAGTATCGGGCGGAAAAAATGTAAATGTTTTGGATGTGTAGTATCGGTCGGAAAAATTGTAAATGTTTTGGATGTGTAGTATCGGTCGGAAAAAATGTAAATGTTTTGGATGTGTAGTATCGGTCGGAAAAAATGTAAATGTTTTGGATGTGTAGTATCGGTCGGAAAAAATGTAAATGTTTTGGATGTGTAGTATCGGTCGGAAAAAATGTAAATGTTTTGGATGTGTAGTATCGGTCGGAAAAAATGTAAATGTTTTGGATGTGTAGTATCGGTCGGAAAAAATGTAAATGTTTTGGATGTGTAGTATCGGTCGGAAAAAATGTAAATGTTTTGGATGTGCAGTATCGGTCCGAAAAAATGTAAATGTTTTGGATGTGTAGTATCGGTCGGAAAAAATGTAAATGTTTTGGATGTGTAGTATCGGTCGGAAAAATGTAAATTTTTTGGATGTGTAGTATCGGTCGGAAAAAATGTAAATGTTTTGGATGTGTAGTATCGGTCGGAAAAAATGTAAATGTTTTCGATGTGTAGTATCGGTCGGAAAAAATGTAAATGTTTTGGATGTGTAGTATCGGTCGGAAAAAATGTAAATGTTTTGGATGTGTAGTATCGGTCGGAAAAAATGTAAATGTTTTGGATGTGTAGTATCGGTCGGAAAAAATGTAAATGTTTTGGATGCGTAGTATCGGTCGGAAAAAATGTAAATGTTTTGGATGTGTAGTATCGGTCGGAAAAAATGTAAATGTTTTGGATGTGTAGTATCGGTCGGAAAAAATGTAAATGTTTTGGATGTGTAGTATCGGTCGGAAAAAATGTAAATGTTTTGGATGTGTAGTATCGGTCGGAAAAAATGTAAATGTTTTGGATGTGTAGTATCGGTCGGAAAAAATGTAAATGTTTTGGATGTGTAGTATCGGTCGGAAAAAATGTAAATGTTTTGGATGTGCAGTATCGGTCGGAAAAAATGTAAATGTTTTGGATGTGTAGTATCGGTCGGAAAAAATGTAAATGTTTTGGATGTGTAGTATCGGTCGGAAAAAATGTAAATGTTTTGGATGTGTAGTATCGGTCGGAAAAAATGTAAATGTTTTCGATGTGTAGTATCGGTCGGAAAAAATGTAAATGTTTTGGATGTGTAGTATCGGTCGGAAAAAATGTAAATGTTTTGGATGTGTAGTATCGGTCGGAAAAAATGTAAATGTTTTGGATGTGTAGTATCGGTCGGAAAAAATGTAAATGTTTTGGATGTGTAGTATCGGTCGGAAAAAATGTAAATGTTTTGGATGTGTAGTATCGGTCGGAAAAAATGTAAATGTTTTGGATGTGTAGTATCGGTCGGAAAAAATGTAAATGTTTTGGATGTGTAGTATCGGTCGGAAAAAATGTAAATGCTTTGGATGTGTGGTATCGGTCGGAAAAAATGTAAATGTTTTGGATGTGTAGTATCGGTCGGAAAAAATGTAAATGTTTTGGATGTGTAGTATCGGTCGGAAAAAATGTAAATGTTTTGGATGTGTAGTATCGGTCGAAAGAAATGTAACTGTTTTGGATGTGTAGTATCGGGCGGAAAAAATGTAAATGTTTTGGATGTGTAGTATCGGTCGGAAAAATTGTAAATGTTTTGGATGTGTAGTATCGGTCGGAAAAAATGTAAATGTTTTGGATGTGTAGTATCGGTCGGAAAAAATGTAAATGTTTTGGATGTGTAGTATCGGTCGGAAAAAATGTAAATGTTTTGGATGTGTAGTATCGGTCGGAAAAAATGTAAATGTTTTGGATGTGTAGTATCGGTCGGAAAAAATGTAAATGTTTTGGATGTGTAGTATCGGTCGGAAAAAATGTAAATGTTTTGGATGTGTAGTATCGGTCGGAAAAAATGTAAATGTTTTGGATGTGTAGTATCGGTCGGAAAAAATGTAAATGTTTTGGATGTGCAGTATCGGTCGGAAAAAATGTAAATGTTTTGGATGTGTAGTATCGGTCGGAAAAAATGTAAATGTTTTGGATGTGTAGTATCGGTCGGAAAAAATGTAAATTTTTTGGATGTGTAGTATCGGTCGGAAAAAATGTAAATGTTTTGGATGTGTAGTATCGGTCGGAAAAAATGTAAATGTTTTGGATGTGTAGTATCGGTCGGAAAAAATGTAAATGTTTTGGATGTGTAGTATCGGTCGGAAAAAATGTAAATGTTTTGGATGTGTAGTATCGGTCGGAAAAAATGTAAATGTTTTGGATGTGCAGTATCGGTCGGAAAAAATGTAAATGTTTTGGATGTGCAGTATCGGTCGGAAAAAATGTAAATGTTTTGGATGTGTAGTATCGGTCGGAAAAAATGTAAATGTTTTGGATGTGTAGTATCGGTCGGAAAAAATGTAAATGTTTTGGATGTGTAGTATCGGTCGGAAAAAATGTAAATGTTTTGGATGTGTAGTATCGGTCGGAAAAAATGTAAATGTTTTGGATGTGTAGTATCGGTCGGAAAAAATGTAAATGTTTTGGATGTGTAGTATCGGTCGGAAAAAATGTAAATGTTTTGGATGTGTAGTATCGGTCGGAAAAAATGTAAATGTTTTGGATGTGTAGTATCGGTCGGAAAAAATGTAAATGTTTCGATGTGTAGTATCGGGCGGAAAAAATGTAAATGTTTTGGATGTGTAGTATCGGTCGGAAAAAATGTAAATGTTTTGGATGTGTAGTATCGGTCGGAAAAAATGTAAATGTTTTGGATGTGTAGTATCGGTCGGAAAAAATGTAAATGTTTTGGATGTGTAGTATCGGTCGGAAAAAATGTAAATGTTTTGGATGTGTAGTATCGGTCGGAAAAAATGTAAATGTTTTGGATGTGTAGTATCGGTCGGAAAAAATGTAAATGTTTTGGATGTGTAGTATCGGTCGGAAAAAATGTAAATGTTTTGGATGTGTAGTATCGGTCGGAAAAAATGTAAATGTTTTGGATGTCTAGTATCGGTCGGAAAAAATGTAAATGTTTTGGATGTGTAGTATCGGGCGGAAAAAATGTAAATGTTTTGGATGTGTAGTATCGGGCGGAAAAAATGTAAATGTTTTGGATGTGTAGTATCGGTCGGAAAAAATGTAAATGTTTTGGATGTGTAGTATCGGTCGGAAAAAATGTAAATGTTTTGGATGTGTAGTATCGGTCGGAAAAAATGTAAATGTTTTGGATGTGTAGTATCGGTCGGAAAAAATGTAAATGTTTTGGATGTGTAGTATCGGTCGGAAAAAATGTAAATGTTTTGGATGTGTAGTATCGGTCGGAAAAAATGTAAATGTTTTGGATGTGTAGTATCGGTCGGAAAAAATGTAAATGTTTTGGATGTGCAGTATCGGTCGGAAAAAATGTAAATGTTTTGGATGTGTAGTATCGGTCGGAAAAAATGTAAATGTTTTGGATGTGTAGTATCGGTCGGAAAAATGTAAATTTTTTGGATGTGTAGTATCGGTCGGAAAAAATGTAAATGTTTTGGATGTGTAGTATCGGTCGGAAAAAATGTAAATGTTTTCGATGTGTAGTATCGGTCGGAAAAAATGTAAATGTTTTGGATGTGTAGTATCGGTCGGAAAAAATGTAAATGTTTTGGATGTGTAGTATCGGTCGGAAAAAATGTAAATGTTTTGGATGTGTAGTATCGGTCGGAAAAAATGTAAATGTTTTGGATGCGTAGTATCGGTCGGAAAAAATGTAAATGTTTTGGATGCGTAGTATCGGTCGGAAAAAATGTAAATCTTTTGGATGTGTAGTATCGGTCGGAAAAAATGTAAATGTTTTGGATGTGTAGTATCGGTCGGAAAAAATGTAAATGTTTTGGATGTGTAGTATCCGTCGGAAAAAATGTAAATGTTTTGGATGTGTAGTATCGGTCGGAAAAAATGTAAATGTTTTGGATGTGTAGTATCGGTCGGAAAAAATGTAAATGTTTTGGATGTGTAGTATCGGTCGGAAAAAATGTAAATGTTTTGGATGTGCAGTATCGGTCGGAAAAAATGTAAATGTTTTGGATGTGTAGTATCGGTCGGAAAAAATGTAAATGTTTTGGATGTGTAGTATCGGTCGGAAAAAATGTAAATGTTTTGGATGTGTAGTATCGGTCGGAAAAAATGTAAATGTTTTCGATGTGTAGTATCGGTCGGAAAAAATGTAAATGTTTTGGATGTGTAGTATCGGTCGGAAAAAATGTAAATGTTTTGGATGTGTAGTATCGGTCGGAAAAAATGTAAATGTTTTGGATGTGTAGTATCGGTCGGAAAAAATGTAAATGTTTTGGATGTGTAGTATCGGTCGGAAAAAATGTAAATGTTTTGGATGTGTAGTATCGGTCGGAAAAAATGTAAATGTTTTGGATGTGTAGTATCGGTCGGAAAAAATGTAAATGTTTTGGATGTGTAGTATCGGTCGGAAAAAATGTAAATGCTTTGGATGTGTGGTATCGGTCGGAAAAAATGTAAATGTTTTGGATGTGTAGTATCGGTCGGAAAAAATGTAAATGTTTTGGATGTGTAGTATCGGTCGGAAAAAATGTAAATGTTTTGGATGTGTAGTATCGGTCGAAAGAAATGTAACTGTTTTGGATGTGTAGTATCGGGCGGAAAAAATGTAAATGTTTTGGATGTGTAGTATCGGTCGGAAAAATTGTAAATGTTTTGGATGTGTAGTATCGGTCGGAAAAAATGTAAATGTTTTGGATGTGTAGTATCGGTCGGAAAAAATGTAAATGTTTTGGATGTGTAGTATCGGTCGGAAAAAATGTAAATGTTTTGGATGTGTAGTATCGGTCGGAAAAAATGTAAATGTTTTGGATGTGTAGTATCGGTCGGAAAAAATGTAAATGTTTTGGATGTGTAGTATCGGTCGGAAAAAATGTAAATGTTTTGGATGTGTAGTATCGGTCGGAAAAAATGTAAATGTTTTGGATGTGTAGTATCGGTCGGAAAAAATGTAAATGTTTTGGATGTGCAGTATCGGTCGGAAAAAATGTAAATGTTTTGGATGTGTAGTATCGGTCGGAAAAAATGTAAATGTTTTGGATGTGTAGTATCGGTCGGAAAAAATGTAAATTTTTTGGATGTGTAGTATCGGTCGGAAAAAATGTAAATGTTTTGGATGTGTAGTATCGGTCGGAAAAAATGTAAATGTTTTGGATGTGTAGTATCGGTCGGAAAAAATGTAAATGTTTTGGATGTGTAGTATCGGTCGGAAAAAATGTAAATGTTTTGGATGTGTAGTATCGGTCGGAAAAAATGTAAATGTTTTGGATGTGCAGTATCGGTCGGAAAAAATGTAAATGTTTTGGATGTGCAGTATAGGTCGGAAAAAATGTAAATGTTTTGGATGTGTAGTATCGGTCGGAAAAAATGTAAATGTTTTGGATGTGTAGTATCGGTCGGAAAAAATGTAAATGTTTTGGATGTGTAGTATCGGTCGGAAAAAATGTAAATGTTTTGGATGTGTAGTATCGGTCGGGAAAAATGTAAATGTTTTGGATGTGTAGTATCGGTCGGAAAAAATGTAAATGTTTTGGATGTGTAGTATCGGTCGGAAAAAATGTAAATGTTTTGGATGTGTAGTATCGGTCGGAAAAAATGTAAATGTTTTGGATGTGTAGTATCGGTCGGAAAAAATGTAAATGTTTTGGATGTGTAGTATCGGTCGGAAAAAATGTAAATATTTTGGATGTGTAGTATCGGTCGGAAAAAATGTAAATGTTTTGGATGTGTAGTATCGGTCGGAAAAAATGTAAATGTTTTGGATGTGTAGTATCGGTCGGAAAAAATGTAAATGTTTTGGATGTGTAGTATCGGTCGGAAAAAATGTAAATGTTTTTGATGTGTAGTATCGGTCGGAAAAAATGTAAATGTTTTGGATGTGTAGTATCGGTCGGAAAAAATGTAAATGTTTTGGATGTGTAGTATCGGTCAGAAAAAATGTAAATGTTTTGGATGTGTAGTATCGGTCGGAAAAAATGTAAATGTTTTGGATGTGTAGTATCGGTCGGAAAAAATGTAAATGTTTTGGATGTGTAGTATCGGTCGGAAAAAAATGTAAATGTTTTGGATGTGTAGTATCGGTCGGAAAAAATGTAAATGTTTTGGATGTGTAGTATCGGTCGGAAAAAATGTAAATGTTTTGGATGTGTAGTATCGGTCGGAAAAAATGTAAATGTTTTGGATGTGTAGTATCGGTCGGAAAAAATGTAAATGTTTTGGATGTGTAGTATCGGTCGGAAAAAATGTAAATGTTTTGGATGTGTAGTATCGGTCGGAAAAAATGTAAATGTTTTGGATGTGTAGTATCGGTCGGAAAAAATGTAAATGTTTTGGATGTTTAGTATCGGTCGGAAAAAATGTAAATGTTTTGGATGTGTAGTATCGGTCGGAAAAAATGTAAATGTTTTGGATGTGTAGTATCGGTCGGAAAAAATGTAAATGTTTTGGATGTGTAGTATTGGTCGGAAAAAATGTAAATGTTTTGGCTGTGTAGTATCGGTCGGAAAAAATGTAAATGTTTTGGATGTGTAGTATCGGTCGGAAAAAATGTAAATGTTTTGGATGTGTAGTATCGGTCGGAAAAAATGTAAATGTTTTGGATGTGTAGTATCGGTCGGAAAAAATGTAAATGTTTTGGATGTGTAGTATCGGTCGGAAAAAATGTAAATGTTTTGGATGTGTAGTATCGGTCGGAAAAAATGTAAATGTTTTGGATGTGTAGTATCGGTCGGAAAAATTGTAAATGTTTTGGATGTGTAGTATCGGTCGGAAAAAATGTAAATGTTTTGGATGTGTAGTATCGGTCGGAAAAAATGTAAATGTTTTGGATGTGTAGTATCGGTCGTAAAAAATGTAAATATTTTGGATGTGTAGTATCGGTCGGAAAAAATGTAAATGTTTTGGATGTGTAGTATCGGTCGGAAAAAATGTAAATGTTTTGGATGTGTAGTATCGGTCGGAAAAAATGTAAATGTTTTGGATGTGTAGTATCGGTCGGAAAAAATGTAAATGTTTTGGATGTGTAGTATCGGTCGGAAAAAATGTAAATGTTTCGATGTGTAGTATCGGGCGGAAAAATGTAAATGTTTTGGATGTGTAGTATCGGTCGGAAAAAATGTAAATGTTTTGGATGTGTAGTATCGGTCGGAAAAAATGTAAATGTTTTGGATGTGTAGTATCGGTCGGAAAAAATGTAAATGTTTTGGATGTGTAGTATCGGTCGGAAAAAATGTAAATGTTTTGGATGTGTAGTATCGGTCGGAAAAAATGTAAATGTTTTGGATGTGTAGTATCGGTCGGAAAAAATGTAAATGTTTTGGATGTGTAGTATCGGTCGGAAAAAATGTAAATGTTTTGGATGTGTAGTATCGGTCGGAAAAAATGTAAATGTTTTGGATGTGTAGTATCGGTCGGAAAAAATGTAAATGTTTTGGATGTGTAGTATCGGTCGGAAAAAATGTAAATGTTTTGGATGTGTAGTATCGGTCGGAAAAAATGTAAATGTTTTGGATGTGTAGTATCGGTCGGAAAAAATGTAAATGTTTTGGATGTGTAGTATCGGTCGGAAAAAATGTAAATGTTTTGGATGTGCAGTATCGGTCGGAAAAAATGTAAATGTTTTGGATGTGTAGTATCGGTCGGAAAAAATGTAAATGTTTTGGATGTGTAGTATCGGTCGGAAAAAATGTAAATGTTTTGGATGTGCAGTATCGGTCGGAAAAAATGTAAATGTTTTGGATGTGCAGTATCGGTCGGAAAAAATGTAAATGTTTTGGATGTGTAGTATCGGTCGGAAAAAATGTAAATGTTTTGGATGTGTAGTATCGGTCGGAAAAAATGTAAATGTTTTGGATGTGTAGTATCGGTCGGAAAAAATGTAAATGTTTTGGATGTGTAGTATCGGTCGGAAAAAATGTAAATGTTTTGGATGTGTGGTATCGGTCGGAAAAAATGTAAATGTTTTGGATGTGTAGTATCGGTCGGAAAAATTGTAAATGTTTTGGATGTGTAGTATCGGTCGGAAAAAATGTAAATGTTTTGGATGTGTAGTATCGGTCGGAAAAAATGTAAATGTTTTGGATGTGTAGTATCGGTCGGAAAAAATGTAAATGTTTTGGATGTGTAGTATCGGTCGGAAAAATTGTAAATGTTTTGGATGTGTAGTATCGGTCGGAAAAATTGTAAATGTTTTGGATGTGTAGTATCGGTCGGAAAAAATGTAAATGTTTTGGATGTGTAGTATCGGTCGTAAAAAATGTAAATATTTTGGATGTGTAGTATCGGTCGGAAAAAATGTAAATGTTTTGGATGTGTAGTATCGGTCGGAAAAAATGTAAATGTTTTGGATGTGTAGTATCGGTCGGAAAAAATGTAAATGTTTTGGATGTGTAGTATCGGTCGGAAAAAATGTAAATGTTTTGGATGTGTAGTATCGGTCGGAAAAAATGTAAATGTTTCGATGTGTAGTATCGGGCGGAAAAATGTAAATGTTTTGGATGTGTAGTATCGGTCGGAAAAAATGTAAATGTTTTGGATGTGTAGTATCGGTCGGAAAAAATGTAAATGTTTTGGATGTGTAGTATCGGTCGGAAAAAATGTAAATGTTTTGGATGTGTAGTATCGGTCGGAAAAAATGTAAATGTTTTGGATGTGTAGTATCGGTCGGAAAAAATGTAAATGTTTTGGATGTGTAGTATCGGTCGGAAAAAATGTAAATGTTTTGGATGTGTAGTATCGGTCGGAAAAAATGTAAATGTTTTGGATGTGTAGTATCGGTCGGAAAAAATGTAAATGTTTTGGATGTGTAGTATCGGTCGGAAAAAATGTAAATGTTTTGGATGTGTAGTATCGGTCGGAAAAAATGTAAATGTTTTGGATGTGTAGTATCGGTCGGAAAAAATGTAAATGTTTTGGATGTGTAGTATCGGTCGGAAAAAATGTAAATGTTTTGGATGTGTAGTATCGGTCGGAAAAAATGTAAATGTTTTGGATGTGCAGTATCGGTCGGAAAAAATGTAAATGTTTTGGATGTGTAGTATCGGTCGGAAAAAATGTAAATGTTTTGGATGTGTAGTATCGGTCGGAAAAAATGTAAATGTTTTGGATGTGCTAGTATCGGTCGGAAAAAAATGTAAATGTTTTGGATGTGTCAGTATCGGTCGGAAAAAAATGTAAATGTTTTGGATGTGTAGTATCGGTCGGAAAAAATGTAAATGTTTTGGATGTGTAGTATCGGTCGGAAAAAAATGTAAATGTTTTGGATGTGTAGTATCGGTCGGAAAAAATGTAAATGTTTTGGATGTGTAGTATCGGTCGGAAAAAATGTAAATGTTTTGGATGTGTGGTATCGGTCGGAAAAAATGTAAATGTTTTGGATGTGTAGTATCGGTCGGAAAAATTGTAAATGTTTTGGATGTGTAGTATCGGTCGGAAAAAATGTAAATGTTTTGGATGTGTAGTATCGGTCGGAAAAAATGTAAATGTTTTGGATGTGTAGTATCGGTCGTAAAAAATGTAAATATTTTGGATGTGTAGTATCGGTCGGAAAAAATGTAAATGTTTTGGATGTGTAGTATCGGTCGGAAAAAATGTAAATGTTTTGGATGTGTAGTATCGGTCGGAAAAAATGTAAATGTTTTGGATGTGTAGTATCGGTCGGAAAAAATGTAAATGTTTTGGATGTGTAGTATCGGTCGGAAAAAATGTAAATGTTTCGATGTGTAGTATCGGGCGGAAAAAATGTAAATGTTTTGGATGTGTAGTATCGGTCGGAAAAAATGTAAATGTTTTGGATGTGTAGTATCGGTCGGAAAAAATGTAAATGTTTTGGATGTGTAGTATCGGTCGGAAAAAATGTAAATGTTTTGGATGTGTAGTATCGGTCGGAAAAAATGTAAATGTTTTGGATGTGTAGTATCGGTCGGAAAAAATGTAAATGTTTTTGATGTGTAGTATCGGTCGGAAAAAATGTAAATGTTTTGGATGTGTAGTATCGGTCGGAAAAAATGTAAATGTTTTGGATGTGTAGTATCGGTCGGAAAAAATGTAAATGTTTTGGATGTGTAGTATCGGTCGGAAAAAATGTAAATGTTTTGGATGTGTAGTATCGGTCGGAAAAAATGTAAATGTTTTGGATGTGTAGTATCGGGTGGAAAAAATGTAAATGTTTTGGATGTGTAGTATCGGTCGGAAAAATTATAAATGTTTTGGATGTGTAGTATCGGTCGGAAAAAATGTAAATGTTTTGGATGTGTAGTATCGGTCGGAAAAAATGTAAATGTTTTGGATGTGTAGTATCGGTCGGAAAAAATGTAAATGTTTTGGATGTGTAGTATCGGTCGGAAAAAATGTAAATGTTTTGGATGTGTAGTATCGGTCGGAAAAAATGTAAATGTTTTGGATGTGTAGTATCGGTCGGAAAAAATGTAAATGTTTTGGATGTGTAGTATCGGTCGGAAAAAATGAAAATGTTTTGGATGTGTAGTATCGGTCGGAAAAAATGTAAATATTTTCGATGTGTAGTATCGGTCGGAAAAAATGTAAATGTTTTGGATGTGTAGTATCGGTCGGAAAAAATGTAAATGTTTTGGATGTGTAGTATCGGGCGGAAAAAATGTAAATGTTTTGGATGTGTAGTATCGGTCGGAAAAAATGTAAATGTTTTGGATGTGTAGTATCGGTCGGAAAAAATGTAAATGTTTTGGATGTGTAGTATCGGTCGGAAAAAAATGTAAATGTTTTGGATGTGTAGTATCGGTCGGAAAAAATGTAAATGTTTTGGATGTGTAGTATCGGTCGGAAAAAATGTAAATGTTTTGGATGTGTAGTATCGGTCGGAAAAAATGTAAATGTTTTTGATGTGTAGTATCGGTCGGAAAAAATGTAAATGTTTTGGATGTGTAGTATCGGTCGGAAAAAATGTAAATGTTTTGGATGTGTAGTATCGGTCGGAAAAAATGTAAATGTTTTGGATGTGTAGTATCGGTCGGAAAAAATGTAAATGTTTTGGATGTGTAGTATCGGTCGGAAAAAATGTAAATGTTTTGGATGTGTAGTATCGGTCGGAAAAAAATGTAAATGTTTTGGATGTGTAGTATCGGTCGGAAAAAATGTAAATGTTTTGGATGTGTAGTATCGGTCGGAAAAAATGTAAATGTTTTGGATGTGTAGTATCGGTCGGAAAAAATGTAAATGTTTTGGATGTGTAGTATCGGTCGGAAAAAATGTAAATGTTTTGGATGTGTAGTATCGGTCGGAAAAAATGTAAATGTTTTGGATGTGTAGTATCGGTCGGAAAAAATGTAAATGTTTTGGATGTGTAGTATCGGTCGGAAAAAATGTAAATGTTTTGGATGTTTAGTATCGGTCGGAAAAAATGTAAATGTTTTGGATGTGTAGTATCGGTCGGAAAAAATGTAAATGTTTTGGATGTGTAGTATTTGTCGGAAAAAATGTAAATGTTTTGGATGTGTAGTATTGGTCGGAAAAAATGTAAATGTTTTGGATGTGTAGTATCGGTCGGAAAAAATGTAAATGTTTTGGATGTGTAGTATCGGTCGGAAAAAATGTAAATGTTTTGGATGTGTAGTATCGGTCGGAAAAAAATGTAAATGTTTTGGATGTGTAGTATCGGTCGGAAAAAATGTAAATGTTTTGGATGTGTAGTATCGGTCGGAAAAAATGTAAATGTTTTGGATGTGTAGTATCGGTCGGAAAAAATGTAAATGTTTTGGATGTGTAGTATCGGTCGGAAAAAATGTAAATGTTTTGGATGTGTAGTATCGGTCGGAAAAAATGTAAATGTTTTGGATGTGTAGTATCGGTCGGAAAAATTGTAAATGTTTTGGATGTGTAGTATCGGTCGGAAAAAATGTAAATGTTTTGGATGTGTAGTATCGGTCGGAAAAAATGTAAATGTTTTGGATGTGTAGTATCGGTCGGAAAAATGTAAATGTTTTGGATGTGTAGTATCTGTCGGCAAAAATGTAAATGTTTTGGATGTGTAGTATCGGTCGGAAAAAATGTAAATGTTTTGGATGTGTAGTATCGGTCCGAAAAAATGTAAATGTTTTGGATGTGTAGTATCGGTCGGAAAAAATGTAAATGCTTTGGATGTGTGGTATCGGTCGGAAAAATGTAAATGTTTTGGATGTGTAGTATCGGTCGGAAAAAATGTAAATGTTTTGGATGTGTAGTATCGGTCGGAAAAAATGTAAATGTTTTGGATGTGTAGTATCGGTCGGAAAAAATGTAAATGTTTTGGATGTGTAGTATCGGGCGGAAAAAATGTACATGTTTTGGATGTGTAGTATCCGTCGGAAAAAATGTACATGTTTTGTAGGTGTAGTATCGGTCGGAAAAAATGTAAATGTTTTGGATGTGTAGTATCGGTCGGAAAAAATGTAAATGTTTTGGATGTGTAGTATCGGTCGGAAAAAATGTAAATGTTTTGGATGTGCAGTATCGGTCGCAAAAGATAAATGTTTTGGATGTGCAGTATCGGTCGGAAAAAATGTAAATGTTTTGGATGTGTAGTATCGGTCGGAAAAAAATGTAAATGTTTTGGATGTGTAGTATCGGTCGGAAAAAATGTAAATGTTTTGGATGTGTAGTATCGGTCGGAAAAAATGTAAATGTTTTGGATGTGTAGTATCGGTCGGAAAAAATGTAAATGTTTTGGATGTGTGGTATCGGTCGGAAAAAATGTAAATGTTTTGGATGTGTAGTATCGGTCGGAAAAATTGTAAATGTTTTGGATGTGTAGTATCGGTCGGAAAAAATGTAAATGTTTTGGATGTGTAGTATCGGTCGGAAAAAATGTAAATGTTTTGGATGTGTAGTATCGGTCGTAAAAAATGTAAATATTTTGGATGTGTAGTATCGGTCGGAAAAAATGTAAATGTTTTGGATGTGTAGTATCGGTCGGAAAAAATGTAAATGTTTTGGATGTGTAGTATCGGTCGGAAAAAATGTAAATGTTTTGGATGTGTAGTATCGGTCGGAAAAAATGTAAATGTTTTGGATGTGTAGTATCGGTCGGAAAAAATGTAAATGTTTCGATGTGTAGTATCGGGCGGAAAAAATGTAAATGTTTTGGATGTGTAGTATCGGTCGGAAAAAATGTAAATGTTTTGGATGTGTAGTATCGGTCGGAAAACATGTAAATGTTTTGGATGTGTAGTATCGGTCGGAAAAAATGTAAATGTTTTGGATGTGTAGTATCGGTCGGAAAAAATGTAAATGTTTTGGATGTGTAGTATCGGTCGGAAAAAATGTAAATGTTTTTGATGTGTAGTATCGGTCGGAAAAAAATGTAAATGTTTTGGATGTGTAGTATCGGTCGGAAAAAATGTAAATGTTTTGGATGTGTAGTATCGGTCGGAAAAAATGTAAATGTTTTGGATGTGTAGTATCGGTCGGAAAAAATGTAAATGTTTTGGATGTGTAGTATCGGTCGGAAAAAATGTAAATGTTTTGGATGTGTAGTATCGGGTGGAAAAAATGTAAATGTTTTGGATGTGTAGTATCGGTCGGAAAAAATGTAAATGTTTTGGATGTGTAGTATCGGTCGGAAAAAATGTAAATGTTTTGGATGTGCAGTATCGGTCGGAAAAAATGTAAATGTTTTGGATGTGTAGTATCGGTCGGAAAAAATGTAAATGTTTTGGATGTGTAGTAATCGGTCGGAAAAAATGTAAATTTTTTGGATGTGTAGTATCGGTCGGAAAAAATGTAAATGTTTTGGATGTGTAGTATCGGTCGGAAAAAATGTAAATGTTTTCGATGTGTAGTATCGGTCGGAAAAAATGTAAAGGTTTTGGATGTGTAGTATCGGTCGGAAAAAATGTAAATGTTTTGGATGTGTAGTATCGGTCGGAAAAAATGTAAATGTTTTGGATGTGTAGTATCGGTCGGAAAAAATGTAAATCTTTTGGATGCGTAGTATCGGTCGGAAAAAATGTAAATGTTTTGGATGTGTAGTATCGGTCGGAAAAAATGTAAATGTTTTGGATGTGTAGTATCGGTCGGAAAAAATGTAAATGTTTTGGATGTGTAGTATCGGTCGGAAAAAATGTAAATGTTTTGGATGTGTAGTATCGGTCGGAAAAAATGTAAATGTTTTGGATGTGTAGTATCGGTCGGAAAAAATGTAAATGTTTTGGATGTGTAGTATCGGTCGGAAAAAATGTAAATGTTTTGGATGTGTAGTATCGGTCGGAAAAAATGTAAATGTTTTGGATGTGCAGTATCGGTCGGAAAAAATGTAAATGTTTTGGATGTGTAGTATCGGTCGGAAAAAATGTAAATGTTTTGGATGTGTAGTATCGGTCGGAAAAAATGTAAATGTTTTGGATGTGTAGTATCGGTCGGAAAAAATGTAACTGTTTTGGATGTGTAGTATCGGCGGAAAAAATGTAAATGTTTTGGATGTGTAGTATCGGTCGGAAAAAATGTAAATGTTTTGGATGTGTAGTATCGGTCGGAAAAAATGTAAATGTTTTGGATGTGTAGTATCGGTCGGAAAAAATGTAAATGTTTTGGATGTGTAGTATCGGTCGGAAAAAATGTAAATGTTTTGGATGTGTAGTATCGGTCGGAAAAAATGTAAATGTTTGGATGTGTAGTATCGGTCGGAAAAAATGTAAATGTCTTGGATGTGTAGTATCGGTCGGAAAAAATGTAAATGCTTTGGATGTGTGGTATCGGTCGGAAAAAATGTAAATGTTTTGGATGTGTAGTATCGGTCGGAAAAAAATGTAAATGTTTTGGATGTGTAGTATCGGTCGGAAAAAATGTAAATGTTTTGGATGTGTAGTATCGGTCGGAAAAAATGTAAATGTTTTGGATGTGTAGTATCGGTCGAAAGAAATGTAACTGTTTTGGATGTGTAGTATCGGGCGGAAAAAATGTAAATGTTATGGATGTGTAGTATCGGTCGGAAAAATTGTAAATGTTTTGGATGTGTAGTATCGGTCGGAAAAAATGTAAATGTTTTGGATGTGTAGTATCGGTCGGAAAAAATGTAAATGTTTTGGATGTGTAGTATCGGTCGGAAAAAATGTAAATGTTTTGGATGTGTAGTATCGGTCGGAAAAAATGTAAATGTTTTGGATGTGTAGTATCGGTCGGAAAAAATGTAAATGTTTTGGATGTGTAGTATCGGTCGGAAAAAATGTAAATGTTTTGGATGTGTAGTATCGGTCGGAAAAAATGTAAATGTTTTGGATGTGTAGTATCGGTCGGAAAAAATGTAAATGTTTTGGATGTGTAGTATCGGTCGGAAAAAATGTAAATGTTTTGGATGTGTAGTATCGGTCGGAAAAAATGTAAATGTTTTGGATGTGCAGTATCGGTCGGAAAAAATGTAAATGTTTTGGATGTGTAGTATCGGTCGGAAAAAATGTAAATGTTTTGGATGTGTAGTATCGGTCGGAAAAAATGTAAATGTTTTGGATGTGTAGTATCGGTCGGAAAAAATGTAAATGTTTTGGATGTGTAGTATCGGTCGGAAAAAATGTAAATGTTTTCGATGTGTAGTATCGGTCGGAAAAAATGTAAATGTTTTGGATGTGTAGTATCGGTCGGAAAAAATGTAAATGTTTTGGATGTGTAGTA
Source organism: Euprymna scolopes (assembly GCF_053919585.1). Taxonomy (NCBI): domain Eukaryota; kingdom Metazoa; phylum Mollusca; class Cephalopoda; order Sepiida; family Sepiolidae; genus Euprymna; species Euprymna scolopes. The sequence goes on along the minus strand of NC_136495.1, from coordinate 6,933,246 downwards.
TCGGTCGGAAAAAATGTAAATGTTTTGGATGTGTAGTATCGGTCGGAAAAAATGTAAATGTTTTGGATGTGTAGTATTGGTCGGAAAAAATGTAAATGTTTTGGATGTGTAGTATCGGTCGGAAAAAATGTAAATGTTTTGGATGTGTAGTATCGGTCGGAAAAAATGTAAATGTTTTGGATGTGTAGTATCGGTCGGAAAAAATGTAAATGTTTTGGATGTGTAGTATCGGTCGGAAAAAATGTAAATGTTTTGGATGTGCAGTATCGGTCGGAAAAAATGTAAATGTTTTGGATGTGTAGTATCGGTCGGAAAAAATGTAAATGTTTTGGATGTGTAGTATCGGTCGGAAAAAATGTAAATGTTTTGGATGTGTAGTATCGGTCGGAAAAAATGTAAATGTTTTGGATGTGTAGTATCGGTCGGAAAAAATGTAAATGTTTTGGATGTGTAGTATCGGTCGGAAAAAATGTAAATGTTTTGGATGTGTAGTATCGGTCGGAAAAAAATGTAAATGTTTTGGATGTGTAGTATCGGTCGGAAAAAATGTAAATGTTTTGGATGTGTAGTATCGGCCGGAAAAAATGTAAATGTTTTGGATGTGTAGTATCGGTCGGAAAAAATGTAAATGTTTTGGATGTGTAGTATCGGTCGGAAAAAATGTAAATGTTTTGGATGTGTAGTATCGGTCGGAAAAAATGTAAATGTTTTGGATGTGTAGTATCGGTCGGAAAAAATGTAAATATTTTGGATGTGTAGTATCGGTCGGAAAAAATGTAAATGTTTTGGATGTGTAGTATCGGTTGGAAAAAATGTAAATGTTTTGGATGTGTAGTATCGGGCGGAAAAAATGTAAATGTTTTGGATGTGTAGTATCGGTCGGAAAAAATGTAAATGTTTTGGATGTGTAGTATCGGTCGGAAAAAATGTAAATGTTTTGGATGTGTAGTATCGGTCGGAAAAAATGTAAATGTTTTGGATGTGTAGTATCGGTCGGAAAAAATGTAAATGTTTTGGATGTGTAGTATCGGTCGGAAAAAATGTAAATGTTTTGGATGTGTAGTATCGGTCGGAAAAAATGTAAATGTTTTGGATGTGTAGTATCGGTCGGAAAAAATGTAAATGTTTTGGATGTGTAGTATCGGGCGGAAAAAATGTACATGTTTTGGATGTGTAGTATCCGTCGGAAAAAATGTACATGTTTTGTAGGTGTAGTATCGGTCGGAAAAAATGTAAATGTTTTGGATGTGTAGTATCGGTCGGAAAAATTGTAAATGTTTTGGATGTGTAGTATCGGTCGGAAAAAATGTAAATGTTTTGGATGTGCAGTATCGGTCGGAAAAAATGTAAATGTTTTGGATGTGCAGTATCGGTCGGAAAAAACGTAAATGTTTTGGATGTGTAGTATCGGTCGGAAAAAATGTAAATGTTTTGGATGTGTAGTATCGGTCGGAAAAAATGTAAATGTTTTGGATGTGTAGTATCGGTCGGAAAAAATGTAAATGTTTTGGATGTGTAGTATCGGTCGGAAAAAATGTAAATGTTTTGGATGTGTGGTATCGGTCGGAAAAAATGTAAATGTTTTGGATGTGTAGTATCGGTCGGAAAAATTGTAAATGTTTTGGATGTGTAGTATCGGTCGGAAAAAATGTAAATGTTTTGGATGTGTAGTATCGGTCGGAAAAAATGTAAATGTTTTGGATGTGTAGTATCGGTCGGAAAAAATGTAAATGTTTTGGATGTGTAGTATCGGTCGGAAAAAATGTAAATGTTTTGGATCTGTAGTATCGGTCGGAAAAAATGTAAATGTTTTGGATGTGTAGTATCGGTCGGAAAAAATGTAAATGTTTTGGATGTGTAGTATCGGTCGGAAAAAATGTAAATGCTTTGGATGTGTGGTATCGGTCGGAAAAAATGTAAATGTTTAGGATTTGTAGTATCGGTCGGAAAAAATGTAAATGTTTTGGATGTGTAGTATCGGTCGGAAAAAATGTAAATGTTTTGGATGTGTAGTATCGATCGGAAAAAATGTAAATGTTTTGGATGTGTAGTATCGGGCGGAAAAAATGTAAATGTTTTGGATGTGTAGTATCGGTCAGAAAAAATGTAAATGTTTTGGATGTGTAGTATCGGTCGGAAAAAATGTAAATGCTTTGGATGTGTGGTATCGGTCGGAAAAAATGTAAATGTTTTGGATGTGTAGTATCGGTCGGAAAAATGTAAATGTTTTGGATGTGTAGTATCGGTCGGAAAAAATGTAAATGTTTTGGATGTGTAGTGTCGGTCGGAAAAAATGTAAATGTTTTGGATGTGTAGTATCGGGCGGAAAAAATGTACATGTTTTGGATGTGTAGTATCCGTCGGAAAAAATGTACATGTTTTGTAGGTGAAGTATCGGTCGGAAAAAATGTAAATTTTTTGGATGTGTAGTATCGGTCGGAAAAATTGTAAATGTTTTGGATGTGTAGTATCGGTCGGAAAAAATGTAAATGTTTTGGATGTGCAGTATCGGTCGGAAAAAATGTAAATGTTTTGGATGTGCAGTATCGGTCGGAAAAAATGTAAATGTTTTGGATGTGTAGTATCGGTCGGAAAAAATGTAAATGTTTTGGATGTGTAGTATCGGGCGGAAAAAATGTAAATGTTTTGGATGTGTAGTATCGGTCGGAAAAAATGTAAATGTTTTGGATGTGTAGTATCGGTCGGAAAAAATGTAAATGTTTTGGATGTGTAGTATCGGGCGGAAAAAATGTAAATGTTTTGGATGTGTAGTATCGGTCGGAAAAAATGTAAATGTTTTGAATGTGTAGTATCGGTCGGAAAAAATGTAAATGTTTTTGATGTGTAGTATCGGTCGGAAAAAATGTAAATGTTTTGGATGTGTAGTATCGGTCGGAAAAAATGTAAATGTTTTGGATGTGTAGTATCGGTCGGAAAAAATGTAAATGTTTTGGATGTGTAGTATCGGTCGGAAAAAATGTAAATGTTTTGGATGTTTAGTACTGGTCGGAAAAAATGTAAATGTTTTGGATGTGTAGTATCGGTCGGAAAAAATGTAAATGTTTTTGATGTGTAGTATCGGTCGGAAAAAATGTAAATGTTTTGGATGTGTAGTATCGGTCGGAAAAAATGTAAATGTTTTGGATGTGTAGTATCGGTCGGAAAAAATGTAAATGTTTTGGATGTGTAGTATCGGTCGGAAAAAATGTAAATGTTTTGGATGTGTAGTATCGGTCGGAAAAATTGTAAATGTTTTGGATGTGTAGTATCGGTCGGAAAAAATGTAAATGTTTTGGATGTGTAGTATCGGTCGGAAAAAATGTAAATGTTTTGGATGTTTAGTACTGGTCGGAAAAAATGTAAATGTTTTGGATGTGTAGTATCGGTCGGAAAAAATGTAAATGTTTTGGATGTGTAGTATCGGTCGGAAAAAATGTAAATGTTTTGGATGTGTAGTATCGGTCGGAAAAAAAGTAAATGTTTTTGATGTGTAGTATCGGTCGGAAAAAATGTAAATGTTTTGGATGTGTAGTATCGGTCGGAAAAAATGTAAATGTTTTGGATGTGTAGTATCGGTCGGAAAAAATGTAAATGTTTTGGATGTGTAGTATCGGTCGGAAAAAATGTAAATGTTTTGGATGTATAGTATCGGGCGGAAAAAATGTAAATGTTTTGGATGTGTAGTATCGGTCGGAAAAAATGTAAATGTTTTTGATGTGTAGTATCGGTCGGAAAAAATGTAAATGTTTTGGATGTGTAGTATCGGTCGGAAAAAATGTAAATGTGTTTTGGATGTGTAGTATCGGTCGGAAAAAATGTAAATGTTTTGGATGTGTAGTATCGGTCGGAAAAAATGTAAATGTTTTGGATGTGTAGTATCGGTCGGAAAAAATGTAAATGTTTTGGATGTGTAGTATCGGTCGGAAAAAATGTAAATGTTTTGGATGTGTAGTATCGGTCGGAAAAAATGTAAATGTTTTGGATGTGTAGTATCGGTCGGAAAAAATGTAAATGTTTTGGATGTGTAGTATCGGTCGGAAAAAATGAAAATGTTTTGGATGTGTAGTATCGGTCGGAAAAAATGTAAATATTTTGGATGTGTAGTATCGGTCGGAAAAAATGTAAATGTTTTGGATGTGTAGTATCGGTCGGAAAAAATGTAAATGTTTTGGATGTGTAGTATCGGTCGGAAAAAATGTAAATGTTTTGGATGTGTAGTATCGGTCGGAAAAAATGTAAATGTTTTGGATGTGTAGTATCGGTCGGAAAAAATGTAAATGTTTTGGATGTGTAGTATCGGTCGGAAAAAATGTAAATGTTTTGGATGTGTAGTATCGGTCGGAAAAAATGTAAATGTTTTGGATGTGTAGTATCGGTCGGAAAAAATGTAAATGTTTTGGATGTGTAGTATCGGTCGGAAAAAATGTAAATGTTTTTGATGTGTAGTATCGGTCGGAAAAAATGTAAATGTTTTGGATGTGTAGTATCGGTCGGAAAAAATGTAAATGTTTTGGATGTGTAGTATCGGTCGGAAAAAATGTAAATGTTTTGGATGTGTAGTATCGGTCGGAAAAAATGTAAATGTTTTGGATGTGTAGTATCGGTCGGAAAAAATGTAAATGTTTTGGATGTGTAGTATCGGTCGGAAAAAATGTAAATGTTTTGGATGTGTAGTATCGGTCGGAAAAAATGTAAATGTTTTGGATGTGTAGTATCGGTCGGAAAAAATGTAAATGTTTTGGATGTGTAGTATCGGTCGGAAAAAATGTAAATGTTTTGGATGTGTAGTATCGGTCGGAAAAAATGTAAATGTTTTGGATGTGTAGTATCGGTCGGAAAAAATGTAAATGTTTTGGATGTGTAGTATCGGTCGGAAAAAATGTAAATGTTTTGGATGTGTAGTATCGGTCGGAAAAAATGTAAATGTTTTGGATGTGTAGTATCGGTCGGAAAAAATGTAAATGTTTTGGATGTGTAGTATCGGTCGGAAAAAATGTAAATGTTTTGGATGTGTAGTATCGGTCGGAAAAAATGTAAATGTTTTGGATGTGTAGTATCGGTCGGAAAAAATGTAAATGTTTTGGATGTGTAGTATCGGTCGGAAAAAAATGTAAATGTTTTGGATGTGTAGTATCGGTCGGAAAAAATGTAAATGTTTTGGATGTGTAGTATCGGTCGGAAAAAATGTAAATGTTTTGGATGTGTAGTATCGGTCGGAAAAAATGTAAATGTTTTGGATGTGTAGTATCGGTCGGAAAAAATGTAAATGTTTTGGATGTGTAGTATCGGTCGGAAAAAATGTAAATGTTTTGGATGTGTAGTATCGGTCGGAAAAAATGTAAATGTTTTGGATGTGTAGTATCGGTCGGAAAAAATGTAAATGTTTTGGATGTGTAGTATCGGTCGGAAAAAATGTAAATGTTTTGGATGTGTAGTATCGGTCGGAAAAAATGTAAATGTTTTGGATGTGTAGTATCGGTCGGAAAAAATGTAAATGTTTTGGATGTGTAGTATCGGTCGGAAAAAATGTAAATGTTTTGGATGTGTAGTATCGGTCGGAAAAAATGTAAATGTTTTGGATGTGTAGTATCGGTCGGAAAAATGTAAATGTTTTGGATGTGTAGTATCGGTCGGAAAAAATGTAAATGTTTTGGATGTGTAGTATCGGTCGGAAAAAATGTAAATGTTTTGGATGTGTAGTATCGGTCGGAAAAAATGTAAATGTTTTGGATGTGTAGTATCGGTCGGAAAAAATGTAAATGTTTTGGATGTGTAGTATCGGTCGGAAAAAATGTAAATGTTTTGGATGTGTAGTATCGGTCGGAAAAAATGTAAATGTTTTGGATGTGTAGTATCGGTCGGAAAAAATGTAAATGTTTTGGATGTGTAGTATCGGTCGGAAAAAATGTAAATGTTTGGATGTGTAGTATCGGTCGGAAAAAATGTAAATGTTTTGGATGTGTAGTATCGGTCGGAAAAAATGTAAATGTTTTGGATGTGTAGTATCGGTCGGAAAAAATGTAAATGTTTTGGATGTGTAGTATCGGTCGGAAAAAATGTAAATGTTTTGGATGTGTAGTATCGGTCGGAAAAAATGTAAATGTTTTGGATGTGTAGTATCGGTCGGAAAAAATGTAAATGTTTTGGATGTGTAGTATCGGTCGGAAAAATGTAAATGTTTTGGATGTGTAGTATCGGTCGGAAAAAATGTAAATGTTTTGGATGTGTAGTATCGGTCGGAAAAAATGTAAATGTTTTGGATGTGTAGTATCGGTCGGAAAAATGTAAATGTTTTGGATGTGTAGTATCGGTCGGAAAAAATGTAAATGTTTTGGATGTGTAGTATCGGTCGGAAAAAATGTAAATGTTTTGGATGTGTAGTATCGGTCGGAAAAAATGTAAATGTTTTGGATGTGTAGTATCGGTCGTAAAAAATGTAAATATGTTTTGGATGTGTAGTATCGGTCGGAAAAAAATGTAAATGTTTTGGATGTGTAGTATCGGTCGGTAAATGTTTGATGAAAAAGTAAATGTTTTGGATGTGTAGTATCGGTCGGAAAAAATGTAAATGTTTCGATGTGTAGTATCGGGCGGAAAAAATGTAAATGTTTTGGATGGTAGTATCGGTCGGAAAAAATGTAAATGTTTTGGATGTGT
>NC_136495.1:6881675-6926489 GCF_053919585.1 Euprymna scolopes | reverse complement strand
GAAAAATGTAAATGTTTTGGATGTGTAGTATCGGTCGGAAAAAATGTAAATGTTTTGATGTGTTGGCGGAAAAAATGTAAATGTTTTGGATGTGTAGTATCGGTCGGAAAAAATGTAAATGTTTTGGATGTGTAGTATCGGTCGGAAAAAATGTAAATGTTTTGGATGTGTAGTATCGGTCGGAAAAAATGTAAATGTTTTGGATGTGTAGTATCGGTCGGAAAAAATGTAAATGTTTTGGATGTGTAGTATCGGTCGGAAAAAATGTAAATGTTTTGGATGTGTAGTATCGGTCGGAAAAAATGTAAATGTTTTGGATGTGTAGTATCGGTCGGAAAAAATGTAAATGTTTTGGATGTGTAGTATCGGTCGGAAAAAATGTAAATGTTTTGGATGTGTAGTATCGGTCGGAAAAAATGTAAATGTTTTGGATGTGTAGTATCGGTCGGAAAAAATGTAAATGTTTTGGATGTGTAGTATCGGTCGGAAAAATGTAAATGTTTTGGATGTGTAGTATCGGTCGGAAAAAATGTAAATGTTTTGGATGTGTAGTATCGGTCGGAAAAAATGTAAATGTTTTGGATGTGTAGTATCGGTCGGAAAAAATGTAAATGTTTTGGATGTGTAGTATCGGTCGGAAAAAATGTAAATGTTTTGGATGTGTAGTATCGGTCGGAAAAAATGTAAATGTTTTGGATGTGTAGTATCGGTCGGAAAAAATGTAAATGTTTTGGATGTGTAGTATCGGTCGGAAAAAATGTAAATGTTTTGGATGTGTAGTATCGGTCGGAAAAAATGTAAATGTTTTGGATGTGTAGTATCGGTCGGAAAAAATGTAAATGTTTTGGATGTGTAGTATCGGTCGGAAAAAATGTAAATGTTTTGGATGTGTAGTATCGGTCGGAAAAAATGTAAATGTTTTGGATGTGTAGTATCGGTCGGAAAAAATGTAAATGTTTTGGATGTGTAGTATCGGTCGGAAAAAATGTAAATGTTTTGGATGTGTAGTATCGGTCGGAAAAAATGTAAATGTTTTGGATGTGTAGTATCGGTCGGAAAAAATGTAAATGTTTTGGATGTGTAGTATCGGTCGGAAAAAATGTAAATGTTTTGGATGTGTAGTATCGGTCGGAAAAAATGTAAATGTTTTGGATGTGTAGTATCGGTCGGAAAAAAATGTAAATGTTTTGGATGTGTAGTATCGGTCGGAAAAAATGTAAATGTTTTGGATGTGTAGTATCGGTCGGAAAAAATGTAAATGTTTTGGATGTGTAGTATCGGTCGGAAAAAATGTAAATGTTTTGGATGTGTAGTATCGGTCGGAAAAAATGTAAATGTTTTGGATGTGTAGTATCGGTCGGAAAAAATGTAAATGTTTTGGATGTGTAGTATCGGTCGGAAAAAATGTAAATGTTTTGGATGTGTAGTATCGGTCGGAAAAAATGTAAATGTTTTGGATGTGTAGTATCGGTCGGAAAAAATGTAAATGTTTTGGATGTGTAGTATCGGTCGGAAAAAATGTAAATGTTTTGGATGTGTAGTATCGGTCGGAAAAAATGTAAATGTTTTGGATGTGTAGTATTGGTCGGAAAAAATGTAAATGTTTTGGATGTGTAGTATCGGTCGGAAAAAATGTAAATGTTTTGGATGTGTAGTATCGGTCGGAAAAAATGTAAATGTTTTGGATGTGTAGTATCGGTCGGAAAAAATGTAAATGTTTTGGATGTGTAGTATCGGTCGGAAAAAATGTAAATGTTTTGGATGTGTAGTATCGGTCGGAAAAAATGTAAATGTTTTGGATGTGTAGTATCGGTCGGAAAAAATGTAAATGTTTTGGATGTGTAGTATCGGTCGGAAAAAATGTAAATGTTTTGGATGTGTAGTATCGGTCGGAAAAAATGTAAATGTTTTGGATGTGTAGTATCGGTCGGAAAAAATTGTAAATGTTTTGGATGTGTAGTATCGGTCGGAAAAAATGTAAATGTTTTGGATGTGTAGTATCGGTCGGAAAAAATGTAAATGTTTTGGATGTGTAGTATCGGTCGGAAAAAATGTAAATGTTTTGGATGTGTAGTATCTGTCGGCAGAAATGTAAATGTTTTGGATGTGTAGTATCGGTCGGAAAAAATGTAAATGTTTTGGATGTGTAGTATCGGTCCGAAAAAATGTAAATGTTTTGGATGTGTAGTATCGGTCGGAAAAAATGTAAATGCTTTGGATGTGTGGTATCGGTCGGAAAAAATGTAAATGTTTTGGATGTGTAGTATCGGTCGGAAAAAATGTAAATGTTTTGGATGTGTAGTATCGGTCGGAAAAAATGTAAATGTTTTGGATGTGTAGTATCGGTCGGAAAAAATGTAAATGTTTTGGATGTGTAGTATCGGGCGGAAAAAATGTACATGTTTTGGATGTGTAGTATCCGTCGGAAAAAATGTACATGTTTTGTAGGTGTAGTATCGGTCGGAAAAATGTAAATGTTTTGGATGTGTATTATCGGTCGGAAAAAATGTAAATGTTTTGGATGTGTAGTATCGGTCGGAAAAAATGTAAATGTTTTGGATGTGCAGTATCGGTCGGAAAAAATGTAAATGTTTTGGATGTGCAGTATCGGTCGGAAAAAATGTAAATGTTTTGGATGTGTAGTATCGGTCGGAAAAAATGTAAATGTTTTGGATGTGTAGTATCGGTCGGAAAAAATGTAAATGTTTTGGATGTGTAGTATCGGTCGGAAAAAATGTAAATGTTTTGGATGTGTAGTATCGGTCGGAAAAAATGTAAATGTTTTGGATGTGTGGTATCGGTCGGAAAAATGTAAATGTTTTGGATGTGTAGTATCGGTCGGAAAAATTGTAAATGTTTTGGATGTGTAGTATCGGTCGGAAAAAATGTAAATGTTTTGGATGTGTAGTATCGGTCGGAAAAAATGTAAATGTTTTGGATGTGTAGTATCGGTCGTAAAAAATGTAAATATTTTGGATGTGTAGTATCGGTCGGAAAAAAATGTAAATGTTTTGGATGTGTAGTATCGGTCGGAAAAAATGTAAATGTTTTGGATGTGTAGTATCGGTCGGAAAAAATGTAAATGTTTTGGATGTGTAGTATCGGTCGGAAAAAATGTAAATGTTTTGGATGTGTAGTATCGGTCGGAAAAAATGTAAATGTTTCGATGTGTAGTATCGGGCGGAAAAAATGTAAATGTTTTGGATGTGTAGTATCGGTCGGAAAAAATGTAAATGTTTTGGATGTGTAGTATCGGTCGGAAAAAATGTAAATGTTTTGGATGTGTAGTATCGGTCGGAAAAAATGTAAATGTTTTGGATGTGTAGTATCGGTCGGAAAAAATGTAAATGTTTAGGATGTGTAGTATCGGTCGGAAAAAATGTAAATGTTTTTGATGTGTAGTATCGGTCGGAAAAAATGTAAATGTTTTGGATGTGTAGTATCGGTCGGAAAAAATGTAAATGTTTTGGATGTGTAGTATCGGTCGGAAAAAATGTAAATGTTTTGGATGTGTAGTATCGGTCGGAAAAAATGTAAATGTTTTGGATGTGTAGTATCGGTCGGAAAAAATGTAAATGTTTTGGATGTGTAGTATCGGGTGGAAAAAATGTAAATGTTTTGGATGTGTAGTATCGGTCGGAAAAATTGTAAATGTTTTGGATGTGTAGTATCGGTCGGAAAAAATGTAAATGTTTTGGATGTGTAGTATCGGTCGGAAAAAATGTAAATGTTTTGGATGTGTAGTATCGGTCGGAAAAAATGTAAATGTTTTGGATGTGTAGTATCGGTCGGAAAAAATGTAAATGTTTTGGATGTGTAGTATCGGTCGGAAAAAATGTAAATGTTTTGGATGTGTAGTATCGGTCGGAAAAAATGTAAATGTTTTGGATGTGTAGTATCGGTCGGAAAAAATGTAAATGTTTTGGATGTGTAGTATCGGTCGGAAAAAATGTAAATGTTTTGGATGTGTAGTATCGGTCGGAAAAAATGTAAATGTTTTTGATGTGTAGTATCGGTCGGAAAAAATGTAAATGTTTTGGATGTGTAGTATCAGTCGGAAAAAATGTAAATGTTTTGGATGTGTAGTATCGGTCGGAAAAAATGTAAATGTTTTGGATGTGTAGTATCGGTCGGAAAAAATGTAAATGTTTTGGATGTGTAGTATCGGTCGGAAAAAATGTAAATGTTTTGGATGTGTAGTATCGGTCGGAAAAAATGTAAATGTTTTGGATGTGTAGTATCGGTCGGAAAAAATGTAAATGTTTTGGATGTGTAGTATCGGTCGGAAAAAATGTAAATGTTTTGGATGTGTAGTATCGGTCGGAAAAAATGTAAATGTTTTGGATGTGTAGTATCGGTCGGAAAAAATGTAAATGTTTTGGATGTGTAGTATCGGTCGGAAAAAATGTAAATGTTTTGGATGTGTAGTATCGGTCGGAAAAAATGTAAATGTTTTGGATGTGTAGTATCGGTCGGAAAAAATGTAAATGTTTTGGATGTGTAGTATCGGTCGAAAAAAATGTAAATGTTTTGGATGTTTAGTATCGGTCGGAAAAAATGTAAATGTTTTGGATGTGTAGTATCGGTCGGAAAAAAGGTAAATGTTTTGGATGTGTAGTATCGGTCGGAAAAAATGTAAATGTTTTGGATGTGTAGTATTGGTCGGAAAAAATGTAAATGTTTTTTGATGTGTAGTATCGGTCGGAAAAAATGTAAATGTTTTGGATGTGTAGTATCGGTCGGAAAAAATGTAAATGTTTTGGATGTGTAGTATCGGTCGGAAAAAATGTAAATGTTTTGGATGTGTAGTATCGGTCGGAAAAAATGTAAATGTTTTGGATGTGTAGTATCGGTCGGAAAAAATGTAAATGTTTTGGATGTGTAGTATCGGTCGGAAAAAATGTAAATGTTTTGGATGTGTAGTATCGGTCGGAAAAAATGTAAATGTTTTGGATGTGTAGTATCGGTCGGAAAAAATGTAAATGTTTTGGATGTGTAGTATCGGTCGGAAAAATTGTAAATGTTTTGGATGTGTAGTATCGGTCGGAAAAAATGTAAATGTTTTGGATGTGTAGTATCGGTCGGAAAAAATGTAAATGTTTTGGATGTGTAGTATCGGTCGGAAAAAATGTAAATGTTTTGGATGTGTAGTATCTGTCGGCAAAAATGTAAATGTTTTGGATGTGTAGTATCGGTCGGAAAAAATGTAAATGTTTTGGATGTGTAGTATCGGTCCGAAAAAATGTAAATGTTTTGGATGTGTAGTATCGGTCGGAAAAAATGTAAATGCTTTGGATGTGTGGTATCGGTCGGAAAAAATGTAAATGTTTTGGATGTGTAGTATCGGTCGGAAAAAATGTAAATGTTTTGGATGTGTAGTATCGGTCGGAAAAAATGTAAATGTTTTGGATGTGTAGTATCGGTCGGAAAAAATGTAAATGTTTTGGATGTGTAGTATCGGGCGGAAAAAATGTACATGTTTTGGATGTGTAGTATCCGTCGGAAAAAATGTACATGTTTTGTAGGTGTAGTATCGGTCGGAAAAAATGTAAATGTTTTGGATGTGTAGTATCGGTCGGAAAAATTGTAAATGTTTTGGATGTGTAGTATCGGTCGGAAAAAATGTAAATGTTTTGGATGTGCAGTATCGGTCGGAAAAAATGTAAATGTTTTGGATGTGCAGTATCGGTCGGAAAAAACGTAAATGTTTTGGATGTGTAGTATCGGTCGGAAAAAATGTAAATGTTTTGGATGTGTAGTATCGGTCGGAAAAAATGTAAATGTTTTGGATGTGTAGTATCGGTCGGAAAAAATGTAAATGTTTTGGATGTGTAGTATCGGTCGGAAAAAATGTAAATGTTTTGGATGTGTGGTATCGGTCGGAAAAAATGTAAATGTTTTGGATGTGTAGTATCGGTCGGAAAAATTGTAAATGTTTTGGATGTGTAGTATCGGTCGGAAAAAATGTAAATGTTTTGGATGTGTAGTATCGGTCGGAAAAAATGTAAATGTTTTGGATGTGTAGTATCGGTCGGAAAAAATGTAAATGTTTTGGATGTGTAGTATCGGTCGGAAAAAATGTAAATGTTTTGGATCTGTAGTATCGGTCGGAAAAAATGTAAATGTTTCGGATGTGTAGTATCGGTCGGAAAAAATGTAAATGTTTTGGATGTGTAGTATCGGTCGGAAAAAATGTAAATGCTTTGGATGTGTGGTATCGGTCGGAAAAAATGTAAATGTTTAGGATTTGTAGTATCGGTCGGAAAAAATGTAAATGTTTTGGATGTGTAGTATCGGTCGGAAAAAATGTAAATGTTTTGGATGTGTAGTATCGGTCGGAAAAAATGTAAATGTTTTGGATGTGTAGTATCGGGCGGAAAAAATGTAAATGTTTTGGATGTGTAGTATCGGTCAGAAAAAATGTAAATGTTTTGGATGTGTAGTATCGGTCGGAAAAAATGTAAATGCTTTGGATGTGTGGTATCGGTCGGAAAAAATGTAAATGTTTTGGATGTGTAGTATCGGTCGGAAAAATGTAAATGTTTTGGATGTGTAGTATCGGTCGGAAAAAATGTAAATGTTTTGGATGTGTAGTATCGGTCGGAAAAAATGTAAATGTTTTGGATGTGTAGTATCGGGCGGAAAAAATGTACATGTTTTGGATGTGTAGTATCCGTCGGAAAAAATGTACATGTTTTGTAGGTGAAGTATCGGTCGGAAAAAATGTAAATTTTTTGGATGTGTAGTATCGGTCGGAAAAATTGTAAATGTTTTGGATGTGTAGTATCGGTCGGAAAAAATGTAAATGTTTTGGATGTGCAGTATCGGTCGGAAAAAATGTAAATGTTTTGGATGTGCAGTATCGGTCGGAAAAAATGTAAATGTTTTGGATGTGTAGTATCGGTCGGAAAAAATGTAAATGTTTTGGATGTGTAGTATCGGGCGGAAAAAATGTAAATGTTTTGGATGTGTGGTATCGGTCGGAAAAAATGTAAATGTTTTGGATGTGTAGTATCGGTCGGAAAAAATGTAAATGTTTTGGATGTGTAGTATCGGGCGGAAAAAATGTAAATGTTTTGGATGTGTAGTATCGGTCGGAAAAAATGTAAATGTTTTGAATGTGTAGTATCGGTCGGAAAAAATGTAAATGTTTTTGATGTGTAGTATCGGTCGGAAAAAATGTAAATGTTTTGGATGTGTAGTATCGGTCGGAAAAAATGTAAATGTTTTGGATGTGTAGTATCGGTCGGAAAAAATGTAAATGTTTTGGATGTGTAGTATCGGTCGGAAAAAATGTAAATGTTTTGGATGTTTAGTACTGGTCGGAAAAAATGTAAATGTTTTGGATGTGTAGTATCGTCGGAAAAAATGTAAATGTTTTTGATGTGTAGTATCGGTCGGAAAAAATGTAAATGTTTTGGATGTGTAGTATCGGTCGGAAAAAATGTAAATGTTTTGGATGTGTAGTATCGGTCGGAAAAAATGTAAATGTTTTGGATGTGTAGTATCGGTCGGAAAAAAATGTAAATGTTTTGGATGTGTAGTATCGGTCGGAAAAATTGTAAATGTTTTGGATGTGTAGTATCGGTCGGAAAAAATGTAAATGTTTTGGATGTGTAGTATCGGTCGGAAAAAATGTAAATGTTTTGGATGTTTAGTACTGGTCGGAAAAAATGTAAATGTTTTGGATGTGTAGTATCGGTCGGAAAAAATGTAAATGTTTTGGATGTGTAGTATCGGTCGGAAAAAATGTAAATGTTTTGGATGTGTAGTATCGGTCGGAAAAAATGTAAATGTTTTGGATGTGTAGTATCGGTCGGAAAAAATGTAAATGTTTTGGATGTGTAGTATCGGTCGGAAAAAATGTAAATGTTTTGGATGTGTAGTATCGGTCGGAAAAAATGTAAATGTTTTGGATGTGTAGTATCGGTCGGAAAAAATGTAAATGTTTTGGATGTGTAGTATCGGTCGGAAAAAATGTAAATGTTTTGGATGTGTAGTATCGGTCGGAAAAAATGTAAATGTTTTGAATGTGTAGTATCGGTCGGAAAAAATGTAAATGTTTTTGATGTGTAGTATCGGTCGGAAAAAATGTAAATGTTTTGGATGTGTAGTATCGGTCGGAAAAAATGTAAATGTTTTGGATGTGTAGTATCGGTCGGAAAAAATGTAAATGTTTTGGATGTGTAGTATCGGTCGGAAAAAATGTAAATGTTTTGGATGTTTAGTACTGGTCGGAAAAAATGTAAATGTTTTGGATGTGTAGTATCGGTCGGAAAAAATGTAAATGTTTTTGATGTGTAGTATCGGTCGGAAAAAATGTAAATGTTTTGGATGTGTAGTATCGGTCGGAAAAAATGTAAATGTTTTGGATGTGTAGTATCGGTCGGAAAAAATGTAAATGTTTTGGATGTGTAGTATCGGTCGGAAAAAATGTAAATGTTTTGGATGTGTAGTATCGGTCGGAAAAATTGTAAATGTTTTGGATGTGTAGTATCGGTCGGAAAAAATGTAAATGTTTTGGATGTGTAGTATCGGTCGGAAAAAATGTAAATGTTTTGGATGTTTAGTACTGGTCGGAAAAAATGTAAATGTTTTGGATGTGTAGTATCGGTCGGAAAAAATGTAAATGTTTTGGATGTGTAGTATCGGTCGGAAAAAATGTAAATGTTTTGGATGTGTAGTATCGGTCGGAAAAAATGTAAATGTTTTGGATGTGTAGTATCGGTCGGAAAAAATGTAAATGTTTTGGATGTGTAGTATCGGTCGGAAAAAATGTAAATGTTTTGGATGTGTAGTATCGGTCGGAAAAAATGTAAATGTTTTGGATGTGTAGTATCGGTCGGAAAAAATGTAAATGTTTTGGATGTGTAGTATCGGGCGGAAAAAATGTAAATGTTTTGGATGTGTAGTATCGGTCGGAAAAAATGTAAATGTTTTGGATGTGTAGTATCGGTCGGAAAAAATGTAAATGTTTTGGATGTGTAGTATCGGTCGGAAAAAATGTAAATGTTTTGGATGTGTAGTATCGGTCGGAAAAAATGTAAATGTTTTGGATGTGTAGTATCGGTCGGAAAAAATGTAAATGTTTTGGATGTGTAGTATCGGTCGGAAAAAATGTAAATGTTTTGGATGTGTAGTATCGGTCGGAAAAAATGTAAATGTTTTGGATGTTTAGTACTGGTCGGAAAAAATGTAAATGTTTTGGATGTGTAGTATCGGTCGGAAAAAATGTAAATGTTTTGGATGTGTAGTATCTGTCGGAAAAAATGTAAATGTTTTGGATGTGTAGTATCGGTCGGAAAAAATGTAAATGTTTTTGATGTGTAGTATCGGTCGGAAAATATGTAAATGTTTTGGATGTGTAGTATCGGTCGGAAAAAATGTAAATGTTTTGGATGTGTAGTATCGGTCGGAAAATATGTAAATGTTTTGGATGTGTAGTATCGGTCGGAAAAAATGTAAATGTTTTGGATGTGTAGTATCGGTCGGAAAAAATGTAAATTTTTTGGATGTGTAGTATCGGTCGGAAAAAATGTAAATGTTGTGGATGTGTAGTATCGGTCGGAAAAAATGTAAATGTTTTGGATGTTTAGTACTGGTCGGAAAAAATGTAAATGTTTTGGATGTGTAGTATCGGTCGGAAAAAATGTAAATGTTTTGGATGTGTAGTATCGGTCGGAAAAAATGTAAATGTTTTGGATGTGTAGTATCGGTCGGAAAAAATGTAAATGTTTTGGATGTGTAGTATCGGTCGGAAAAAATGTAAATGTTTTGGATGTGTAGTATCGGTCGGAAAAAATGTAAATGTTTTGGATGTGTAGTATCGGTCGGAAAAAATGTAAATGTTTTGGATGTGTAGTATCGGTCGGAAAAAATGTAAATGCTTTGGATGTGTAGTATCGGTCGGAAAAAATGTAAATGTTTTGGATGTGTAGTATCGGTCGGAAAAAATGTAAATATTTTGGATGTGTAGTATCGGTCGGAAAAAATGTAAATGTTTTGGATGTGTAGTATCGGTCGGAAAAAATGTAAATGCTTTGGATGTGTGGTATCGGTCGGAAAAAATGTAAATGTTTTGGATGTGTAGTATCGGTCGGAAAAAATGTAAATGTTTTTGATGTGTAGTATCGGTCGGAAAAAATGTAAATGGTTTGGATGTGTAGTATCGGTCGCAAAAAATGTAAATGTTTTGGATGTGTAGTATCGGTCGGAAAAATGTAAATGTTTTGGATGTGTAGTATCGGTCGGAGAAAATGTAAATGTTTTGGATGTGTAGTATCGGTCGGAAAAAATGTAAATGTTTTGGATGTGTAGTATCGGTCGGAAAAAATGTAAATGTTTTGGATGTGTAGTATCGGTCGGCAAAAAATTTAAATGTTTTGGATGTGTAGTATCGGTCGGAAAAAATGTAAATGCTTTGGATGTGTGGTATCGGTCGGAAAAAATGTAAATGTTTTGGATGTGTAGTATCGGTCGGAAAAAATGTAAATGTTTTGGATGTGTAGTATCGGTCGGAAAAAATGTAAATGTTTTGGATGTGTAGTATCGGTCGGAAAAAATGTAAATGTTTTGGATGTGTAGTATCGGGCGGAAAAAATGTAAATGTTTTGGATGTGTTGTATCGGTCGGAAAAAATGTAAATGTTTTGGATGTGTAGTATCGGTCGGAAAAAATGTAAATGTTTTGGATGTGTAGTATCGGTCGGAAAAAATGTAAATGTTTTGGATGTGTAGTATCGGTCGGAAAAAATGTAAATGTTTTGGATGTGTAGTATCGGTCGGAAAAAATGTAAATGGTTTGGATGTGTAGTATCGGTCGGAAAAAATGTAAATGTTTTGGATGTGTAGTATCGGTCGGAAAAAATGTAAATGCTTTGGATGTGTGGTATCGGTCGGAAAAAATGTAAATGTTTTGGATGTGTAGTATCGGTCGGAAAAAATGTAAATGTTTTGGATGTGTAGTATCGGTCGGAAAAAATGTAAATGTTTTTGATGTGTAGTATCGGTCGGAAAAAATGTAAATGTTTTGGATGTGTAGTATCGGTCGGAAAAAATGTAAATGTTTTGGATGTGTAGTATCGGTCGGAAAAAATGTAAATGTTTTGGATGTTTAGTACTGGTCGGAAAAAATGTAAATGTTTTGGATGTGTAGTATCGGTCGGAAAAAATGTAAATGTTTTGGATGTGTAGTATCGGTCGGAAAAAATGTACATGTTTTGGATGTGTAGTATCCGTCGGAAAAAATGTACATGTTTTGTAGGTGAAGTATCGGTCGGAAAAAATGTAAATTTTTTGGATGTGTAGTATCGGTCGGAAAAATTGTAAATGTTTTGGATGTGTAGTATCGGTCGGAAAAAATGTAAATGTTTTGGATGTGCAGTATCGGTCGGAAAAAATGTAAATGTTTTGGATGTGCAGTATCGGTCGGAAAAAATGTAAATGTTTTGGATGTGTAGTATCGGTCGGAAAAAATGTAAATGTTTTGGATGTGTAGTATCGGTCGGAAAAAATGTAAATGTTTTGGATGTGTAGTATCGGTCGGAAAAAATGTAAATGTTTTGGATGTGTAGTATCGGTCGGAAAAAATGTAAATGTTTTGGATGTGTAGTATCGGTCGGAAAAAATGTAAATGTTTTGGATGTTTAGTACTGGTCGGAAAAAATGTAAATGTTTTGGATGTGTAGTATCGGTCGGAAAAAATGTAAATGTTTTGGATGTGTAGTATCTGTCGGAAAAAATGTAAATGTTTTGGATGTGTAGTATCGGTCGGAAAAAATGTAAATGTTTTTGATGTGTAGTATCGGTCGGAAAATATGTAAATGTTTTGGATGTGTAGTATCGGTCGGAAAAAATGTAAATGTTTTGGATGTGTAGTATCGGTCGGAAAATATGTAAATGTTTTGGATGTGTAGTATCGGTCGGAAAAAATGTAAATGTTTTGGATGTGTAGTATCGGTCGGAAAAAATGTAAATGTTTTGGATGTGTAGTATCGGTCGGAAAAAATGTAAATGTTGTGGATGTGTAGTATCGGTCGGAAAAAATGTAAATGTTTTGGATGTTTAGTACTGGTCGGAAAAAATGTAAATGTTTTGGATGTGTAGTATCGGTCGGAAAAAATGTAAATGTTTTGGATGTGTAGTATCGGTCGGAAAAAATGTAAATGTTTTGGATGTGTAGTATCGGTCGGAAAAAATGTAAATGTTTTGGATGTGTAGTATCGGTCGGAAAAAATGTAAATGTTTTGGATGTGTAGTATCGGTAAGAAAAAATGTAAATGTTTTGGATGTGTAGTATCGGTCGGAAAAAATGTAAATGTTTTGGATGTGTAGTATCGGTCGGAAAAAATGTAAATGCTTTGGATGTGTAGTATCGGTCGGAAAAAATGTAAATGTTTTGGATGTGTAGTATCGGTCGGAAAAAATGTAAATGTTTTGGATGTGTAGTATCGGTCGGAAAAAATGTAAATGTTTTGGATGTGTAGTATCGGTCGGAAAAAATGTAAATGTTTTGGATGTTTAGTACTGGTCGGAAAAAATGTAAATGTTTTGGATGTGTAGTATCGGTCGGAAAAAATGTAAATGTTTTGGATGTGTAGTATCTGTCGGAAAAAATGTAAATGTTTTGGATGTGTAGTATCGGTCGGAAAAAATGTAAATGTTTTTGATGTGTAGTATCGGTCGGAAAATATGTAAATGTTTTGGATGTGTAGTATCGGTCGGAAAAAATGTAAATGTTTTGGATGTGTAGTATCGGTCGGAAAATATGTAAATGTTTTGGATGTGTAGTATCGGTCGGAAAAAATGTAAATGTTTTGGATGTGTAGTATCGGTCGGAAAAAATGTAAATGTTTTGGATGTGTAGTATCGGTCGGAAAAAATGTAAATGTTGTGGATGTGTAGTATCGGTCGGAAAAAATGTAAATGTTTTGGATGTTTAGTACTGGTCGGAAAAAATGTAAATGTTTTGGATGTGTAGTATCGGTCGGAAAAAATGTAAATGTTTTGGATGTGTAGTATCGGTCGGAAAAAATGTAAATGTTTTGGATGTGTAGTATCGGTCGGAAAAAATGTAAATGTTTTGGATGTGTAGTATCGGTCGGAAAAAATGTAAATGTTTTGGATGTGTAGTATCGGTCGGAAAAAATGTAAATGTTTTGGATGTGTAGTATCGGTCGGAAAAAATGTAAATGTTTTGGATGTGTAGTATCGGTCGGAAAAAATGTAAATGCTTTGGATGTGTAGTATCGGTCGGAAAAAATGTAAATGTTTTGGATGTGTAGTATCGGTCGGAAAAAATGTAAATGTTTTGGATGTGTAGTATCGGTCGGAAAAAATGTAAATGTTTTGGATGTGTAGTATCGGTCGGAAAAAATGTAAATGCTTTGGATGTGTGGTATCGGTCGGAAAAAATGTAAATGTTTTGGATGTGTAGTATCGGTCGGAAAAAATGTAAATGTTTTTGATGTGTAGTATCGGTCGGAAAAAATGTAAATGTTTTGGATGTGTAGTATCGGTCGCAAAAAATGTAAATGTTTTGGATGTGTAGTATCGGTCGGAAAAAATGTAAATGTTTTGGATGTGTAGTATCGGTCGGAGAAAATGTAAATGTTTTGGATGTGTAGTATCGGTCGGAAAAAATGTTAATGTTTTGGATGTGTAGTATCGGTCGGAAAAAATGTAAATGTTTTGGATGTGTAGTATCGGTCGGAAAAAAATGTAAATGTTTTGGATGTGTAGTATCGGTCGGAAAAAATGTAAATGCTTTGGATGTGTGGTATCGGTCGGAAAAAATGTAAATGTTTTGGATGTGTAGTATCGGTCGGAAAAAATGTAAATGTTTTGGATGTGTAGTATCGGTCGGAAAAAATGTAAATGTTTTGGATGTGTAGTATCGGTCGGAAAAAATGTAAATGTTTTGGATGTGTAGTATCGGGCGGAAAAAATGTAAATGTTTTGGATGTGTTGTATCGGTCGGAAAAAATGTAAATGTTTTGGATGTGTAGTATCGGTCGGAAAAAATGTAAATGTTTTGGATGTGTAGTATCGGTCGGAAAAATTGTAAATGTTTTGGATGTGTAGTATCGGTCGGAAAAAATGTAAATGTTTTGGATGTGTAGTATCGGTCGGAAAAAATGTAAATGGTTTGGATGTGTAGTATCGGTCGGAAAAAATGTAAATGTTTTGGATGTGTAGTATCGGTCGGAAAAAATGTAAATGTTTTGGATGTTTAGTACTGGTCGGAAAAAATGTAAATGTTTTGGATGTGTAGTATCGGTCGGAAAAAATGTAAATGTTTTTGATGTGTAGTATCGGTCGGAAAAAATGTAAATGTTTTGGATGTGTAGTATCGGTCGGAAAAAATGTAAATGTTTTGGATGTGTAGTATCGGTCGGAAAAAATGTAAATGTTTTGGATGTGTAGTATCGGTCGGAAAAAATGTAAATGTTTTGGATGTGTAGTATCGGGCGGAAAAAATGTAAATGTTTTGGATGTGTAGTATCGGTCGGAAAAAATGTAAATGTTTTGGATGTGTAGTATCGGTCGGAAAAAATGTAAATGTTTTGGATGTGTAGTATCGGTCGGAAAAAATGTAAATGTTTTGGATGTGTAGTATCGGTCGGAAAAAATGTAAATGTTTTGGATGTGTAGTATCGGTCGGAAAAAATGTAAATGTTTTGGATGTGTAGTATCGGTCGGAAAAAATGTAAATGTTTTGGATGTGTAGTATCGGTCGGAAAAAATGTAAATGTTTTGGATGTTTAGTACTGGTCGGAAAAAATGTAAATATTTTGGATGTGTAGTATCGGTCGGAAAAAATGTAAATGTTTTGGATGTGTAGTATCTGTCGGAAAAAATGTAAATGTTTTGGATGTGTAGTATCGGTCGGAAAAAATGTAAATGTTTTTGATGTGTAGTATCGGTCGGAAAATATGTAAATGTTTTGGATGTGTAGTATCGGTCGGAAAAAATGTAAATGTTTTGGATGTGTAGTATCGGTCGGAAAATATGTAAATGTTTTGGATGTGTAGTATCGGTCGGAAAAAATGTAAATGTTTTGGATGTGTAGTATCGGTCGGAAAAAATGTAAATTTTTTGGATGTGTAGTATCGGTCGGAAAAAATGTAAATGTTGTGGATGTGTAGTATCGGTCGGAAAAAATGTAAATGTTTTGGATGTTTAGTACTGGTCGGAAAAAATGTAAATGTTTTGGATGTGTAGTATCGGTCGGAAAAAATGTAAATGTTTTGGATGTGTAGTATCGGTCGGAAAAAATGTAAATGTTTTGGATGTGTAGTATCGGTCGGAAAAAATGTAAATGTTTTGGATGTGTAGTATCGGTCGGAAAAAATGTAAATGTTTTGGATGTGTAGTATCGGTCGGAAAAAATGTAAATGTTTTGGATGTGTAGTATCGGTCGGAAAAAATGTAAATGTTTTGGATGTGTAGTATCGGTCGGAAAAAATGTAAATGCTTTGGATGTGTAGTATCGGTCGGAAAAAATGTAAATGTTTTGGATGTGTAGTATCGGTCGGAAAAAATGTAAATATTTTGGATGTGTAGTATCGGTCGGAAAAAATGTAAATGTTTTGGATGTGTAGTATCGGTCGGAAAAAATGTAAATGCTTTGGATGTGTGGTATCGGTCGGAAAAAATGTAAATGTTTTGGATGTGTAGTATCGGTCGGAAAAAATGTAAATGTTTTTGATGTGTAGTATCGGTCGGAAAAAATGTAAATGGTTTGGATGTGTAGTATCGGTCGCAAAAAATGTAAATGTTTTGGATGTGTAGTATCGGTCGGAAAAATGTAAATGTTTTGGATGTGTAGTATCGGTCGGAGAAAATGTAAATGTTTTGGATGTGTAGTATCGGTCGGAAAAAATGTAAATGTTTTGGATGTGTAGTATCGGTCGGAAAAAATGTAAATGTTTTGGATGTGTAGTATCGGTCGGAAAAAAATGTAAATGTTTTGGATGTGTAGTATCGGTCGGAAAAAATGTAAATGCTTTGGATGTGTGGTATCGGTCGGAAAAAATGTAAATGTTTTGGATGTGTAGTATCGGTCGGAAAAAATGTAAATGTTTTGGATGTGTAGTATCGGTCGGAAAAAATGTAAATGTTTTGGATGTGTAGTATCGGTCGGAAAAAATGTAAATGTTTTGGATGTGTAGTATCGGGCGGAAAAAATGTAAATGTTTTGGATGTGTTGTATCGGTCGGAAAAAATGTAAATGTTTTGGATGTGTAGTATCGGTCGGAAAAAATGTAAATGTTTTGGATGTGTAGTATCGGTCGGAAAAAATGTAAATGTTTTGGATGTGTAGTATCGGTCGGAAAAAATGTAAATGTTTTGGATGTGTAGTATCGGTCGGAAAAAATGTAAATGGTTTGGATGTGTAGTATCGGTCGGAAAAAATGTAAATGTTTTGGATGTGTAGTATCGGTCGGAAAAAATGTAAATGCTTTGGATGTGTGGTATCGGTCGGAAAAAATGTAAATGTTTTGGATGTGTAGTATCGGTCGGAAAAAATGTAAATGTTTTGGATGTGTAGTATCGGTCGGAAAAAATGTAAATGTTTTTGATGTGTAGTATCGGTCGGAAAAAATGTAAATGTTTTGGATGTGTAGTATCGGTCGGAAAAAATGTAAATGTTTTGGATGTGTAGTATCGGTCGGAAAAAATGTAAATGTTTTGGATGTTTAGTACTGGTCGGAAAAAATGTAAATGTTTTGGATGTGTAGTATCGGTCGGAAAAAATGTAAATGTTTTGGATGTGTAGTATCGGTCGGAAAAAATGTACATGTTTTGGATGTGTAGTATCCGTCGGAAAAAATGTACATGTTTTGTAGGTGAAGTATCGGTCGGAAAAAATGTAAATTTTTTGGATGTGTAGTATCGGTCGGAAAAATTGTAAATGTTTTGGATGTGTAGTATCGGTCGGAAAAAATGTAAATGTTTTGGATGTGCAGTATCGGTCGGAAAAAATGTAAATGTTTTGGATGTGCAGTATCGGTCGGAAAAAATGTAAATGTTTTGGATGTGTAGTATCGGTCGGAAAAAATGTAAATGTTTTGGATGTGTAGTATCGGTCGGAAAAAATGTAAATGTTTTGGATGTGTAGTATCGGTCGGAAAAAATGTAAATGTTTTGGATGTGTAGTATCGGTCGGAAAAAATGTAAATGTTTTGGATGTGTAGTATCGGTCGGAAAAAATGTAAATGTTTTGGATGTTTAGTACTGGTCGGAAAAAATGTAAATGTTTTGGATGTGTAGTATCGGTCGGAAAAAATGTAAATGTTTTGGATGTGTAGTATCTGTCGGAAAAAATGTAAATGTTTTGGATGTGTAGTATCGGTCGGAAAAAATGTAAATGTTTTTGATGTGTAGTATCGGTCGGAAAATATGTAAATGTTTTGGATGTGTAGTATCGGTCGGAAAAAATGTAAATGTTTTGGATGTGTAGTATCGGTCGGAAAATATGTAAATGTTTTGGATGTGTAGTATCGGTCGGAAAAAATGTAAATGTTTTGGATGTGTAGTATCGGTCGGAAAAAATGTAAATGTTTTGGATGTGTAGTATCGGTCGGAAAAAATGTAAATGTTGTGGATGTGTAGTATCGGTCGGAAAAAATGTAAATGTTTTGGATGTTTAGTACTGGTCGGAAAAAATGTAAATGTTTTGGATGTGTAGTATCGGTCGGAAAAAATGTAAATGTTTTGGATGTGTAGTATCGGTCGGAAAAAATGTAAATGTTTTGGATGTGTAGTATCGGTCGGAAAAAATGTAAATGTTTTGGATGTGTAGTATCGGTCGGAAAAAATGTAAATGTTTTGGATGTGTAGTATCGGTAAGAAAAAATGTAAATGTTTTGGATGTGTAGTATCGGTCGGAAAAAATGTAAATGTTTTGGATGTGTAGTATCGGTCGGAAAAAATGTAAATGCTTTGGATGTGTAGTATCGGTCGGAAAAAATGTAAATGTTTTGGATGTGTAGTATCGGTCGGAAAAAATGTAAATGTTTTGGATGTGTAGTATCGGTCGGAAAAAATGTAAATGTTTTGGATGTGTAGTATCGGTCGGAAAAAATGTAAATGTTTTGGATGTTTAGTACTGGTCGGAAAAAATGTAAATGTTTTGGATGTGTAGTATCGGTCGGAAAAAATGTAAATGTTTTGGATGTGTAGTATCTGTCGGAAAAAATGTAAATGTTTTGGATGTGTAGTATCGGTCGGAAAAAATGTAAATGTTTTTGATGTGTAGTATCGGTCGGAAAATATGTAAATGTTTTGGATGTGTAGTATCGGTCGGAAAAAATGTAAATGTTTTGGATGTGTAGTATCGGTCGGAAAATATGTAAATGTTTTGGATGTGTAGTATCGGTCGGAAAAAATGTAAATGTTTTGGATGTGTAGTATCGGTCGGAAAAAATGTAAATGTTTTGGATGTGTAGTATCGGTCGGAAAAAATGTAAATGTTGTGGATGTGTAGTATCGGTCGGAAAAAATGTAAATGTTTTGGATGTTTAGTACTGGTCGGAAAAAATGTAAATGTTTTGGATGTGTAGTATCGGTCGGAAAAAATGTAAATGTTTTGGATGTGTAGTATCGGTCGGAAAAAATGTAAATGTTTTGGATGTGTAGTATCGGTCGGAAAAAATGTAAATGTTTTGGATGTGTAGTATCGGTCGGAAAAAATGTAAATGTTTTGGATGTGTAGTATCGGTCGGAAAAAATGTAAATGTTTTGGATGTGTAGTATCGGTCGGAAAAAATGTAAATGTTTTGGATGTGTAGTATCGGTCGGAAAAAATGTAAATGCTTTGGATGTGTAGTATCGGTCGGAAAAAATGTAAATGTTTTGGATGTGTAGTATCGGTCGGAAAAAATGTAAATGTTTTGGATGTGTAGTATCGGTCGGAAAAAATGTAAATGTTTTGGATGTGTAGTATCGGTCGGAAAAAATGTAAATGCTTTGGATGTGTGGTATCGGTCGGAAAAAATGTAAATGTTTTGGATGTGTAGTATCGGTCGGAAAAAATGTAAATGTTTTTGATGTGTAGTATCGGTCGGAAAAAATGTAAATGTTTTGGATGTGTAGTATCGGTCGCAAAAAATGTAAATGTTTTGGATGTGTAGTATCGGTCGGAAAAAATGTAAATGTTTTGGATGTGTAGTATCGGTCGGAGAAAATGTAAATGTTTTGGATGTGTAGTATCGGTCGGAAAAAATGTTAATGTTTTGGATGTGTAGTATCGGTCGGAAAAAATGTAAATGTTTTGGATGTGTAGTATCGGTCGGAAAAAAATGTAAATGTTTTGGATGTGTAGTATCGGTCGGAAAAAATGTAAATGCTTTGGATGTGTGGTATCGGTCGGAAAAAATGTAAATGTTTTGGATGTGTAGTATCGGTCGGAAAAAATGTAAATGTTTTGGATGTGTAGTATCGGTCGGAAAAAATGTAAATGTTTTGGATGTGTAGTATCGGTCGGAAAAAATGTAAATGTTTTGGATGTGTAGTATCGGGCGGAAAAAATGTAAATGTTTTGGATGTGTTGTATCGGTCGGAAAAAATGTAAATGTTTTGGATGTGTAGTATCGGTCGGAAAAAATGTAAATGTTTTGGATGTGTAGTATCGGTCGGAAAAAATGTAAATGTTTTGGATGTGTAGTATCGGTCGGAAAAAATGTAAATGTTTTGGATGTGTAGTATCGGTCGGAAAAAATGTAAATGGTTTGGATGTGTAGTATCGGTCGGAAAAAATGTAAATGTTTTGGATGTGTAGTATCGGTCGGAAAAAATGTAAATGTTTTGGATGTGTAGTATCGGTCGGAAAAAATGTAAATGTTTTTGATGTGTAGTATCGGTCGGAAAAAATGTATATGTTTTGGATGTGTAGTATCGGTCGGAAAAAATGTAAATGTTTTGGATGTGTAGTATCGGTCGGAAAAAATGTAAATGTTTTGGATGTTTAGTACTGGTCGGAAAAAATGTAAATGTTTTGGATGTGTAGTATCGGTCGGAAAAAATGTAAATGTTTTGGATGTGTAGTATCGGGCGGAAAAAATGTACATGTTTTGGATGTGTAGTATCCGTCGGAAAAAATGTACATGTTTTGTAGGTGAAGTATCGGTCGGAAAAAATGTAAATTTTTTGGATGTGTAGTATCGGTCGGAAAAATTGTAAATGTTTTGGATGTGTAGTATCGGTCGGAAAAAATGTAAATGTTTTGGATGTGCAGTATCGGTAGGAAAAAATGTAAATGTTTTGGATGTGCAGTATCGGTCGGAAAAAATGTAAATGTTTTGGATGTGTAGTATCGGTCGGAAAAAATGTAAATGTTTTGGATGTGTAGTATCGGGCGGAAAAAATGTAAATGTTTTGGATGTGTAGTATCGGTCGGAAAAAATGTAAATGTTTTGGATGTGTAGTATCGGTCGGAAAAAATGTAAATGTTTTGGATGTGTAGTATCGGGCGGAAAAAATGTAAATGTTTTGGATGTGTAGTATCGGTCGGAAAAAATGTAAATGTTTTGAATGTGTAGTATCGGTCGGAAAAAATGTAAATGTTTTTGATGTGTAGTATCGGTCGGAAAAAATGTAAATGTTTTGGATGTGTAGTATCGGTCGGAAAAAATGTAAATGTTTTGGATGTGTAGTATCGGTCGGAAAAAATGTAAATGTTTTGGATGTGTAGTATCGGTCGGAAAAAATGTAAATGTTTTGGATGTTTAGTACTGGTCGGAAAAAATGTAAATGTTTTGGATGTGTAGTATCGGTCGGAAAAAATGTAAATGTTTTTGATGTGTAGTATCGGTCGGAAAAAATGTAAATGTTTTGGATGTGTAGTATCGGTCGGAAAAAATGTAAATGTTTTGGATGTGTAGTATCGGTCGGAAAAAATGTAAATGTTTTGGATGTGTAGTATCGGTCGGAAAAAATGTAAATGTTTTGGATGTGTAGTATCGGTCGGAAAAATTGTAAATGTTTTGGATGTGTAGTATCGGTCGGAAAAAATGTAAATGTTTTGGATGTGTAGTATCGGTCGGAAAAAATGTAAATGTTTTGGATGTTTAGTACTGGTCGGAAAAAATGTAAATGTTTTGGATGTGTAGTATCGGTCGGAAAAAATGTAAATGTTTTGGATGTGTAGTATCGGTCGGAAAAAATGTAAATGTTTTGGATGTGTAGTATCGGTCGGAAAAAATGTAAATGTTTTGGATGTGTAGTATCGGTCGGAAAAAATGTAAATGTTTTGGATGTGTAGTATCGGTCGGAAAAAATGTAAATGTTTTGGATGTGTAGTATCGGTCGGAAAAAATGTAAATGTTTTGGATGTGTAGTATCGGTCGGAAAAAATGTAAATGTTTTGGATGTGTAGTATCGGTCGGAAAAAATGTAAATGTTTTGGATGTGTAGTATCGGTCGGAAAAAATGTAAATGTTTTGAATGTGTAGTATCGGTCGGAAAAAATGTAAATGTTTTTGATGTGTAGTATCGGTCGGAAAAAATGTAAATGTTTTGGATGTGTAGTATCGGTCGGAAAAAATGTAAATGTTTTGGATGTGTAGTATCGGTCGGAAAAAATGTAAATGTTTTGGATGTGTAGTATCGGTCGGAAAAAATGTAAATGTTTTGGATGTTTAGTACTGGTCGGAAAAAATGTAAATGTTTTGGATGTGTAGTATCGGTCGGAAAAAATGTAAATGTTTTTGATGTGTAGTATCGGTCGGAAAAAATGTAAATGTTTTGGATGTGTAGTATCGGTCGGAAAAAATGTAAATGTTTTGGATGTGTAGTATCGGTCGGAAAAAATGTAAATGTTTTGGATGTGTAGTATCGGTCGGAAAAAATGTAAATGTTTTGGATGTGTAGTATCGGTCGGAAAAATTGTAAATGTTTTGGATGTGTAGTATCGGTCGGAAAAAATGTAAATGTTTTGGATGTGTAGTATCGGTCGGAAAAAATGTAAATGTTTTGGATGTTTAGTACTGGTCGGAAAAAATGTAAATGTTTTGGATGTGTAGTATCGGTCGGAAAAAATGTAAATGTTTTGGATGTGTAGTATCGGTCGGAAAAAATGTAAATGTTTTGGATGTGTAGTATCGGTCGGAAAAAATTTAAATGTTTTGGATGTGTAGTATCGGTCGGAAAAAATGTAAATGTTTTGGATGTGTAGTATCGGTCGGAAAAAATGTAAATGTTTTGGATGTATAGTATCGGTCGGAAAAAATGTAAATGTTTTGGATGTGTAGTATCGGTCGGAAAAAATGTAAATGTTTTGGATGTGTAGTATCGGGCGGAAAAAATGTAAATGTTTTGGATGTGTAGTATCGGTCGGAAAAAATGTAAATGTTTTTGATGTGTAGTATCGGTCGGAAAAAATGTAAATGTTTTGGATGTGTAGTATCGGTCGGAAAAAATGTAAATGTTTTGGATGTGTAGTATCGGTCGGAAAAAATGTAAATGTTTTGGATGTGTAGTATCGGTCGGAAAAAATGTAAATGTTTTGGATGTGTAGTATCGGTCGGAAAAAATGTAAATGTTTTGGATGTGTAGTATCGGTCGGAAAAAATGTAAATGTTTTGGATGTTTAGTACTGGTCGGAAAAAATGTAAATGTTTTGGATGTGTAGTATCGGTCGGAAAAAATGTAAATGTTTTGGATGTGTAGTATCTGTCGGAAAAAATGTAAATGTTTTGGATGTGTAGTATCGGTCGGAAAAAATGTAAATGTTTTTGATGTGTAGTATCGGTCGGAAAATATGTAAATGTTTTGGATGTGTAGTATCGGTCGGAAAAAATGTAAATGTTTTGGATGTGTAGTATCGGTCGGAAAATATGTAAATGTTTTGGATGTGTAGTATCGGTCGGAAAAAATGTAAATGTTTTGGATGTGTAGTATCGGTCGGAAAAAATGTAAATGTTTTGGATGTGTAGTATCGGTCGGAAAAAATGTAAATGTTGTGGATGTGTAGTATCGGTCGGAAAAAATGTAAATGTTTTGGATGTTTAGTACTGGTCGGAAAAAATGTAAATGTTTTGGATGTGTAGTATCGGTCGGAAAAAATGTAAATGTTTTGGATGTGTAGTATCGGTCGGAAAAAATGTAAATGTTTTGGATGTGTAGTATCGGTCGGAAAAAATGTAAATGTTTTGGATGTGTAGTATCGGTCGGAAAAAATGTAAATGTTTTGGATGTGTAGTATCGGTCGGAAAAATGTAAATGTTTTGGATGTGTAGTATCGGTCGGAAAAAATGTAAATGTTTTGGATGTGTAGTATCGGTCGGAAAAAATGTAAATGCTTTGGATGTGTAGTATCGGTCGGAAAAAATGTAAATGTTTTGGATGTGTAGTATCGGTCGGAAAAAATGTAAATGTTTTGGATGTGTAGTATCGGTCGGAAAAAATGTAAATGTTTTGGATGTGTAGTATCAGTCGGAAAAAATGTAAATGCTTTTGATGTGTGGTATCGGTCGGAAAAAATGTAAATGTTTTGGATGTGTAGTATCGGTCGGAAAAAATGTAAATGTTTTTGATGTGTAGTATCGGTCGGAAAAAATGTAAATGTTTTGGATGTGTAGTATCGGTCGCAAAAAATGTAAATGTTTTGGATGTGTAGTATCGGTCGGAAAAAATGTAAATGTTTTGGATGTGTAGTATCGGTCGGAGAAAATGTAAATGTTTTGGATGTGTAGTATCGGTCGGAAAAAATGTAAATGTTTTGGATGTGTAGTATCGGTCGGAAAAAATGTAAATGTTTTGGATGTGTAGTATCGGTCGGAAAAAAATGTAAATGTTTTGGATGTGTAGTATCGGTCGGAAAAAATGTAAATGCTTTGGATGTGTGGTATCGGTCGGAAAAAATGTAAATGTTTTGGATGTGTAGTATCGGTCGGAAAAAATGTAAATGTTTTGGATGTGTAGTATCGGTCGGAAAAAATGTAAATGTTTTGGATGTGTAGTATCGGTCGGAAAAAATGTAAATGTTTTGGATGTGTAGTATCGGGCGGAAAAAATGTAAATGTTTTGGATGTGTTGTATCGGTCGGAAAAAATGTAAATGTTTTGGATGTGTAGTATCGGTCGGAAAAAATGTAAATGTTTTGGATGTGTAGTATCGGTCGGAAAAAATGTAAATGTTTTGGATGTGTAGTATCGGTCGGAAAAAATGTAAATGTTTTGGATGTGTAGTATCGGTCGGAAAAAATGTAAATGGTTTGGATGTGTAGTATCGGTCGGAAAAAATGTAAATGTTTTGGATGTGTAGTATCGGTCGGAAAAAATGTAAATGCTTTGGATGTGTGGTATCGGTCGGAAAAAATGTAAATGTTTTGGATGTGTAGTATCGGTCGGAAAAAATGTAAATGTTTTGGATGTGTAGTATCGGTCGGAAAAAATGTAAATGTTTTTGATGTGTAGTATCGGTCGGAAAAAATGTAAATGTTTTGGATGTGTAGTATCGGTCGGAAAAAATGTAAATGTTTTGGATGTGTAGTATCGGTCGGAAAAAATGTAAATGTTTTGGATGTTTAGTACTGGTCGGAAAAAATGTAAATGTTTTGGATGTGTAGTATCGGTCGGAAAAAATGTAAATGTTTTTGATGTGTAGTATCGGTCGGAAAAAATGTAAATGTTTTGGATGTGTAGTATCGGTCGGAAAAAATGTAAATGTTTTGGATGTGTAGTATCGGTCGGAAAAAATGTAAATGTTTTGGATGTGTAGTATCGGTCGGAAAAAATGTAAATGTTTTGGATGTGTAGTATCGGTCGGAAAAAATGTAAATGTTTTGGATGTGTAGTATCGGTCGGAAAAAATGTAAATGTTTTGGATGTGTAGTATCGGTCGGAAAAAATGTAAATGTTTTGGATGTTTAGTACTGGTCGGAAAAAATGTAAATGTTTTGGATGTGTAGTATCGGTCGGAAAAAATGTAAATGTTTTGGATGTGTAGTATCGGTCGGAAAAAATGTAAATGTTTTGGATGTGTAGTATCGGTCGGAAAATATGTAAATGTTTTGGATGTGTAGTATCGGTCGGAAAAAATGTAAATGTTTTGGATGTGTAGTATCGGTCGGAAAAAATGTAAATGTTTTGGATGTGTAGTATCGGTCGGAAAAAATGTAAATGTTGTGGATGTGTAGTATCGGTCGGAAAAAATGTAAATGTTTTGGATGTTTAGTACTGGTCGGAAAAAATGTAAATGTTTTGGATGTGTAGTATCGGTCGGAAAAAATGTAAATGTTTTGGATGTGTAGTATCGGTCGGAAAAAATGTAAATGTTTTGGATGTGTAGTATCGGTCGGAAAAAATGTAAATGTTTTGGATGTGTAGTATCGGTCGGAAAAAATGTAAATGTTTTGGATGTGTAGTATCGGTCGGAAAAAATGTAAATGTTTTGGATGTGTAGTATCGGTCGGAAAAAATGTAAATGTTTTGGATGTGTAGTATCGGTCGGAAAAAATGTAAATGCTTTGGATGTGTAGTATCGGTCGGAAAAAATGTAAATGTTTTGGATGTGTAGTATCGGTCGGAAAAAATGTAAATGTTTTGGATGTGTAGTATCGGTCGGAAAAAATGTAAATGTTTTGGATGTGTAGTATCGGTCGGAAAAAATGTAAATGCTTTGGATGTGTGGTATCGGTCGGAAAAAATGTAAATGTTTTGGATGTGTAGTATCGGTCGGAAAAAATGTAAATGTTTTTGATGTGTAGTATCGGTCGGAAAAAATGTAAATGTTTTGGATGTGTAGTATCGGTCGCAAAAAATGTAAATGTTTTGGATGTGTAGTATCGGTCGGAAAAAATGTAAATGTTTTGGATGTGTAGTATCGGTCGGAGAAAATGTAAATGTTTTGGATGTGTAGTATCGGTCGGAAAAAATGTAAATGTTTTGGATGTGTAGTATCGGTCGGAAAAAATGTAAATGTTTTGGATGTGTAGTATCGGTCGGAAAAAAATGTAAATGTTTTGGATGTGTAGTATCGGTCGGAAAAAATGTAAATGCTTTGGATGTGTGGTATCGGTCGGAAAAAATGTAAATGTTTTGGATGTGTAGTATCGGTCGGAAAAAATGTAAATGTTTTGGATGTGTAGTATCGGTCGGAAAAAATGTAAATGTTTTGGATGTGTAGTATCGGTCGGAAAAAATGTAAATGTTTTGGATGTGTAGTATCGGGCGGAAAAAATGTAAATGTTTTGGATGTGTTGTATCGGTCGGAAAAAATGTAAATGTTTTGGATGTGTAGTATCGGTCGGAAAAAATGTAAATGTTTTGGATGTGTAGTATCGGTCGGAAAAAATGTAAATGTTTTGGATGTGTAGTATCGGTCGGAAAAAATGTAAATGTTTTGGATGTGTAGTATCGGTCGGAAAAAATGTAAATGGTTTGGATGTGTAGTATCGGTCGGAAAAAATGTAAATGTTTTGGATGTGTAGTATCGGTCGGAAAAAATGTAAATGCTTTGGATGTGTGGTATCGGTCGGAAAAAATGTAAATGTTTTGGATGTGTAGTATCGGTCGGAAAAAATGTAAATGTTTTGGATGTGTAGTATCGGTCGGAAAAAATGTAAATGTTTTTGATGTGTAGTATCGGTCGGAAAAAATGTAAATGTTTTGGATGTGTAGTATCGGTCGGAAAAAATGTAAATGTTTTGGATGTGTAGTATCGGTCGGAAAAAATGTAAATGTTTTGGATGTTTAGTACTGGTCGGAAAAAATGTAAATGTTTTGGATGTGTAGTATCGGTCGGAAAAAATGTAAATGTTTTTGATGTGTAGTATCGGTCGGAAAAAATGTAAATGTTTTGGATGTGTAGTATCGGTCGGAAAAAATGTAAATGTTTTGGATGTGTAGTATCGGTCGGAAAAAATGTAAATGTTTTGGATGTGTAGTATCGGTCGGAAAAAATGTAAATGTTTTGGATGTGTAGTATCGGTCGGAAAAAATGTAAATGTTTTGGATGTGTAGTATCGGTCGGAAAAAATGTAAATGTTTTGGATGTGTAGTATCGGTCGGAAAAAATGTAAATGTTTTGGATGTTTAGTACTGGTCGGAAAAAATGTAAATGTTTTGGATGTGTAGTATCGGTCGGAAAAAATGTAAATGTTTTGGATGTGTAGTATCGGTCGGAAAAAATGTAAATGTTTTGGATGTGTAGTATCGGTCGGAAAAAATGTAAATGTTTTTGATGTGTAGTATCGGTCGGAAAAAATGTAAATGTTTTGGATGTGTAGTATCGGTCGGAAAAAATGTAAATGTTTTGGATGTGTAGTATCGGTCGGAAAAAATGTAAATGTTTTGGATGTTTAGTACTGGTCGGAAAAAATGTAAATGTTTTGGATGTGTAGTATCGGTCGGAAAAAATGTAAATGTTTTTGATGTGTAGTATCGGTCGGAAAAAATGTAAATGTTTTGGATGTGTAGTATCGGTCGGAAAAAATGTAAATGTTTTGGATGTGTAGTATCGGTCGGAAAAAATGTAAATGTTTTGGATGTGTAGTATCGGTCGGAAAAAATGTAAATGTTTTGGATGTGTAGTATCGGTCGGAAAAAATGTAAATGTTTTGGATGTGTAGTATCGGTCGGAAAAAATGTAAATGTTTTGGATGTGTAGTATCGGTCGGAAAAAATGTAAATGTTTTGGATGTTTAGTACTGGTCGGAAAAAATGTAAATGTTTTGGATGTGTAGTATCGGTCGGAAAAAATGTAAATGTTTTGGATGTGTAGTATCGGTCGGAAAAAATGTAAATGTTTTGGATGTGTAGTATCGGTCGGAAAATATGTAAATGTTTTGGATGTGTAGTATCGGTCGGAAAAAATGTAAATGTTTTGGATGTGTAGTATCGGTCGGAAAAAATGTAAATGTTGTGGATGTGTAGTATCGGTCGGAAAAAATGTAAATGTTTTGGATGTTTAGTACTGGTCGGAAAAAATGTAAATGTTTTGGATGTGTAGTATCGGTCGGAAAAAATGTAAATGTTTTGGATGTGTAGTATCGGTCGGAAAAAATGTAAATGTTTTGGATGTGTAGTATCGGTCGGAAAAAATGTAAATGTTTTGGATGTGTAGTATCGGTCGGAAAAAATGTAAATGTTTTGGATGTGTAGTATCGGTCGGAAAAAATGTAAATGTTTTGGATGTGTAGTATCGGTCGGAAAAAATGTAAATGTTTTGGATGTGTAGTATCGGTCGGAAAAAATGTAAATGTTTTGGATGTGTAGTATCGGTCGGAAAAAATGTAAATGCTTTGGATGTGTAGTATCGGTCGGAAAAAATGTAAATGTTTTGGATGTGTAGTATCGGTCGGAAAAAATGTAAATGTTTTGGATGTGTAGTATCGGTCGGAAAAAATGTAAATGTTTTGGATGTGTAGTATCGGTCGGAAAAAATGTAAATGCTTTGGATGTGTGGTATCGGTCGGAAAAAATGTAAATGTTTTGGATGTGTAGTATCGGTCGGAAAAAATGTAAATGTTTTTGATGTGTAGTATCGGTCGGAAAAAATGTAAATGTTTTGGATGTGTAGTATCGGTCGCAAAAAATGTAAATGTTTTGGATGTGTAGTATCGGTCGGAAAAAATGTAAATGTTTTGGATGTGTAGTATCGGTCGGAGAAAATGTAAATGTTTTGGATGTGTAGTATCGGTCGGAAAAAATGTAAATGTTTTGGATGTGTAGTATCGGTCGGAAAAAATGTAAATGTTTTGGATGTGTAGTATCGGTCGGAAAAAAATGTAAATGTTTTGGATGTGTAGTATCGGTCGGAAAAAATGTAAATGCTTTGGATGTGTGGTATCGGTCGGAAAAAATGTAAATGTTTTGGATGTGTAGTATCGGTCGGAAAAAATGTAAATGTTTTGGATGTGTAGTATCGGTCGGAAAAAATGTAAATGTTTTGGATGTGTAGTATCGGTCGGAAAAAATGTAAATGTTTTGGATGTGTAGTATCGGGCGGAAAAAATGTAAATGTTTTGGATGTGTTGTATCGGTCGGAAAAAATGTAAATGTTTTGGATGTGTAGTATCGGTCGGAAAAAATGTAAATGTTTTGGATGTGTAGTATCGGTCGGAAAAAATGTAAATGTTTTGGATGTGTAGTATCGGTCGGAAAAAATGTAAATGTTTTGGATGTGTAGTATCGGTCGGAAAAAATGTAAATGGTTTGGATGTGTAGTATCGGTCGGAAAAAATGTAAATGTTTTGGATGTGTAGTATCGGTCGGAAAAAATGTAAATGCTTTGGATGTGTGGTATCGGTCGGAAAAAATGTAAATGTTTTGGATGTGTAGTATCGGTCGGAAAAAATGTAAATGTTTTGGATGTGTAGTATCGGTCGGAAAAAATGTAAATGTTTTTGATGTGTAGTATCGGTCGGAAAAAATGTAAATGTTTTGGATGTGTAGTATCGGTCGGAAAAAATGTAAATGTTTTGGATGTGTAGTATCGGTCGGAAAAAATGTAAATGTTTTGGATGTTTAGTACTGGTCGGAAAAAATGTAAATGTTTTGGATGTGTAGTATCGGTCGGAAAAAATGTAAATGTTTTTGATGTGTAGTATCGGTCGGAAAAAATGTAAATGTTTTGGATGTGTAGTATCGGTCGGAAAAAATGTAAATGTTTTGGATGTGTAGTATCGGTCGGAAAAAATGTAAATGTTTTGGATGTGTAGTATCGGTCGGAAAAAATGTAAATGTTTTGGATGTGTAGTATCGGTCGGAAAAAATGTAAATGTTTTGGATGTGTAGTATCGGTCGGAAAAAATGTAAATGTTTTGGATGTGTAGTATCGGTCGGAAAAAATGTAAATGTTTTGGATGTTTAGTACTGGTCGGAAAAAATGTAAATGTTTTGGATGTGTAGTATCGGTCGGAAAAAATGTAAATGTTTTGGATGTGTAGTATCGGTCGGAAAAAATGTAAATGTTTTGGATGTGTAGTATCGGTCGGAAAAAATGTAAATGTTTTTGATGTGTAGTATCGGTCGGAAAAAATGTAAATGTTTTGGATGTGTAGTATCGGTCGGAAAAAATGTAAATGTTTTGGATGTGTAGTATCGGTCGGAAAAAATGTAAATGTTTTGGATGTGTAGTATCGGGCGGAAAAAATGTAAATGTTTTGGATGTGTAGTATCGGTCGGAAAAAATGTAAATGTTTTGGATGTGTAGTATCGGTCGGAAAAAATGTAAATGTTTTGGATGTGTAGTATCGGTCGGAAAAAAGGTAAATGTTTTGGATGTGTAGTATCGGTCGGAAAAAATGTAAATGTTTTGGATGTGTAGTATCGGTCGGAAAAAATGTAAATGTTTTGGATGTGTAGTATCGGTCGGAAAAAATGTAAATGTTTTGGATGTGTAGTATCGGTCGGAAAAAAATGTAAATGTTTTGGATGTGTAGTATCGGTCGGAAAAAATGTAAATGTTTTGGATGTTTAGTACTGGTCGGAAAAAATGTAAATGTTTTGGATGTGTAGTATCGGTCGGAAAAAATGTAAATGTTTTGGATGTGTAGTATCGGTCGGAAAAAATGTAAATGTTTTGGATGTGTAGTATCGGTCGGAAAAAATGTAAATGTTTTTGATGTGTAGTATCGGTCGGAAAATATGTAAATGTTTTGGATGTGTAGTATCGGTCGGAAAAAATGTAAATGTTTTGGATGTGTAGTATCGGTCGGAAAATATGTAAATGTTTTGGATGTGTAGTATCGGTCGGAAAAAATGTAAATGTTTTGGATGTGTAGTATCGGTCGGAAAAAATGTAAATGTTTTGGATGTGTAGTATCGGTCGGAAAAAATGTAAATGTTGTGGATGTGTAGTATCGGTCGGAAAAAATGTAAATGTTTTGGATGTTTAGTACTGGTCGGAAAAAATGTAAATGTTTTGGATGTGTAGTATCGGTCGGAAAAAATGTAAATGTTTTGGATGTGTAGTATCGGTCGGAAAAAATGTAAATGTTTTGGATGTGTAGTATCGGTCGGAAAAAATGTAAATGTTTTGGATGTGTAGTATCGGTCGGAAAAAATGTAAATGTTTTGGATGTGTAGTATCGGTCGGAAAAAATGTAAATGTTTTGGATGTGTAGTATCGGTCGGAAAAAATGTAAATGTTTTGGATGTGTAGTATCGGTCGGAAAAAATGTAAATGTTTTGGATGTGTAGTATCGGTCGGAAAAAATGTAAATGTTTTGGATGTGTAGTATCGGTCGGAAAAAATGTAAATGTTTTGGATGTGTAGTATCGGTCGGAAAAAATGTAAATGTTTTGGATGTGTAGTATCGGTCGGAAAAAATGTAAATGTTTTGGATGTGTAGTATCGGTCGGAAAAAATGTAAATGTTTTGGATGTGTAGTATCGGTCGGAAAAAATGTAAATGTTTTGGATGTTTAGTACTGGTCGGAAAAAATGTAAATGTTTTGGATGTGTAGTATCGGTCGGAAAAAATGTAAATGTTTTGGATGTGTAGTATCGGTCGGAAAAAATGTAAATGGTTTTGGATGTGTAGTATCGGTCGCAAAAAATGTAAATGTTTTGGATGTGTAGTATCGGTCGGAAAAAATGTAAATGTTTTGGATGTGTAGTATCGGTCGGAAAAAATGTAAATGTTTTGGATGTGTAGTATCGGTCGGAAAAAATGTAAATGTTTTGGATGTGTAGTATCGGTCGGAAAAAATGTAAATGTTTTGGATGTGTAGTATCGGTCGGAAAAAATGTAAATGTTTTGGATGTGTAGTATCGGTCGGAAAAAATGTAAATGCTTTTGATGTGTGGTATTGGTCGGAAAAAATGTAAATGTTTTGGATGTGTAGTATCGGTCGGAAAAAATGTAAATGTTTTGGATGTGTAGTATCGGTCGGAAAAAATGTAAATGTTTTGGATGTGTAGTATCGGTCGGAAAAAATGTAAATGTTTTGGATGTGTAGTATCGGTCGGAAAAAATGTAAATGTTTTGGATGTGTTGTATCGGTCGGAAAAAATGTAAATGTTTTGGATGTGTAGTATCGGTCGGAAAAAATGTAAATGTTTTGGATGTGTAGTATCGGTCGGAAAAAATGTAAATGTTTTGGATGTGTAGTATCGGTCGGAAAAAATGTAAATGTTTTGGATGTGTAGTATCGGTCGGAAAAAATGTAAATGGTTTGGATGTGTAGTATCGGTCGGAAAAAATGTAAATGTTTTGGATGTGTAGTATCGGTCGGAAAAAATGTAAATGTTGGGTACTTATGTAATTTTTGTTGTCGTGCAGAAATAATGATGTTATTATTTGAAAGCCATTTTGAACAGGTATTTTTAATTACATTTTCACCCCAAACAAGGCACATTGCCACTTTGCTGTAGGGGGCTACTGTCAGGGGCAGCAACTACTGGGCCGCTATGTTGGGATTTGGGCCGCAAGATGTCGGTTCACGTTACACTTGAACTTATGCATGTCATTACAGTTAGGGAAGCAGGGACTTGGAATGGAATTCCAGAGTCTAGCGGTTCTGGAGAAAAAACTACTGGAATAGAAAGATCTTTTACATCTAGGGATCTCTACTGTGTGGGGGTGGGATTTAGCTGCCTGTCGGGTTTGTCGAGGGTGTCTACGTCGTGGGGGCACAAGCGTCTGCAGTTCGTCAGAGCATTCACCATTAAAATACTTGTAGAATAGGCAGAGGGATGCAATGACTCGTCGATGGGATAGAGGCTGATTCTTAGATGCCAGTTCAGGGCCTATCAAATTGGTGACTCCCGTGCGCAAATGAGACCACTGAATGGTTAAAAAAAATGTGACCATCTATTTATGCCCCCATTCCACTACAGATTGGAGGTCATCCTCTAGTGTTTTTGCCATTTCTTTAGTTATGTGTTCATTTGTTTTCCTGTCATGCCTGTTATAGAGTGTGGTGTCATCAGCATATATACCCATCTCAGAGGCAGTTTTGTCGGGGAGGTCATTAATAAATATTGCGAACAAAAATTATATAAGTACCCAACATTTACATTTTTTTCCGACCGATACTGCACACCAAAAATATTTACATTTTTCCGACCAACTAATGAATAGTTACACTCCTCAAAATGATGTTTGCCGAGAAAGTTTTGTAAGTAATCCGTGTTTGTTAGATATCCGTGTTTACCTTTAAAATCCCCTTTTAGTTATAGGGTGTGTGTCGATCAAGAAAACAACAACAACAAAAAACTGTAAAAAAAGAAATAAAAGGGAACGTTGGTGACTACATTGCCCGAAAATTCTACTAAATATGAGTATTTTTATAACGCAAATAGGTAACAAATACGTAAGCCTCATATATTTTTAGTTTTCTTAATAATTTCGCAACTGTAGTTTCTATAAAATAACTTTTTGCTTAATCACCTTGATTTAACCCAACGGTAGTTTTTATTCTAATACTAAAAAACTACCTATTCGCATACAATGATAATGTGTTTTTGTTATGTAAACGCAAATAACGTAGGTAATTGATAATGATTTTTTTCCTTCGAAAAACTACTTATTTGCGGACAATGTAAATGTGATCTTGGTTCTCGTGACTCTTTTGCCTCCCAATTTTTCGTATGATACGATTTTAATCACGTCATTACGGTGTAGCGACAATAAAAGAAACCATTTAATCAAGTGCCGATTGTTATGGATTTAGCTGAATACGATATTAAAAATCACTTTATTGGCACTTATGCACTTATGCTACCAGGCTGGCGGATGTTATGTAACTATTCTGTACTTTCACCTAACATTTAAAAAAATGATATCGTAAAACTTGAATTTATGTAATCATTTTATTATAGATATTTTTGAGGATGGATTTACTTAGCGTGCGTGCACTGATGTTACAAAACTGATGGGCGTATTGTAATTATTTTGTACTTTCACCTAACAATTTAATAAAAAAAAAATGCAAAACTTTAATATAACTTGAAAATACTATTTTCAGAAATAGCACGGTAACATAAGTGTATATACAAAGGACCGTTTAAATAAATTCACAATGATTTAAATTTGAAGTTTGTGTAATTATTTCTAAAAAAATTAGTACTAAAAATAATGAACTTTTAGTCATGGTAACATGTATTCATGTCAATAAAATACAATAATTGCACGTCACTTTAAATTTCAATCATTGCGAATTTGTTACTTGTGCGTAATTTGAACCAGACGTAACTCAGCGTCCGATCGGCTTTGCCCGGAACATGACGTCATGTGCTCGGGTTTGATTGAAATGTGACGTCATGCGCTCGGGTTTGATTGTAATGTGACGTAAGACGTCGATCAGCGAATCAATGCACTGCAAAGTAGCAGACGTACTTTTCGAAACAAAAATTGTAAGGATTTTTTTAATTTTTTTATTTTACAAGGTGGTTACCACTTATCAAGGCCCGGAAGCCACTCAGGGATAAGGGTCATTGTAAGTACAGTACGTTAGTGTGGAGATGTAATAAAGTGTCTACTTTTTTTTATTTTTTTTTTTTTTATTACATTTTCACCCCAAACAAGGCACATTGCCACTTTGGTGTAGGGGGCTACTATCAGGGGAAACATCTACTGGGGTACTATGTAGGGATTAGGGCAGCAAGATGTTGGTTCACGTTGCACTTGAACTTATGCATGTCAGTACAGTTGGGGAAGCAGTGACCTGGAATGGAATTCCAAAGTCTAGCAGTTCTGGGGAAGAAACTACTGGAGTAGAAAGATCTTTTACATCTAGGGATCTCTACAGTGTGGGGGTGGGATTTTGCAGCTTGTCGGGTCTGTCGAGGGTGTTCACGTCGTGGGGGCACAAGTGCTTGCAGTTCATCAGAGCATTCACCATTATAATACTTGTAGAACAGGCAGAGGGATGCAACGTTTCGACGATGGGACAGAGGCTGAAGCTTAGATGCCAGTTTAGGGCCTATCAGATTTGCGACTCTCTTTTGAACCCTGTCAAGGAGCGAGAGACTAGTAGCCGATGCACCAGCCCAAATATGACAGCAATACTCCATACATGGGCGAATGGTGGCCTTATAGAGATACAGGATATTTTTGGGTGTTAGAAGTTTTCTAGCACGGTAGAGAGAGCCCACCTTCCTCGCAGCGGCCCTGGCAATGCCCTCGATGTAATTGTTCCAACTCATGTTTCCTGTGAACGTTAGGCCAAGGAGCTTGAAAGACATACTCTCAGATAAAGAGTCGTTGGCCATTGCTATAGGTGGTAGAGAAGGTTTCTTGTAATTATTGAATGAAACCAGTTTAGTCTTGGCGGCATTGAACGTGACCATCCATTTTTGTCCCCATTCCACTACTGATTGGAGGTCATCCTCTAGTGTTTCTGCCATTACTTTAGATATATGTTCATTTGTTTTCCTGCCGTGCCTGCCATAGAGTGTGGTGTCATCAGCATATATACCCATCTCAGAGGCAATTTTGTCGGGGAGGTCATTTATGAATATCAGGAACAACAGAGGTCCAAGGATAGATCCCTGGGGCACTCCCGCATTTATATCACACTGTTTCGTCGAGGACAACCTGGATTTTTCTCTTATCTAAGAAGGATTTAATTATGTTAAGTATTCTACCAGTGATACCGTATGATCTAATCTTCCTGAGGAGACCCTCATGCCATACCCTGTCAAAAGCCTTAGATATATCTAGAGCTACCGCTCTGCCCTCTCCCGCTTTGTCCAGTGAATGGTATATGCGTTCAGAGATTACAGTGAGGATGTCTGCCATGGAACGGGCTTGTCTAAATCCATATTGTTGGTCGGTCAGAAGTTTAGCATCTGTAAGGTGCTGGACTAGAGCATGGTTAATTAAGGTCTCAAATATTTTAGCAAAAAGTGAGAGGAGGCTAATAGGTCGATAATTTAATGGGTCAGTTCTTTCGCCAGAATTCTTGAATACTGGTACCACAGAAGCAGTTTTCCAACAGGGGGCGGTTCATCAGGAATTTGTTTACGTTGAACTTGAAGACATCCAGGTTGTAGTCAGGTGGGAAGCAGGCAGACGGAACAGAGTTCCACTGGCGTGCAGTTCTAGTTCTAAATAAAAATCATTAAATTCCTTAAGCAGCACACACACACACACACACACACACACACACACACACACACACACACACACACACACACACACACACACACACACACACACAAACTGTAAAGAAAAGAAAGAATATCTTTACTTTGGAAACATATTTGATGACGCCGGAACAAGCGGTCTCATATTGTCTAAGCGGTTCATCCTTTATGTGATGTCCCTCAACAAATAGGTTGTTCCGAAATCGTGTCTGGGGAGTCGGCTAATTTCAGTTAATGTCTGTAGATGTGATATCTGCCGTCTGCATACCAGCAGTAACTATCTTAGTTGTATAGGACGCGTTGCTTGTCACATCGTAGAATGTAGAACTGGATAAAAATATAAGAATTTAAAAAAATCGAGGCATAGCCAATAGATTGCGTCGTAGTCCATATGGTTAGGTCGTCAGTATTGCACACTTCATGCGTGCGACGACCTGGGTTCGCGCCTATGTTGGAGCATGTCACTGATAAGATGCAGTACATCGAACCCCACTTTGGGTCTGGCTGGTCCGTTGTCGATGGAGTTGAAAGTAGTTGCAAAAAACAACAAAAAGAAAAAACGGATAGAGGAAGACGACTATGGAACTTTCTTGCATAGATTCGACCGAGAAATAAGAAGGACAATTTGAAAAAATTACAAAAAAAAGTTCATTAAGCAAAAACACTCAGTGCTGCTTAACAATACTTGTCTCCCTCTCTCTCTCTCTCTCTCTCTCTCTCTCTTTTGAAGTCTAGAATGTGATTAACCTCTCGCTACAAAGGCACTCTTGCCGCCGCCATTTCAACAACAGACTTAGCTCAGAATTTATTCACAAAATAAAAATTAATAATAATTTTTATTACTTCAACCCAATCATCGTCCGGGAACAAAAAATTACTTTTAACCAAAATAAACGTCACATCAACCCTACAAGTCTGATGTGGCCTCTCTTTAGTGTTACATTGAATAGCACAGAGTGTTCTTGTTTGATTATCTTTTTCTGTAGTTTTTCCATTCGATGAATGGTATTTTTGACATTACAGTCGAACCGGTGTATGAATGTTCCGAAATCTATTTCATTATTATATGTTGTTCTTGCTAGTACTTTCGACGTTTCATCTGTCGTCTTCAGGCAGTTTTTGATTTAGAATGTTGTTGTTGTTGTACGCTTCGTTTTATTTATAGGTGGATTCGTGTGAAGAAGCGAGTCGTGTGTAAAAAGGTGTGTTTTTGTGTACGTTTTTAATGATCTATATATA
Organism: Euprymna scolopes; assembly: GCF_053919585.1. NCBI lineage: Eukaryota > Metazoa > Mollusca > Cephalopoda > Sepiida > Sepiolidae > Euprymna > Euprymna scolopes. Next base: position 6,889,210 of record NC_136495.1, on the reverse strand, counting down.
TAAAAGCGAAAATGTATGTATGTATGTGTGTATGTTTGTGTGTCTGCTAAAAACTTTCGACAGACACGACGAAAATTCACAAACTCGGTATCATATCGAAGCCCCATCCTTCCCTCGAAAAATAACGAAAAATTGGCCAAAAACGTTCATTTTTGCACCCCGAAATCGACAATTTTCGACAGGGGGGGTCAACAAAAACGGTCTTCCCGTGATGACTAGCGGTTCTACGCATGCGCCAGATGCCGTCATCACCTGATTTACTTTAAATAGTTGAAAAACTGAACAATTTTCGTGTACGTCGCGTTAGGTCAGTCGATTAGAGCATTGGTTCATTATCTAAACGTTTTGGGTTCGAATCGTGGTGTGAGATGTCTTCTATTTTTTTTTCGATTTTTTAAATTTAAATATTGAACCAGTATTATTTAAGCCATTTTTCACGTAACGTTCGTTTTTCTGTTTTTTTTTTACTTCGCTTATCCACCCACGATCACACACCCCAAAACCCACCGATTTTTTACATTTTAATATCGAAACAGGCTTATTTAAGCCATTTTTCACGTGTTTGTTTTCTGTTTTCATCGTTCGTTTGCCTTACGTTAGTTTTTTTGTGTTTTTTCGATGTTTTGATTACCCCCCCGCTTAATTAAAACGTTGTTTTCTTTTTTTACTTCGCTTATAATAAACAAACCTACGTCGTCGTCGTCATCGTCGTCGTCGTCGTCGTCGTCGTCGTCGTCGTCGTCGCCGTCGTTCAGCTCGACGACTTCCGAGCTCGCACCTATCAATTTGGTTCTTACTTAAATAAATTCAAACATTTTTCAGTAACCCATTCTGGCTGGCCGATTTTATTTTCAAACTTCGCCTCAGGGCTTCGGGTTCGATCCTACCCCCCCAGTTTCTTTTTTATTTAACACCACACACACATACAAACACCCGGGAAACGCTGGGTTCCCCCGCTAGTATTAAAATAAATGGATGAGTGTTATTTAAATTGTAATTTACAGGTTTTTATGTGAATTCAAATGATGCGATTCGTGTGTAAAAGCTGCGTTGTTTTTACGTTTTTAAAAATGATACTAAAATAAATATACGGATGCTATTTGAATTATGATTTATAGTTTTTTTTATATATATACCTTCCCTCCCATTGTACATATATAACTTTTAAGTGTCCAGACACTTTAGGATGTTATTGCTATTATGAAAATTGATATTATTAATTGTGGGTTACTTCATTCGTATATACAAAGCCTCTAATATTTTTAATCTTTTTACGTTGTGGTCTGTGAGGATAACTTTTGTGTTGTCGACTAAAATTGTTCTATATTGTGAATGGGCCAGCCATGTTATTTCAGGTGCTGGCTGATGGAGCTGGTATCAGAAAGATGAGGGGTTAATCTTCTGGACAATGTGTTAGTCGTATGACCGATATACTATTTGTATTGTAGGAGACACAATCTCCCAAGGGGCATTGAAATTGATAAACTACATTGGCTTTTTTTCGACCGTTTTAATTGTCCGGGGGTTGTTTTTAATTATCAGGTTAGCGGTAGTTACTTTCTTATAGTATGTAAGATAATTTTCATATAATTTTGGAAAGTAAAGTAAAAAAAAATTAAATTGAAAGACAGGAACATACAAAAATAATTAAATTAAAAAATAGTAAATATTATATTCCATTTCAATGAATTGTCAGAATTAATAAATTAATGAATTAATTAACGTTTATGCAGTTTGTCTTTCAAGTTTAAGTTCTATCAATAATTGAATATTTTTAATGATGAATTGTCATTGTAACTTAATGAATTTAATTGACCTTTTATCGCCTGAAATAAATTATGCTTTTTATGTGCATCCATACTTCTTTGAATTCTTATGATTCTTTTTGACACTATAAATAAACTTTTGTGGCTACCACTGTCAAATTTTGGATAATTATTACCTTTTATATCAAAAGTTAAGTACATTTATTGTATTAATTCATTATCTTAAGACTTAATATTTCATTTGGAAATAATTCAAGAAAACTTATATTTTTCTTGTCAGAAAAATGTAATAACAATCTTTGCCATAATGAATTTTTATGTGAAATGTACGGTTTTTTAGATTTGAGATAAAATTATTTCAGAGATTTTTTATTTCACATGCTATTTTTTCTTTGAGAAATTAACTTTAAGCTATAATCTTTCAAACATAATCAGAAAGTGACCGAAATTAAAAAAAAATATTATGATTAGCCGGCGTTCAAAACCATGTCAGCCATTCAGTTTGCACATAACTACAATATCGTTACAATAGGAGTAGCAACCCCACAGCCTATCAAAATTGGTATTATTTCTTTCTTTTAGATTGATTGCCTGGCCCAAGCTTAAAAGTAATCTGCTCTATTTTTTTAGGAGATTAAACAGGTAGATCCTCTAGCATATAATGTAGTTAACTGATAGTAACAGTAAATGGAAACTTCTGAGAGGTTAGCTGTGGTCACACTGATGAACCCGGGTTGCATATTGCTTACGTTATGGAAGCGTACTAGAAATGAATATGACGTCACATGGCTCAAAAAGAAAGGGTGATAGGTGTTCGGATGTAAAGTATATTATAATTTTTTTTTACTATTATTCACCCAAAACAAGAATATTACTACTTCGACTTAAAGAGTTACTATTTGGGATCATATCTACTGGAGATTATATAGGGAGTTGAGCAGCAAGATGTCTGTTTGCATTACATATAAACTTTTGCATGTTAGGAAATCAAGACAATGTGAGGAATTTCAAAGTCTAACAGTTTGATGGAAGAAAGTATTAGGGTAAAAATATTTCCGGCATCTTAGGACCTCAACAGTGAAGAGTGGGATTTTACTGCTTGTAGAGTTAGTCAGAGCACATTCCATCAGAATATTAAAGAATAAGTCGTCTGTTCTTGTAAGTGAGTAAATATGAGATAGGATAGCCGAAGATTCGAACCTGCGAAGCTAGGATTGGAATTGAGAATTCCGATCATAAGTTAAAATAAATAATACAGAATGTTATTGAAAATGGAATGTAGAATTAACCATTGTTTACTTCACATAAAATAATTAGATATCTGTTTATTGAGAAAGGAATATAATGATAAATTTTGTTTCTGTTAATGAAATGAAATTAAAATAAGGAATCTAGATCCGAACAATAGAAATATTAAACATATTTGTAAAGTGGATTAGGAAAATTAGGTTAGACAAAACATGTCAGGCCACGAGTTAGGTATGCACGTGTTGGTCATGCAATGACGTCATGAGTTCTCAATATAGAGAGCTTTAGTTAGATAAGCCAGTCAGTCAGGGGAGAAGGGAGTCAGAGACAGAGCTGACATCGAACCTTTGAAGCGAAGAAAGAAGTCATGTAGAGACTTTGAATTCTTTGATGCAAAGGCATTGACCGGTTGTATGGAATAAACGAACATCACCATCTTTTTGTATCTGCGTCTTCGTGTTATATTATTATATTATTATTAATGGTCAGTGATTTGTGATTTTTGAATCCCCCTCTCTCTCCCTATCTCTGCCTCCCTAATAGTCAGTGATTCATGGAATCCCCCTCTCTCTTTATCTCTATAGTCAGTGATTTTTGAATCCCATCTCACTATCTCTGTCATTTTTTTAATTTTTTAATAATCTGCTACCCTAATTGATTTGGAACGAGATCACATACAACAAATAACCACTGTTTTCTATAGTTTTTAGTCAAGGTATTTGACAAGACGGCATCACCTGAGGATCACCTGAGAAACTTGTATGACACAAGTATGACAACTCAACATACTTACATATCATTTTTCCCCATCCCATAATCCAACATTCTCTACTGACGAATGTTTCGTTCATGTCAGATGGAAGATTCATTGGTTCCACGGCTTCAGTATAGGTAGCTGATCGAGAGAGTTTGAGAAGGGCCAAATCAAATGGGTAGCCATCTGGATTAGCAGTAAAATCTGGATGCTGCAATAATAATAATAATAATAATAATAATAAGAAGAAGAAGAAGAAGAAGAAGAGAAAAGGCAATAAAATAAGTTTTAATAAGTTTTTTTTAATTTTCAAAGTTTAGAATTTAGAATTCCTCATTCAGACATATCTACATGCACTGGCCTATCACACACACACACACACACACACACACACACACACACACACACCACACACACACACACACACACACACATATATATGTATATATATTTGAAGAACTCAGTAGAATTTCACACGATAACGTCTCTGCTTTCTTGAGTACAGGAAAATGTCTTCATTCTAAATTTTTTCTCAGTCGAAACAAGTATGTTCAGAGAAAAAACTGAACAAAATATAATAAATTTGTATCAATAAGATAACAGAAGAAAAAAAAACGAAATAATAGGCTACTGCAAATCAGGAGTTCACATGTCACTTTGAAAATCCGATAATTTCATATGAGAATCAATTATTTAGGAAATTCTATTGATTTTTCTACTTATGCGAATAAAATAAGTCATATTTTTAACTGTCTGAAGACAAGAAAAGAAATTGTTTTTATATAATTTTTATTTCATTGATTGCTCTACTTATAAAAATACAATAATATATATGTTCTAGACGGACGTAGAAAATGCATAAAGAGAAAAATAAAATGTTAAGTCAAGGAAAATGTAAAGGCTAAAAGAAAGATGCCATTTGATACTTTAGAACCAATATAGTTAACTAATATAATATAATATAGTTAACCTATGTCTAAATAAAAAACTAGAAAGTTTCAAATTTAGAGATATCAAAATTGTTTTAAACTGTAAAAGTGAAATAGGCACTGATTATAAATTTGAGATAGTTACAATCGAATTATGCAAAATAGATATAGCTCATCTACATTTTTTACTGAAATCTGTAAAAATATCAATCGGCTAAAACAAAACCAATAAATAAGAAGAATACCCGTGTAAGAACGGGTAAATTTTTTTTTCATCATTTTATGTCCTATTACAAAGATAAAAGTGAACATATAATGCTGCTAAACCTTATGTATAGAATCTTTATTCAAATTTTAATTAAAATATAATACACAGAAATATATATATATTATACATGCATATATATCAAAGAATAAACAGATAAATTGGGACACGCTTTTAGATGCGAAAAAATAATTTTATTTTCTAAAGCAGTTTATTCTTTAATTTTCCAATTCAAGATGTTTTTATTTGCCGACACCTTATTTTCAATATATATGTGGTTTTATAAGTAGAAAAGTCAATGAAATAAAAATTATATAAACATAAAGAGAAACCATATTGTAATATTTCGAGAAAACTTCCTTCGCCAGACATGTGTTTTACATTTAAACGACCATATTTTAGCTATTGTATACGTAAGCAATTTCGCAGAAATAGGCAATTAATTTTATTTATTTGAAAAATATATTATTATCACTAGACAGTGCTTCAAGTAAACTACATTAACCTCCTATGAAAATACATATTTTGTTTACGCTTGAGAAAGTGCCGCAATGAAACCATACAAAATGTGCTCTCGAATCTACATTGTGTGAATTTTTGAATGTTTATTTACAGATTAAAAACCCTGATGGTGTTACAAAATATAACTTGAATAATAATTCGAATAATACTTACCATAATTACTTCTGAAGCCTGAATTCTCTGTTCGTCTCCAGTTTCAATACTAGTGTTATGTTCTCCAAGTACAATGAGATAATTTGATGGATTCAAACTGGAATTATCAAAAAACAGTGTTTACATCGATATTTCATATATCAAATAATATAACGTAATGGTTAGGAGCCTTGACTATCGTACGGGCGATCGCTCGGTTTCGATCCTGGCTTGAAGTAGTTGCCTGTCTAACCGCACTCATGAGCTTTGATGCAGCGAAACAGTACTGTATGTGGATGATTATATATATATATATGATTTTCAGAATGTGAGAGAATGTATATAATAAATTCCACAGCCAAACAACGTCGCAGCTCACAAGAGCCATGACAGTCAAAGAACCGGAAGTCCAAGACTCGAGTTTCGCCCTCATTTGGGCTCATCAGTTAGACACATCCGAACTAAGGATTCGAAACCCGAGCCTCTTGCATGCAAGGCAAGCACTCTACCAACTGAGCAAATGCCCTGCACACAAGAATTCTATTAACCAACACAGATCAAGCAAACCGCGCCGAAATCCGACTGTGAAATGAACCTACCTCGTATCGACAAGGGACGCGGTCATCCAACCAGCTAATAACCCCAAGCCGACGTCTCACAAGTAGGAGTTTCAACTCGAAAGGACGATGCCATCCAGCAATACTAACCAAGCGAGCAACTTATGATAGGATTTTCAGAATGTGAGAGAATGTATATAATAAATTCCACAGCCAAACAACGTCGCAGCTCACAAGAGCCATGACAGTCAAAGAACCGGAAGTCCAAGACTCGAGTTTCGCCCTCATTTGGGCTCATCAGTTAGACACATCCGAACTAGTAGTTAGTATTGCTGGATGGCATCGTCCTTTCGAGTTGAAACTCCTACTTGTGAGACGTCGGCTTGGGGTTATTAGCTGGTTGGATGAACGCGTCCCTTGTCGATACGAGGTAGATTCATTTCACAGTCGGATTTCGGCGTGGTTTGCTTGATCTGTGTTGGTTAATAGAATTCTTGTGTGCAGGGCGTTTGCTCAGTTGGTAGAGTGCTTGCCTTGCATGCAAGAGGCTCGGGTTTCGAATCCTCAGTTCGGATGTGTCTAACTGATGAGCCCAAATGAGGGCGAAACTCGAGTCTTGGACTTCCGGTTCTTTGACTGTCATGGCTCTTGTGAGCTGCGACGTTGTTTGGCTGTGGAATTTATTATATATATATATATATATATATATATATATATATATATATATATATATATATGATAGGGCGATTCCAAAATATTTTTTGATTCCGATACAATAACCGATTCTGATTCTTTTAAAATCATTAAATATTTAGTTATACAGTGGTTTTACATAACATTAGCATGCAATCTTATGTGATATATGGTAGATATTTTCACGAATGTAAAAAAATACACGTGTGTGTTACCTATAAATATTAAATTTGTTGTTAAAATCACCACATATTAATCCTTTTTTGTTCAGTAGCAATAATGAAAAATAAAGTTGTAAAAAGAAGCAACCAAATAATGAACAATTACAAGAATCGTTTTTGGCATTGAAAAGTAGATCAATTTTTTTTTTTTCTGATTCCGAACTCGATCTCGATACCTTAAAACTTCTCAATATATATATATATATATATATATACATAGGGCCCGACAATATTTTTCGGGCACTTTGAAAAAAGTACTTCAAGGTGGTTACTAGTGCAAAAACTTTTGAGATTGTAAGTACCTAGTTGAAGACTGAACATCCACTACTAGTGTTATCATTTTTTTTTTGTTTGGTTTTGATAATTTTAGTTTTTTTGTGATTTTTGCGAAAACTTGCGCAACACTAGTTTTCGAACATGACAAAAATCCTATTTTATTAAGAGCCAT